>NC_084635.1:20695698-21295698 GCF_033978795.1 Nerophis ophidion
TTCGTCCAGCTCCTCCCAGGGGATCCCGAGGCGCTCCCAGACCAGTTGGGGGACATAGTGTTCATGTGTCCTGGGTCTTCCCCGTGGCCTCCTACCAGTTGGAGTTGCCCCAAACACCTCCATAGGAAGGCGTTCGGATGGCATCCTGACCAGATGCTAGAACCATGAGACTTGTAAAACTAAATTATATAAAAAGAGGATAAAGGTAAAGGATATTAAATGAGCTAGAATATACCAACAGGGCTTCGCAGTGGCAGAGGGTTTAGTGCGTCTGCCTCACAATACAAAGGTCCTGAGTAGTCAGGGTTCGGGCTGGGGATCTTTCTGTGTGGAGTTTGCATGTCCTCCCCGTGACTGCGTGGGTTCTCTCCGGGTACTCCGGCTTCCTCCCACCTCCAAAGACATGCACCTGAGGATAGGTTGATTGGCAACACTAAATTGGCCCTAGTGTGTGAATGTGAGTGTGAATGTTGTCTGTCTATCTGTGTTGGCCCTGCGATGAGGTGGCGAATTGTCCAGGGTGTGCCCCGCCTTCCACCCGATTGTAGCTGAGATAGGCACCGGCGCCCCCCGCAACCCAAAAGGGAATAAGCGGTAGGAAATGGATGGATGGATGGAAATATACCAACAAATGAGGTATATTGATGCAATATGTACATTCAGCTGGCCTAAATAGCATGTTAGCATCGATTAGCTTGCAGTTATGCAGTGACCAAATATGCACTCCAACAAGTCAATAACGTCAGCAAATCCCACCTTTGTGCATTCACGCACAGTAAAAATCGTTTGGTGGACAAAATGAGACAAAGAAGGAGTGGAAGATTTTGCATGTAAACAAACTGTTGCGTCACAGTCCACACTATGGTGAGCTCAAGAACTGCCAAAATTAGTAGGACAAAATGATGTTCACCAAAAACTGTCATCAGTGCAGCATACACACAAACATATTAAACAGTGGGCTCTCTAACAATTGGAAAGTTTTGTGCCATTTTTTAAGAATATGCTCCAGGGAGCCACTAGGGCGGCACTAAAAAGCCGCATGCCGCTCGAGAGCCGTGGATTGCTGACCACGGGTTTAGCTAAAAATAAGCCCTTTTGACCGCTTAAAAAAAAATCCACGCTTTATAGCGTGGTTCTATTACTTTTTGCCCAGCTCTGTGACTGACAAGGCTTAAAAAATCAAGTATTTTTAATGCATTCATAGAAGTGTACTAATTCAATTTTTTTTTAATGTTCGTCTCACTCACTGCTAACAGGATCTCCGTGGTTACATCTGAAATGAGCTGACGATGTTTTAACCGACTCATGAAGGCCTTCAAGCTGCCCTGTGTGCCTCTTTCAGCCCCAACAAGCCAGCCCATCGGACTGTGCGTCGACGACATCAGTGACACTTCCATTACGCTCAAGTGGCGGACCCCAGAAAGGATCGGCTCAGCTGAACTGGAGGGTTATGGAGTTGAGTACTGCAAGGAGGGCAGTAAGTACTGGCGCCAATCAGGGTTTTTTTATTGACTACATTATAAGCTTTTATTCACATTTAATTGTTCAAGCAATACATTAGTGCTAAAAAGCCAACCGTATTTTTTTGGAGTATAAGTCGCACCTGCCGAAAATGCATATATTTGTCGCACTGGAGTATAAGTCACAGTTTTTGGGGGAAATTTTTTTGATAAAACCCAACACTAAGAATAGACATTTGAAAGGCAATTTAAAATAAATAAAGAATAGTGAACAACAGGCTGAATAAGTGTACGTTATATGAGGCATAAATAACCAACTGAGAAGGTGCCTGGTATGTTAACGTAACATATTATGGTAAGAGTCATTCAAATAACTATAACATATAGAACATGCTATACGTTTACCAAACAATCTGTCACTCCTAATCCATAAATCCCATGAAATCTTATACGTCTAGAATGAGCTAAATAATATTATTTGATATCTTACAGTAATGTGTTAATAATATCACACATAAGTCGCTCCTGAGTATAAGTCGCACCCCCGGCCAAACTATGAAAACAACTGCGACTTATAGTCCGAAAAATACGGTATTTGCTTTTATTTTTGCTGAGCAACTCACAAAATGACTCGATCCCTTTCTCCTGTTTTGGTCCAGTTTCTTGGTAAAAATCAGCTGCTGAGCTTTTAGCAATGGTTTCACTTTTCATGTGATCTATGCTAAACTTGTTATGGCTGTTGGTGAAGTGACACTCAAAATAAAATCTGGCCACAGCTGCTTAATCAATGTGTAAACAAAAACTAACAAAAAAAAACATGTGACCATCTATTACAAGCCTGGGCAATTATTTTCACTCAGGGGGGGCAAATTTAGAGAAAAAAATGTGTGTAGGGGAGGTTTATCTATTTTTTGGAAAACTAATACAAAACCTCACAATAATGCCTGATTGAATGCTAAAACCATTATGACAGACCACCGTAAAAAATAGGAAGGAATTTATTTTTTTTTTTACTAAATGAGACACCCAGAATGTACATGATGTCAAGACTAGGACTATGGTGTGGATTGTTTTCCCGAGGTGCGAATCGATTGGATCGGACTTGGCATGAAGGGAATGACATATTTTAATTTTTACACTCAAAAGTACTACAAAAACAAAGGGTATAAACAAAAACTCACAGAAAGGCAGAACAATGGACATAAAACAAAACTTGCAAACTATGGCATGAATAAAGAAAACTTTCTTGGAACGAGAAAAGAGCATGAAAAAGAGCAGCATGGATCATCAGCATGAATAACAAGGGTGTATAGAGGGTGATGTCGCCAGGCTGACTGCCTGGTGACTGCAGGCTTAAATAGTGATGTGGTGATTGACAACAGGTGCAGGTGTATCTATTTTTTGGAACACTAATACAAAACCTCACAAGAATGCCTGATTGAATGCTAAAACCATTATGACACCCCATCGTAAAAAATAGAAAATAATTTTTATTTTTTTTATACTAAATTAAGACACCCAGAATGTACATGATGTCAAGACTAGGACTATGGTGTGGATTGTTTTCCCAAGGTGCGAAGCGACCGGATCAGACATGGCATGAAGGGAATAACATATTTTAATTTTAACACTCAAAAGTACTACAAAAACAAAGGGTATAAACAAAAACTCACACAAAGGCAGAACTATGGACATAAAACAAAACTTGCAAACTATGGCATGAATAAAGAAAACTTTCTTGGAACGAGAAAAGAGGATGAAAAAGAGCAGCATGGATCATCAGCATGAATAACAAGGGTGTAGAGAGAGTGATGTCGCCAGCCTGACTCCAGGCTTAAATAGTGATGTGGTGATTGATAACAGGTGCATGAGTCAAAATAAATCAGGTGCGTGACATGAGGACAAGTGAAAACTAATGGGTTGTCATGGAAACAAAGCAGGGAGTGAAAAAACAGGAACTGACAAAATCCAAAAACCAAACAGAACATAGCCAAACTAAACATGATCACCAGGACATGACACATGAAATGTGGTATTTACAATATTAACTATGAAAGATAAAACACTGAATATTGACAACCTCACACCCACTCTCGATCGGTATATTTTACAATCAAGCGAAACAAACACAGCGAAATATAAATGCGAAGGGTAAAAAAACCCCACCTACAATCTGATACATCTGATATAGCACTAAGCTTTAGATCTTTGTTGTAAAAATCCCCTTCCGCGTCTGTCCCGGACATCCAGGCTGGGCACTCTGAAAACACTCTGTGGAAACGCTCCTCACCCACACTGCTTGGTGCCTCGTCTGAGCTGCTGTGACTTAGATGACCATAGTAACTACTATATCATGCAAAAGCGCATTTTCAAACCATTGAAATACTTTGTATAGTTCAAGTTATAGTCCTGGACATGACGTTAAAGTGCATCCGGCAGTGGAGGCTCCTCTATGGGGTTTTGGGGCCCTAGGAGGGTAACCCCTTTACTACTGTTACCCCAGGTGGCCCTTGGTGAAGGCCTAGTACCTGACTGCCCCCTAGCCAGGGATACGGTAAAGACCTCAAAGGCGGAGCAAGCGGAAGATGGTATATTTAGGAACGACCACACCGGCCGCGATGGCGGTAGAAGGCTGCAGCAGAAAAGGGTCCCCAGTCGCCTTAGACTCCATGCCACTGGACCCTGACCCGATTCTGTCAAGGATCGTGTGGTGACTGTCGGTGCACCAGTTTCCCCACGTTAAACGAAGTCACGCACAGGCATCCTCCATAAAGGGATACACCACTACCAGGAGGATCGTCATACTCGTTTGAGTGACTGCCGATGATGATGATGATAATTCAAGATTTATGGTCATTTGAAAACATGACTGCACATCATAATGGCGGCTACAGTTTCCATCTTAAAGATCTAAAATAAAATATTTGGGAATGTCCGGTGGGCCTTAATTTTCCCAAGTCTTATGTATTAATATGGTTGAACCTTTGCGATAATACAATTACACTGCTTCAAAAAAGACAACTTGACTTGCTCGTTAGTCATAGGTACCAGGATGAGATCTTAATCGCGCCTTATACTCTGGCGTTCAGCGGACCGTGGGTTATTCTGGTGCCAATTTCCGACATGAGGCAGGAGTGTTTCCGCATATCCTGTTGAGATTAGATTTAGATGTAGATTTATTGGTCCCCGTTGGGGAAATTCACTTTCACTCCCGTACATTTAAACAAAAGACATTACACATCACAAAAACAAAAACAACAAAAAGACATCATACATGACCAACACATTTACGGGCTTGTCAGACAGGTCGGGCGAAATTGCTGTTAAGGGCGACTATAGGTTAATCACTGCAATGACTGTTGCTGGATGTAAAAACTGCACCGCAGAAGTGGCAGTTTGATACAGACATGTGCTCTTTAAGTCCCTTTTTGTGTTTTTCATGGGTTTTTTTTGGCGCTACTTTTAATAGTTTTTGTGGACTTTTCGTATCTGCGCTGCAACCACATAGTTTCACCATTGTTGGGTAAATAAAAGTTGATCAGTCATATCCTAAAGTCGATCTTATTGACAGACCTGATACTTCTTCAGTTCTGCACAACTGGAACGTCATTTAGCAATATAACAACGAGTTGGAAAAACAATGGGCCTGATCTACTACAAACCCCGTTTCCATATGAGTTGGGAAATTGTGTTGGATGTAAATACAATTATTTGCAAATCCTTTTCAACCCATATTCAATTGAATGCACTACAAAGAAAATATATTTGATGTTTAAACTCATAAACTTCATTTTTTTTTTGCAAATAATAATTAACTTGTGATATGTCTATTTTTTATTTTTTTATTTAGGAAATTCATACTATGTTGACAAGAACAACTCATTTTCTGTCCAGCTGTCCATGCAGCGCAATCTCGTCCTTTCTCCCAGTCATTTGTGCGCAACTGCCAGTTTGGACACAGATTTCATAGAGACGCAAAATAGCGTTCGCAGAACAGTTTTCGTCCTGATGAATCACGTCATGGCTTCATGACTCTTGTTTTACATTAAACATTAAGAAAACAGCAACAGTGTATTTTGTAAACAAACATTAAATGTCATCCTTTCCAAATATAACGGTTAATAAGGAGGTAAAAAAAATTTTTAGTGAAAATTGTTGCCTTGGTGTCATTTTAGACCCAACACTTGGCTTTAAAAAACATATCAAACAGATGTGCCAGAGTCTTAAATACAACATAAAAACGTTCAAATGTATCAGCAATTCGTTAACACTGGAGGCAGCTCAAACTTATTTTAATGCAATGATTATGTCTCGTTTTTATTATTGTATAACATGTTGGTCGGAGGCAAGCAAAACAACACTGAGGCCATTGGAAACTTTGCACAAACAATCGCTCAAAATCCTTGACCGAAAACCACAACTCCACCATCGCTGTTTAGTTCGCCAGAAATTTAGATCGTTAAATTTAGCTAACATTCAAAGATTAGCATCAATATGAATGCCCCATCGAATCCTAAATAACACTGCACCAGCGCCACTTAAGCACTTTGTCCAGTTTACATCTGCTGTGAAAACTAGAAACACACGAGCCTCCTCTAGGGGGCAGTGTAGCGTACCCAGATGTAAAACATATTTTGCACAATCAGCCTTTTCATATAAAGTCATATAGCATAGGTATCAAACTCTGGCCCGTGGGCCAAATTTGGCCCGCCGTGTATTTTCGTTTGGCCCTTGAGGCAATATCAAATTAACATTAGAACTGGCCCACCGGTGTTATACAGCGGTGCCGCTGTAACACCGCATTCACCGATTTCCCGGGAGACTCTCAAATTTCAGTGCCCCTCCCGAAAATCTCCAGGTGCAACCATTCTCCCAAATTCCACCCGGACAACAATATTGGGGGTGTGCCTTAAAGGCCCTGCCTTTAGCGTCCTCTACAACCTGTCGTCAAGTCTGTTTTCCCTCTTCACAAACAGCGTGCCGACCCAGTCACGTAATATATATGTGGCTTCTACACACATGTAAGTAAATGCAAGGCATACTTGATCAACAGCATACAGGTCACACTGAGGGTGGCCATATAAACAACTTCAACACTGTTACAAATATGCGCCAAACTGTGAACCCACACCAAACAAAAATAACAAACACATTTTGGGAGAACATCCGCACTGTAACACAACATAAACACAACAGAACAAATACCCAGAAACCCTTGCAGCACTAACTCTTCCGGACCGCTAAAATATACACCCCCCCAAGCCCCCGCTACCAACAAACCCCGCCCGCCCACCTGAGCCCCGACATTAACTGAGCAGTAAAAAGGCCTGAATGGTTGATGTATTCATTGTTATTTTATTTTCAAATGTTTTAGCCTGTGGAAAAAGTTAATTTTGATATTTACCTCAGAAGGCTGCAAATACAAAAGAAGCATTCATTTTTTATTTAAATTTGATTTGATATGCCATTGATATTTTTTTATTATTATTGTTCTTATTATTTGAAGCTCAATATTGCATGTCACTATAAAGTTATATATGCCTTGCTTGTTCAATATTCAATGAAAAACTTGTTTGGGTCCCTATTAAAAGGTTCATTTGTTCAACCTCGGCCCGCGGCTTTGTGCAGTTGTAAATTTTGGCCCACTCTGTATTTGAGTTTGACACCCCTGCCATAAAGGAATTGAACTACCTCACAACAAACTTGAAAAGTCTAACACAGGCTTGTCTAAAGTGTGGCCCTCAGCTAATTTGTTATTGGCCCCGGCCCATTCTAAAAAATACTATAATAAAAATTTTAAACATAAAAAAGTGTAATAAAAGAGTAAACAGTGACATGTAACAAGTAAAAGTTGCAATGTTGACACTAATAACACAAAGCTGCCATGCGGACTGTTATTGACCTGCTGAAGGCTCCAATTACTTCACTGGAACAATTTCACTTTCAAATATTTTTGTGGGATAATATTGCATATTTTGTGCGAAACAAAGTTTTCTTTCACAAAAAAGGGCACCAAATAAACAAAAAAGTATGAAAAAATAAAAAAATCGTATAATCAAGAGATCTACAGACTTAAGCGTTTAAAGTAAAAAAATGTAAATACACATTTGGCCTATTTTCAACACTTATTCTTTTTTTATTGTTATGAATTATTGACCTATTTAGGGTTCCAATTACTTCACGTCAAATATTCCACTTTGAAATGTTTTGGGGTAAAATGTTGCATAGTTTGTGTTTTAGCCATATAAATAAGGGTTTTGACATAAAGACCATAAACATAAAAAACACAATTTTAAAAAATGTTGTCACGACAGACAGACCTGAAGTTGATCTCGAGATTCAAACGTTAAATGAACAAAATATTAATTTATGACTTATTTCTAACATTTTTATGACAGAGACCGGGAACCAAACTTGAGGAAAGCCATTAGGTAAAAAAACCCAACAACTATTGTATTGCTTTTAAAAATGAAAAATATCAAAGTGGGCTCCCGCATACTTTGATTTTTCAGTCTGCGGCCCTCGGTATAAAAATTTTGGAGACCTCTGTTCTAACAGATTACTCTTCATTCACAATTGAAGTTAAAAAAGGGCTTTGGAGCAATCAAAGCTGCTCACCCGGTCACTAAGGTGGCCACTATGTTTGACAGATCAACTTAATGTGTATTATATTTATCCATGGCAGCAGTTTTGTTGTAAATTGTGAGGTGTGTCTGTTAAAATAATGGTTGTTTTTTTACAAATGATGACAGATTTGAACAAGAGCATGTATTGTCTTTGTGTGATGATGTAAATGAGATGTGGTTGTATTGTATATTAAGTATGTGTCCATGAAAGGGCATTTTATGACTTTTCTTAATTTGATTACGTGACATGGTATGATTTTATTGTCATAATTTGATTGCATGATTTTTGTATCCCTTTAATTTCGGTGGCCTGGGACTGCAGATGGAAATGAGCTATTTAGCTATAATCTGGTACAGAACATATCTGTCTTTGAGCTTAATGTTTCTGTGCATTGTCCCTTCAAATAAAGACAAAAGAGACAGACTTTGCAAGTGCTAAATGATTATACTGTATTTGTATTTTCTCTTCCCTGTATTGTTCTGATAATCAGCATACAGTACATGAAGATATACACGCTAAATGAATTGCACACCTTATTTTGCTCACATAAGAGACAATCCTTTGTGCACAAGTTAAGTAGATTAGCTTTGCAAGCGCTATTAAATTTGCACATGTTTTAGTACACACATTTCTTTCGTAGATCAGGCCTTGCGTCTCCCAACAGGTCTGGGAACACCTGGGAGAGGGACGTCTGATGTTTCTTTGCTGCTAGATAAGCGAATTAGGCTGGACCTTCTTTTAAAATGGTCTGCCTGATCTTATAATGAGTCTGTGTGTATTTTTGTGTGTTTACCGGACCACAGCGGATGAGTGGATACCAGCCATCCAAGGTTTGACCGACAGGACCTCAGCGATTATCCGAGAGCTCACCACAGGAGACAAGTTGCAGTTCCGTGTGCGGGCGTTCAACATGGCTGGGCCGAGCGCTCCTGCAACCTTAGCTCAACCTGTCACCATCAGAGAGATCATGCGTAAGTGACTCATGAGAAGCAAATTTATGGAAGCTGGAGATGTTCTGATCAGGGTTTAGTCCTGCCCAATCCAATACGAACATCCATGGGTGAGATGTTTGTATTGGATTTATTTATGGTGAGTGCTATTTACAGTTCAACAGTATCAACACAATATTTAAACCAGTTACTTACTCTCTTTCATTACATACAACTGTTTGAGCAAAACATAGTCAATAGTACACAATAACTAAACACTGACAAAATCTAGCAATGATTATGCCTTTTTGCCTGCTCCTTCTTGGTGTTACTCTGTGTAACATGTTCAGCCTGGTCTTCTAGTGATAATAACACTTGCAAGAAATCAATGGAGGTGATGATTAATAAGTCGCATTAGCCGATCGCATACTATTTCACAAAAATACTGATCAGTGGTTGATCAATCGACGCATCCCTAATTGATAAATTTATCAATCAATCAATCAAAGTTTACTTATGATGTTCTAAAGCACGAATGAGTCACAACTTTGAATTTTATGAGTTAATGATCGGACATTACTTCAGTGTACGGGGAGTATCATAACTTTGGAGGTGGTGACGCCCCGGACAAGGACTGGATCTATCGTATTACTGTTGCGATGTATGGGTTCATTTATTTTTTGTGTAAGACCACGGCTACCAATTATAGTCTGGAGCGCCATGCACGGAGGGTTTGATGGAGTATTCAGATGGATATGAAAAATCCTCCATTACAATTATATTATCTGCGTGTATCAACGACAAACTCTGAAAAATCACTGATAAAGTTTGAATAGAGCCCGTAGGGGGATAACACCCACGTAGAGAAATGGTAGCGGTGTGACAGACCTCCTAATAAGCGCCTCAAATTATTTATATTTATTACTTAGATTAGGGGTAAGGTTAAGGTTTTTACATTGTATATTAGTGCGAACCCTCCTCCCCTTTTAAGGGGACGAGCAATATGTGCATTCGTATAATTAGGAGGAGATGCCTCGTTAAGCGGGAAAAATTAATCTGGTTTGACCGAGGCATTAACATTGTTGTCTCTAATGACCTCATTAACTAATAACATTTTGAGGGACAATGATCTGATGTTTAAAAAGCCCATATTATACTTTTTAGGTAGTGGGCTGTTTTGAGGATATCTTGTTAATATTATCTGTAGTAGTGATATTAATACCGTGACCTACTGTATCTAGATTTGAAAATAAGTGGTCTAAGAAATGGATGGATGGATGGAATGTGCTTTTATTTATGATTTTTGTAATTTATTTTTTTTTCTTGACCAGAACGCCCCAAAATTTGGCTTCCCCGATATCTCCGTCAGACTCTGATGAAGAAAGTTGGAGACACTGTCAACCTTGTGATTCCCTTTCAGGTATAGTAAAATGGATCAATGAATATGGGCCAGCGAATCAGTCCCATTTAGGTGACAAGGAAATAAAATATATAACTGCAAAATACATGTTTGATTAAAAAAAATATGCACGTTGATCTGATTGTATATTTAATCTGTACAATATCAAAGATTAATATAAAATGCCTTGAAGATTAGAAAAATAGCATTCGTCAGGTTTCCTACAATTTTATTTAACTATGAAATATAACC
The DNA here is from genome assembly GCF_033978795.1 of Nerophis ophidion. Taxonomy (NCBI): domain Eukaryota; kingdom Metazoa; phylum Chordata; class Actinopteri; order Syngnathiformes; family Syngnathidae; genus Nerophis; species Nerophis ophidion. Next base: position 20,706,366 of record NC_084635.1, read on the forward strand.
ACTCCTCTCTGAGCTGCCACCTTATCGTGGTAGAGGAGTTTGCGTGTCCCAATGATCCTAGGAGCTATGTTGTCCGGTGGTAGGGTCTCCCAAGGCAAACAGGTTCTAGGTCAGGGATCAGACTTAGAGCAGCTCGAAGACCTTTATGAAGAAGAAAAATCATGGACCCATATTTCCCTCGCCCGGACGCGGGTCACCGGGGCCCCCCTCTGGAGCCAGGCCCGGAGGTGGGGCACGATGGCGAGCGCCTGGTGGCCGGGCCTGTTCCCATGGGGCCCGGCCGGGCACAGCCCGAAGAGGCAACGTGGGTCACCCCTCCAATGGGCTCACCACCCATAGCAGGGGCCATAGAGGTCGGGTGCAATGTGAGCTGGGCGTCAGCCGAAGGCAGGGCACTTGGCGGTCCGATCCTCGGCTATAGAAAATAGCTCTTGGGACGTGGAACGTCACGTCACTGGGGGGGAAAGAGCCTGAGCTAGTGCGCGAAGTCGAGAAATTCCGGCTGGATATAGTCGGACTCACTTCGACGCACAGCACGGGCTCTGGAACCAATTCTCTCGAGAGGGATTGGACCCTCTTCCACTCTGGCGTTGCCGGCAGTGAGAGGCGACGGGCTGGGGTGGCAATTCTTGTTTCCCCCCGGCTCAAAGCCTGTACGTTGGAGTTCAACCCGGTGGACGAAAGGGTAGCCTCCCTCCGCCTTCGGGTGGGGGGACGGGTCCTGACTGTTGTTTGTGCTTATGCACCAAACAGCAGTTCAGAGTACCCACCCTTTTTGGGAACACTCGAGGGAGTACTGGAAAGTGCTCCCCCGGGTGATTCCCTTGTCCTACTGGGAGACTTCAACGCTCACGTTGGCAACGACAGTGAAACCTGGAGAGGCGTGATTGGGAAGAATGGCCGCCCGGATCTGAACCCGAGTGGTGTTTTGTTATTGGACTTTTGTGCTCGTCACAGTTTGTCCATAACAAACACCATGTTCAAACATAAGGGTGTCCATATGTGCACTTGGCACCAGGACACCCTAGGCCGCGGTTCCATGATCGACTTTGTAGTTGTGTCATCGGATTTGCGGCCTCATGTTTTGGACACTCGGGTGAAGAGAGGGGCGGAGCTTTCTATCGATCACCACCTGGTGGTGAGTTGGCTGCGATGGTGGGGGAGGATGCCGGACAGACCTGGGAGGCCCAAACGCATTGTGAGGGTCTGCTGGGAACGTCTGGCAGAGTCTCCTGTCAGACAAAGTTTCAATTCCCACCTCCGGAAGAACTTTGAACATGTCACGAGGGAGGTGCTGGACATTGAGTCCGAGTGGACCATGTTCCGCACCTCTATTGTCGAGGCGGCAGATCGGAGCTGTGGCCGCAAGGTAGTTGGTGCCTGTCGGGGCGGAAATCCTAAAACCCCTTGGTGGACACCAGCGGTGAGGGAGGCCGTCAAGCTGAAGAAGGAGTCCTATCGGGTCCTTTTGGCTCATAGGACTCCAGAGGCAGTGGACAGGTACCGACAGGCCAAGCAGTGTGCAGCTTCAGCGGTCGCGGAGGCAAAAACTCGGACATGGGAGGAGTTCGGGGAAGCCATGGAAAACGACTTCCGGACGGCTTCGAAGCGATTCTGGACCACCGTCCGCCGCCTCAGGAGGGGGAAGCAGTGCACTATCAACACCGTGTATGGTGCGGATGGTGTTCTGCTGACCTCAACTGCGGATGTTGTGGATAGGTGGAAGGAATACTTCGAAGACCTCCTCAATCCCACCAACACGTCTTCCTATGAGGAAGCAGTGCCTGGGGAATCTGTGGTGGACTCTCCTATTTCTGGGGCTGAGGTCGCTGAGGTAGTTAAAAAACTCCTCGGTGGCAAGGCCCCAGGGGTGGACGAGATCCACCCGGAGTTCCTTAAGGCTCTGGATGCTGTGGGGCTGTCTTGCTTGACAAGACTTTGCAGCATCGCGTGGACATCGGGGGCAGTACCTCTGGATTGGCAGACCGGGGTGGTGGTTCCTCTCTTTAAGAAGGGGGACCGGAGGGTGTGTTCCAACTATCGTGGGATCACATTCCTCAGCCTTCACGGTAAGGTTTATTCAGGTGTACTGGAGAGGAGGCTACGTCGGATAGTCGAACCTCGGATTCAGGAGGAACAGTGTGGTTTTCGTCCTGGTCGTGGAACTGTGGACCAGCTCTATACTCTCGGCTGGGTTCTTGAGGGTGCATGGGAGTTTGCCCAACCAGTCTACATGTGCTTTGTGGACTTGGAGAAGGCATTCGACCGTGTCCCCCGGGATGTCCTGTGGGGAGTGCTCAGAGAGCATGGGGTATCGGACTGTCTTATTGTGGCGGTCCGTTCCCTGTACGATCAGTGCCAGAGCTTGGTCCGCATTGCCGGCAGTAAGTCGAACACATTTCCAGTGAGGGTTGGACTCCGCCAAGGCTTTCCTTTGTCACCGATTCTGTTCATAACTTTTATGGACAGAATTTCTAGGCGCAGTCAAGGCGTTGAGGGGTTCCGGTTTGGTAGCCGCAGGATTAGGTCTCTGCTTTTTGCAGATGATGTGGTCCTGATGGCTTCATCTGACCGGGATCATCAGCTCTCGCTGGATCGGTTCGCAGCCGAGTGTGAAGCGACCGGAATGAGAATCAGCACCTCCAAGTCCGAGTCCATGGTTCTCGCCCGGAAAAGGGTGGAATGCCATCTCCGGGTTGGGGAGGAGACCCTGCCCCAAGTGGAGGAGTTCAAGTACCTAGGAGTCTTGTTCACGAGTGGGGGAAGAGTGGATCGTGAGATCGACAGGCGGATCGGTGCGGCGTCTTCAGTAATGCGGACGTTGTACCGATCCGTTGTGGTGAAGAAGGAGCTGACCCGGAAGGCAAAGCTCTCAATTTACCGGTCGATCTACGTTCCCATCCTCACCTATGGTCAAAAGCTTTGGGTCATGACCGAAAGGATAAGATCACGGGTACAAGCGGCCGAAATGAGTTTCCTCCGCCGTGTGGCGGGGCTCTACCTTAGAGATAGGGTGAGAAGCTCTGCCATCCGGGAGGGACTCAAAGTAAAGCCGCTGCTCCTTCACATCGAGAGGAGCCAGATGAGGTGGTTCGGGCATCTGGTCAGGATGCCACCCGAACGCCTCCCTAGGGAGGTGTTTAGGGCACGTCCAACCGGTAGGAGGCCACGGGGAAGACCAAGGACACGTTGGGAAGACTATGTCTCCCGGCTGGCCTGGGAACGCCTCGGGATCCCCCGGGAAAAGCTAGACGAAGTGGCTGGGGAGAGGGAAGTCTGGGTTTCCCTGCATAGGCTGTTGCCCCCGCGACCCGACCTCGGATAAGCGGAAGATGATGGATGGATGGATGGATGGATGGATGGATAACCATTCAAATCATTCAAAGATGTTATATTTTATACATATTTGTGTATGGCTGTCATTTGAGGATAATGTATGAATTTGCCTGTGGATTGCATTATTAATTATATAATTTTTTTAAAAGTACACTGTCGATTTTACAGTAAAAACCTTACATTTACAAAATTATACTGAAAAATATAGTGTTTTTGTTATTTTTACAACATTTTACAGTAAATGGAAAAACAGTAAAAAAAAAAAAATGTTTTTTTGGGGGGCGGGGTGGTTTTACGGAAAAAGCTGTCACCTTAGTTTTCTGAATTTTTGTGTTTGGGTTTTTACAACATTATATTATGAATGGAAAAACAGTACAAGTTATTTTTTATTCTGGCAATTTAGCTGCCACTTTTTCTACCATAGTAGCAAACTTACCGTCTTTCCGTTTACAGTAATACACAATTAAAAACAACTGCCGTAGATTTTACAGTCAAAAACTGGCCGCTCAGTCAACAGAATTAGAGATAGGCTCCAGCACACCCCCGCGACCCCAAAAGGGACAAGCGGTAGAAAATGGATGGATGGATGGATGGATGTTACTCTTTTCCCTAAACAAGCAATTGAAAACAACATTCAAACACGATCCTCCCTGTGCCCGCCCAGCTACAAACCTGTCCAGTCGTGTTTGTTGCGATGTTTATGACTCGACTGATCTGTTGTCATAACTGATTATATTTCATATTGATGAATTTTTTACTTTTCTCTCAAGGTACGGTATAGGCCAAAAGTTTGGACACAGCCTCTCTTTCAATGGGTTTTCTTTATTTTTATGACTATTAATGTCACTGACGGCATCAAAACTATGAATGAACACGTGGAGTTCTGTACTTAACAAAAAAAGGTGAAATAACTGAAAACATGTTTTATATTCCATGGGGTTGGGACCATCAGTTGTGTTGTGTTATTAGCGACCGATGTCCCAAAGGGACAGAAGACCCTGTTGAATTTCTAGCGTTTTATTATTATTCTTTATTATCTGCGATGAGGTGGCGACTTGTCCGGGGTGTACCCCGCCTGCCGCCCGATTGTAGCTGAGATAGACGCCAACACCCCCCGCGACCACAAAAAGGGAATAAGCGGTAGGAAATGGATGGATGCATGGATTCTTTATTATTATACCGCCGCCTCTTTGAGCTGTAATTTGACCTCTTTAACATGCTTCAAAACTCACCAAACTGGACACACAAAACCCCAAAACTCAAAATTGCGCTCCCGCGCCCCCTAGGAAGAAAACACAGACACAACTGCCTCTAACTCCAAGTAGGACTGTCGTAAACACATGAAACAAAAACCTCAATGTAGGTCTCATTTAGACCTATATTTCATACGCTGACAACCCCCAGCAAAAATAAACAAGAAGTTTGAAATTCCCCCTTCAAAAAAAAAGTTGTGTAAAAACAGTCACCTTTTTTCAAACATTATCTCCGCTGAGCACGTTTGTTGTGTCGGCTTCAAATAAGCACAGGAGAGGGAGATCGAACCTTCTGATTAAAAGTTGATGAAAGAGTTTTAATTACTGCTCCGGTTTGGATTTTATGAGCCCTCAAAGAACCGTTTTTTTGCTGCTCGTGTGCTGCTGCCGTCTCAAGATGGCGGCACCCTGCTCAGACAAAGCTGCCTCTAACTCCAAGTAGGAATGTCAGAGACAAATTAAACAAAAACCATAATGTAGGTCTCACTCAGACCTATATTTCATTCAGTGACAACCCCCAGCTAAAATCAACAAGAAGTTTGGCATTCCCCATTCAATACAAAAGCTTCTCTCCATTCGCAATACATTAGAGTCTCAAGATGGTAGCACCCTGCTCAGACAAAACTGCCTCTAACTCCCAGTAGGAATGTCGGAGACACATGAAACAAAAACCTCAATGTAGGTCTCACTTAGACCTATATATCAACAGGAAGTTTGCAATTCCCCCTTCAGTACAAAAGATGGCTATAAATACTCGGTCCCGTCCATGGCTGCTTGTAGGTTTAATTTAAATTACTATTGAGTTCTCGCCTGTCACAAAATTTCTTAAAAATAAAAATATATTGTTTGAATTATTTTTTTTTAATGATGGCAGCACGGTGCGACAGGGGTTAGTGCGTATTCCTCACAATAACAAGGTATTGGGTTTGATTCCCAGGCTCGGGGTCTTTCTGTGTAGAGTTTGCATGTTCTCCCCGTGACTGCGTGGGTTCCCCCCGGGTATCCCGCCTTCCGCCCGAATGCAGCCGGGATAGGCTCAGGCACCCCCCCATGACCCTGAAAGGGACAAACGATAGAAAATGGATGGTTATTTTTTCAATGTTTTCCATAGGTTAAGTAACGATTTGTCCACCATTTAAGAACTGGTACTGTTTGAAATGTACCAATTTGTTACAAATATCAGTTACAAAGTAAACGATACCGATCCCTACACTATTTTGTTAAAGTACAGTAGAAACTTGCTTCAAAGTGTCGGATCTATTCAAACTATTTAGAAACTTTGCGTACAAAGTTCATCTAGTTCAAAAAGTATACATGAACATATTGTGGCAAGAAATGTAAATAAATTATTTGTGTTTTCATTTACTTCACCCAGGGTAAGCCCAGGCCTAAAGTTGCGTGGAGTAAAGACGGGGAGCCGCTTAACTCCACCTTCGCCAGCGTGAGGAACAGCGAGACAGACACCATCTTGTTTATACGCAAGACTGAACGACAACACTCGGGAACGTACGACCTCCAGGTGCAGATAGAGAACGTGGAGGATACGGCCAAAGTGATGCTGCTGGTTGTTGGTGAGCAGGAACGCTACAAAGAGACCCTGCCCTATCCTACATTCGACGAAAATGTACTCTTACTCTACATTAGAGCCATATCGGATCAAAAATTTAAAACAAAAAAATCTGTCTAGAGCCGCAAAAAAAATTAAATACTTATATAAGTGCTTTAATGATGGCAACACATGATGTAAGTGGCTAATTAGTTATAGTAGCCTACTATCAAAACGACTTTGTGTCACCGGCTGACGCAAACCTTCGTTGACAGAAATGTTGAAATATAATATTTATTCTACAGTTTTTTTTACAAGATTGGACAACATTAGTAAAACTTCTCAGAGGGTGAGAAAACTCCTGGAAATGACTGTTGTAGAATGGTCAAAGTTATAGATGTGTGTCCAAAGCTGTATCCTTCTAATGGATTTATTAGAATATTTGCAAGCTGCGTAACGTTTGCTGTGGTCTGGAACAATGTGACACACAAACAACTATCAGAAATGCAGTCAATATTACATATAGATAATGTGTCATGAAACATGGAAATATACTCATGTACACCTACAAACGAGGCTTAATGATGCAACATGTGCACACAGCTAGCCTAAATAGCATGTTAGCATCGATTAGCTTGCAGCCATGGATTGACCAAATATGTCTGATTAGCACTCCAGCAAATAAATAAAATCAACAAAGCTCACCTTTTGTGCTTTTACGGACAGCATAAAACGTTTGGTGGACAAAATGAGACAAAGAAGGAGTGGCATAAAACACGTCTTTCTGTGGCAGAATCGGAGAAAGTTGTACATGTAAACAAACTACGATGAGTTCAATTAGTACAGGGTTCGGCAACCCGCGGCTCTGGAGCCGTGTCCGGCTCTGGAGCCGTGTGCGGCTCTTTGGAGCTTTTTCAAAAATGTATGAAAAATGGAAACGATGTGGGGAAAAAAAATACTTTTTTTGTTTGAATTTGGTTTCTGTAGGAGGACAAACATGACACAAACCTCCCTAATTGCTATAAAGCACACTGTTTATTTTAAACATGCTTCACTGTTTCGAGTATTTGGCGAGCGCCGTTTTGTCCTACTAATTTTGGTGGTCCTTGAACTCACACTAATTTGTTTACATGCATAACTTTCTCCGATTTTCTCAGATGTGATTTATGCCACTTCTTTTTTGTCTGATTTTGTACACCAAACATAATGTTGTGCATGAATGCACAAAGGTGAGTTTTATTGATGTTATTTACTTATGTGGAGTGTGCTGATCAGACATATTTGGTCACTGCATGATTGCAAGCTAATCGATGCTAACATGCTATTTAGGCTAGCTGTATGTACATATTGCATTACGATGCCTCATTTGTAGCTATATTTGAGCTCATTTAGTTTCCTTTATGTCCTCTTAATTCAATTTATATCTCATGACACACTATCTTTATGTAATATGGCTTTTAATTTTTTGCGGCTCCAGGCAGATTTGTTTTTGTATTTTTGGTCCAATATGGCTCTTTCAACATTTTGGGTTGCCGACGCCTAAATTAGGAGGACAAAACAGTTTTTGCCAAATACTCAAATGAAATGAAACATGGAAAAATAAACTAGATACAGAGAGGACATAGGTCAAGGCAATTAAATATACCTACAAACTAGGCATAATAATGCAATATGTACATACAGCTGGCCTAAATAGCATGTTAGCATCGATTAGGGTGAAGTCATGCAGTGACCAAATATGCACTCCAACAAGTCAATAACGTCAACAAATCTCACTTTAGTGCATTCACGCACAGTTTAAAACGTTTGATGGACAAAATGAGACAAAGAAGGACTGGCATAAAACATGTCTCTCTGTGGCAGCGTCGGAGAAAGTTATACATGTAAACTAACTGTTGAGTCACAGTCCACACAAAGGTGACTTCAAGGGCCGCTGAAATTAGTAGGACAAAACGGTGCTCGCCATATACTGTCATCAGTGAAGCATACACACAAACATATTAAACAGTGGGTTTTCTAACAATTAGGAAGGTTTGTATCGTGTTTGTCCTCCTACAGAAACATTATTACAATAAAAAACTTATTTTTCAACACATTTTTTTTCCATTTACATACATTTTGGAAAAAGCGCAATAGAGCCGTGGGTTGTTTTGAAAGTGTCGTATCATAGGTTTAGTGCATGAACCTTTTGACTTGCTTCAGAATCATCTTCAGCTTTGGTGGTGGGCGGCAGATAGCTGACCATTAACCTCTGGATAATTGAAACTAAGTAGGTCGGAGGAGAAGGCTATGGTAGATGAGTGTTTTGGTCAAAAGGAGAGGGATGCAGATTTTATTTTAAATAACATGAAATAAACAGAATAGAGCACCTAAATGTGCATTTAGTTTACAGTCAAAGTCAAAGTATTTGGACACTGTATGGCAGAGCTCGGCAAATTAAGGCCCGGGGGCCACATGCGGCCGGTTAAGTTTTTCAATCTGGCCCGCCAGACATTTCCAAATAATTTTTTTAGATCTTTAAGATGGAAAGTGTAGCTGCCATTATGATGTGCAGTCATGTTTTCTAATGACCGCAAGTCTTCAACTATACAAAGTATTTCAATGGTTGGAATCTGCGCTCAGGGATGATATACCAGTTACTATGGTCATCTAATTAGTTACTATGGTAATCTACGTCACAGCAGCTCAGACGAGGCACCAAGCAGTGTGGGCGGGAAGCATTTCCACAAATGTGGAAGGAGATTTTCACAACAAAGTTCTAAAAGCTTAGTGATATATCAGATATATCAGATTGTATGTGGGTTTATTTTGTAACCTTCACATTCATTTTTCACTGTTTGTTGCATTTTTGTTGCGTTTCACTTGATTGTAAAAAATGTCGATTGAAAGGGGGTGTGACATTCATATTTTGTCAATATTCAGTGTTTTATCGTTCATAGAAAAATGTTAAAATTCCATTTTGTTTTCTAAGGCAACCTGTCATAACGTTTTCAGCATTCAATCAGACATTATTGTGAGGTTTTGTATTAGTGTTCCTAAAAATTGATATACCGGCCCCCCAGACACATTTTTTTCTGTAAATGTGGCCCCCGAGTCTAAATAATTGCCCAGGCCTGCTGTATGGTGTGTTTATTTAACAATGCAACAATGAACTCAAAGGACTCATAGCGTCCAAGTGACCTTAATTTCACTATCAGGTTCTCCTAATGTATTTTTTGCTCTTGTATGGCAATCTGGTAGTCATTATCCAAAACATCAATTAGTTTTTTAATTAATCGGTAGCCACCTCCAAAGGCATGCACCTGGGGATAGGTTGATTGGCAAAACTAAATTGGCCCTAGTGTGTGAATGTGAGTGTGAATGTTGTCTGTCTATCTGTGTTGGCCCTGCGATGAGGTTGCGACTTGTCCAGGGTATACGCCGCATTCCGCCTGATTGTAGCTGAGATAGGCTCCAGCACCCACCGCGACACAGAAGAGAAATGGATTGATGAATGGATAATTAAATTAACTTAGAACGCCCTCTTCCCATCACCGCCCCCTCTTGGTGTGAACTGGAGTCCATTAGCTCGCATAAACAGTGTGGATCAAAGCGGGTAAAACTATTATTTTGATCACTTAATTTGATGTTTTTGTCACCTTGGTCCATGATTACTTCAAAACTAGTATGTTTAACATTATGAGCCAAAAAGATAAATAAAATAATCGCCATTTCAGGATATCCCTGTTCTTCTATCTCCTCTTCCGTAGACACCATAGCCTAGCATTTTGAGGAAAACCGTTAAGGTTCAAACAGGGGGAGATGACGGCAGACTGACACCGGGTGGCTGTAATGTCCAAATATTTATTTTATATATATATATGTATATATATATATATATATATATATATATATATATATATATATATATATATATATATATATATATATTAATACAATAATATAACTAGGGAAATGGAGTGTGAACAAGATCGAAGAGTGTATATGGTGTAAGGCTATGTGCAGGATTTAACTGGAGGGATTTTACCCTAAGTGTTGGAGGTGCGTGTTGAGAGAAGCGGTGCAGTCAGACAAGGGCAAGACAGGCAGGGCAGTCCAGGGGGGGAAGCGGGGTCGAGAGGCAGGAGCGAGTCGTTGTTGTCCGGGGCGAGCAAGGAGTCAAAAACCAGGAAGCATGAGGAAGACAGGGAAGATCCGGAAGCACACGACACACAGCGTGACTCGGGGATGAACACAGGGAAGGTAGGAAAGGCTATACTCCGGCGCCGGCATGCCAAGTTGTGCAGGCTTATGAAGGCAGGTCCTTCATTACAGGCAGGTGTGGTGATTGTCGGTGAATGATTACAGCTGGCGGCCGCTGCGGGGCAGAGACGTGCACGGCGCGTCCCTGGGCGTGTCCTGAGGTGCGCTCACTGGAGCGCACAGACGGATGAGAGCCGTTGGCAAGGGTCTGAGCCGCAACAAAAACATCAGTAGAAAAGAACACAAAACCTTACATTCTTTATCTCATTTCTTTTAGCACCATGTTTGCTCTTATTTCTTCGTTTTTCTGCAGGTTCTGACTCTGTCTTTTTTCTCTCAAGGTTGCTCCCGATTTTCAGTTTCACATTTGGTTGGAATTTCTAAAATTTTCCATTCAAACTATGACCAAAACCCTTCTTCCTCAAAATCGTGGATAGCTTTAACTTATCTCGCTTGGTACGTCCAATTTTGTATGAGTCAATTTGATGGGAGAGGTCCATACTTTTCATATTCAAATAATGGAGAAATGTATGCAGGCTGACCCTTTCTTCAGTTGTATTGCTACAACAGGCAACAATGCATCTTTGATTAATTGACTGATTGATTGATTGATTGATTAGAAGATTGCACAGTTCAGTACATATTCCGTACAATTGACCACAAAATGGTAACACCCGAATAAGTTTTTCAACTTTTTTAAGTCGGGGTCCACGTTAATCAATTCATGGTAAACTGGTAAAATCTGGCAGACAAATCCGATAATTCCTTCAGATTCTGGGCAAAAACCCAGACTTTGCTATATGAAAAAGCCTCCAGCAGGCTGATTAAGGCCCACCCACATTTTGAAGCTAAAAGGGGGCATTCAAAAATGTGATGAAATTCAACAAGCCTAAAATCAGGGGGGAATGGTACCTGTAGACATCAATTTAAGGTCCAGAACTTTGAATTAAGTGCCAAAGTTGTCAGCATTCGAGGGGCCCTTTAAGTAGAAAGGGACCAACAGACCTCCATCAGGGCAGGACTAAACTGTTTGCTACTGTCTACTTCCTGAATGACAAACTAGTGGTTTCATACGGGCCACTGTCAGGGCCAACCAAATCAAATGTCTTTCTCCCATATGCCACTGCTCCATAAAGTTCTACGGATTAATTTACTTGTCATCTGTCTAACTGTATCTTTATTTAGTGGTTTCAGTAAAAAGACAACTGTGGATCAATCAAACAACAAAGTTGGTGGTGGCCTAAGATCATGCAATACTTTGCAGAGTGCTTACCTTTTTTTACATTTTTATTGTAGATGTACCAGGACCCCCTGAGGCCCTGAAGGCCACGGATGTCTGGGGCTTCAACGTTGCCCTCGACTGGAAGCCTCCCAGAGACGATGGAAACTGTGAGCTCACTGGCTACCGTATTCAGAAAGCTGACAAAAAGACCATGGTTAGTACTGTGTTCTGTATTTAGTCATGGGCATGAGTGATGATAACGGTTGGCGTTACCCAAAAACCTGGATCGCAGGCTACGTCGCTTCCCAATCGGCATTAAAAGCAATGCCACAGATGCAAAACTCAGATGAGACATTTCTCTCTTCATATTGTTCAAGATCACATTTGCTGCGTATGAGTAACGACAAACACACGATCCCTAATTTTATTCCTTTCTGTTTTAATTTCTGATTGATCACTTCAAACTTGACTATGGTATTTTTCAGACTATAAATTGCAATTAAAACCCATTCAATATCTCAAAAATTGTCATTGCGCGTTATTCCCCGATGCGTATACGTATTGATTCTGGTTGTGGTTAATGACTTCGAACTAATTGTTTGAGGTACGTGTTGTAATCGTATTTGTGACCAGCATAACCAGAAATCATGATCATAAACAAAGACAAAAGTAATTTTTAAAGAAATCATGGTCATAATTCATGACAAAATACATTTTTAATTTACCATATTTTTCGGACTACAAGTCGCAGTTTTTTTTCATAGTTTGTCCGGTGGTGCGACTTATATTCAGGAGCGACTTATGTGTGAAATTATTAACACATTACCGTAAAATATCAAATAATATTATTTAGATCATTCCTGTGAGGGACTAGACATATAAGATTTTATCGGATTTAGCAATTAGGAGTGACAGATTGTTTGGTAAACGTATAGCATGTTCTATGTGTCAAAGTTATTTGAATGACTCTTACCATAATATGTTACGTTAACATACCAGGCACCTTCTCAGTTGGTTATTTATGTGTCATATAACGTACACTTATTCAGCCTGTTGTTCACTATTCTTTATTTATTTTAAATTGCCTTTCAAATGTCTATTCTTGGTGTTGGATTTTATCAAATAAATTTCCCCCCTTATACTCCAGTGCGACTTATATATGTTTGTTTCCTTCTTTATGATGCATTTTCGGCAGATGCGACTTATACTCCGAAAAATAAGGTACTTCTCCTAAATATCTAGAAGTATTCATATTCTCTTCATGTCATATTATGCTCCTTCCAGTGCTGTTGTTTTTAGGTTAGAGTTTGTATCCAATCAGAATTCAGCTCGCTTATGTTGCCATGCTGTACCAAATCGGCCTGGGGCCTTCAGAATCAACAATGCGGGCGTCCGTGCACTGTAAGTTAAAGGATACATACAGTTGATAGACAGTTGCAATAGCCAATCAGGTCACCGGTTGTTGTCAGCAAGGCCTTCCAGCTGGCCTTATGCTGTGATTGGATACTCACTTGGGAGCTCCAAGTGAGTATCCAATCACAAGTTACGAAAACAGGAAGTGGCACCGGAGCCGTAGAAAGTCACAGAAAACTCACCGGTACTCACAAATAAGGAGCGCAACATGTTGATTAGTTGCCATATACTGTATATATATTTGCAAGAAGGATATTTAAAGAGAGACTACATCTTGTGAGACGATGTCGGTCGACACCGGAACCTATCCCAGCAGTGGAATGGTTTCCCCTCTACTTTCACATGACTCAACCACTAATTACCCACTACGAGCGGTACCACAGGCTTAAACGGTGTTGAATGGGTTCTACAAATTGTTAGGTTTAAATATTGTACTTCTTAATTTTTTCTTGTTTCATTAGTGTTATACAATTCTTTTAATTTTGACAGTACCACATAAGATATGTTTTAATTGCAAAAGCGGAAATACTGATTGTTAAATGCGCTGAAAAATGGACCGTTTTGTACACTGTTGAGGGGATTCAATACGGAGTTGTGTGCAAGTGGGTTTCTGTATAGTACCTCCAGCCATGTCCATGTTGTGACATAAATTACGATATTTTGAGAGGTGAAGGACATCACTAAAGGCCGAGGTGAGAAACGCACGGCCCGCCACTGGTGACCAGTAGATGGCAGTCAAACATGAGAGATACATGTAGACTGCAGGTTGACGACTGTTGTTCAATAGAGCAAACAAGCCCAAAACGTTGCTGTTTCATTGAGAATATAAAACATATTAAAAATCTGTCAACATTTTTAATGATTGAACGCAGGGCATTAGGTTCACCGTAGTCAGGCCTACTGTGCTTCAACATGCAGATTTTATTGTTTGTGTATAAGGACCCCAAAATGGCACGTATTAGCACACATTATCTGGCGTTTTGTTCCGCCCTATGATAATGTAAAACCTGCAATTTTGTTTTGGGGAACAACCTCTTGTTGTGGGGCAACCATACCCTCAAAAAGCACAGGATTTGCATGAAAAATCTTAAAACAAATACTACATTGATGTTTTGCTTATTTTATCACACATATACTTAAAAGTAAACACTAGGTGGCAGTAAAAGCACGTAATCAGATATTATTGTCAAATTATGTTTATGCTGTAATTTATTATAACTAATAATAATCATTATTAATTTTAGTGACAGAAAGAAACATCACCAAAGTGTTCCTTCTTATCCGTCATCTGATCTATTGTGTAAAAGTTGCAGACATTATCTGTGTATCTTTTACGCTTTCAAAAGTGTTTGTCCATTTTAAACAATTTATGTTCCAACACATTTATCTCCGTACGCTAAGAGCATTTTGTAAAATGTTGAGAGCGATCCACAGCGCTAATTTCTGCTGGTAATGAGACATGATGATAGATTATCATCACATTTCAACATCTCAAACATGTCAATGCTGCCCTATTTGCTAGATCTGCATTTCTAAAGAGAAACATGTTTTTAATTGTCTTACCTTGGATATATAAAGGTTAAATAAATGTAAACCTGTAAACTAGGTATTGAGGACACTGGTGTGTTGTTAAACGTTCAAATACTACATTACCCAGAAGGCTTAGCGCTGTAGACAGGAACAATAATTAGGTCTTAGCTATGACAATTGTGCAGTTTGATCAATAAAGAGTCACTTGAATAAAGTTACATTTTCCTATATTCAAACACAGTGTTACTGTACAAACTGTGTGTGATATTACAATTGTTAAAAATATTAAATATAGTTGTTAGATAAAACCCCTGCCTTGTTTTTAGTGTATACGTAGGCCTACTATGCTACTGTATTTTAACATCGGTCATTATGGTGGCATAGGAAGTGCCACGTTTTTGTCGTAACGAGGACTGTGGTGTGGTTTGTTTTCCCGGAATACAAAGGAACTGGACCGGTCGTGAAGGTAAAGATATAATTAATTGTTTTACTCAAAAAGTACCAAACAAAGGGCGCTCACAGCGGAGGCAAAAAAACTTGACTAAGGAAACAAAAAACAACCTGGGGGCGAGCGTGCCTAAAGCACGTAAAAGCAAAAGCAAAACGGAGGACATGAAACATGAACTAAAAAAACTCACTAAACTGTGGCTTGAAAACAAAACTTACACATGGGCAGAAACTATGGACAAGAAACAAAACTTACTTAGCAGGGCATGAACAGCAAAATCAGAGTATTGAGTATAGTCATAACCGGAGTGTAGAGTATGACGCCAGGCCGACTGCCTGGCAACTACAAGCTTAAATAATACAGACATGATTAGTGACGGGTGCGTGAGTCCGAACACATGACAGGTGAAACTAATGGTTGTCATGGTGACAAAACAAGAGTGCACAAAGAATCCAAAAACCAACAGAACATAATCGAAAGGCATGACCGTTTTTTCTGTGGTATTACTTTGTGGAAAAAGTTTGGGAACCACTGGTCTACACAACGAACAAACATTTTGATTGGAAAGTTGACTTGTGATGGAGTGCCAAAATATAGGAAAATAAATACAAAATGGTAGAAAATGGATGGATGTTGGTATTTGACAAAGTTGTAAATCTGCGCATAACAAGCAAGGATTGGTTGAATATGCGCGAATTGGCGCAATTACGACTTTGCAAATTCTTTGAAGCACTTGAAGTAGCCCTGTTACACAAAATGTAAATGTCTACTGCAGAGGATTCTGTTTTTTTTCCCAGTAGGACATTTGTGTTTGTCTTTTGTCAGAGTTACACATTTTGGGGAAAAACATAATGTGCGCAAAACATCGACGTCTTCTGTACAGGACTGGTGTATTTTTGAATCACTATCTTTCATCACAATGTCTTGGATTTTTTTTTTGTTTCTCCTTGTTTTGTTCCACCTTTTAAGGAGTGGTTCACAGTCTTGGATCAGTACCGCAGAACCAACTGTGTGGTGTCAGACCTCATCATGGGCAACGAGTACGTCTTTCGAGTCTTCGCCATCAACCTGGTGGGTCACAGTCCAGAACCCTGCGTAACAAAAGACAGCGTCTACATCCAGAAAACTGGTATGTTGGACTGGATCGACATAAATGTCATGCCTTGATTGACTTAAAAGAAATATCACCACTAAATTGACATGATTGAATATGTGATTGGCATTGCCGAACTAATATGTCTGCAGGGTTGGATTACAAGTCTCCCACCTACAAGGACATCAACTTCTCTGAGGCTCCGAAGTTCACGCATCCTTTAATGAACCGTTCAGTCATCTGCGGCTACAACGCTACCCTCAGCTGCTCTGTCAGAGGCATTCCCAAGGTCAGTATCCTGGGTGTCATTTTAGACCCAACACTTGACTTTAAAAAACATATCAAACAGATGTGCCAGAGTCTTAAATCCAACATAAAAACGTTCAAATGTATCAGCAATTTGTTAACACTGGAGGCAGCTCAAACTTATTTTAATGCAATGCTTATGTCTCGTTTTTATTATTGTATAACATGTTGGTCGCAGGCAAGCACAATTACACAGAGGCCATTGGAAACTATGCAAAAACAATCGCTCAAAATCCTTGACCAAAAACCACAACATCACCATCACTGTTTAATTCTCCAAAAATATAGATTGTTAAATTTAGCTACCATTCAAAGATTAGCATCAAAACGAATGGCCCATCGAATCCTAAATCACACTGCACCAGCGCCACTTAAGCACTTTGTCCAGTTTACATCCGCTGTGACAACTAGAAACACGTGAGCCTCCACCGGGGGGCAGTGTAGCGTACCCAGATGTAAAACATATTTTGCACAATCAGCCTTTTCATATAAAGCCACAAAGGAATGGAACGACCTCACAACAAACATGAAAAGTCTAAAAGAGTATTCTTCATTCACAATTGAAGTTAAAAAGTGGCTTTGGAGCAATAAAAGCTGCTCACACGGTCACTAAGGTGGCCACTATGTTTGACATATCGACTTAATGTGTATTATATTTATCCATGACAGAATTATTGTTGTAAAACTAAAATTAAAATCAAAATTTCAGCTTTTTCCTCAATAAATTAACCCTTTTTCCTATTTTATCTTAAAATTTTTGTTTGTTCTAAAAATATGCTGTGGGCCAACCAAACACAAAAACACCCACGCTCTATAGCAAAGGTGTTCACATTTCCCCCACTTAAATTCAAAGATGGGGGCAGAGTTTGTGCACTAAAGATGCTAAAGTAAGTCCAATGTAGGTCAATATATGCCAAGCTATCTGAACTAAACGCCTTAGCTTTCTGTTATCTAATAGGAATTTAATTTTCACAATATGTCGAGGGCTAAAAAGGTCCAACCCCTTGCTCTACTGTAATAAATATACATCACTGACATTAGACCTCATAAATGGACCACACATTATATCTCATCAAAAACCTTCCCAATTAAGTGGAAACTGTTGTAGCGGCAGCAAAGGAAAACTACTCCATGTTGTTGGCTTCCTGCAGCTGGCACGCGTCCCAATAATTGTGTAAAGGTGGTATCAATAACATTTTAACCTACACTAATGCTAAATCAGTACCTGAAAAAATGGTGCTGGTGCTTAAAAAATGTAAAACATGCTATTTTTTTGTATGACAAATAAATCAATAAATTACTATTGTGCAGCCCTTTGAGACACTTGTGATTTAGGGCTATATAAATAAACGATTGATTGATTGAAATTGTGAGGTGTTTCAGTTAAAATCATGGTTGTTTTCAAGGGCATGTATTTTCTTTGTGTGATGATGTAAATGAGATGTGGTTGTATTGTATATTAAGTATGTGTCCATGAAAGGGCATATAAAGACTTTTTTTAATTTGATTATGTGATATATGATTTTATTGTCATAATTTTATTGCATGATTTTTGTATCCCTTTAATTTAGGTAGCCAGGGACTGCAGATGGAAATTAGCTATAATCTGGTACAGAACATATCTCTGTCTTTGACCTTAATGTTTCTGTGCATTGTCCCTTCAAATAAAGACTAAACTATTCTTATACTTACACCCAGCAACAAAGCAGATCAACAGAATGAATTATTATTTTGCAATTCAAATAGTTCATGACTGGATGAATGGAATGACCAGTTTTATAATGTGCTACAGCCTAAAGTGACCTGGTACAAAAACAAGATGGACATCACACATGAGGCCAAATACAGAATGCTGAGTAAACATGGCGTTCTGACTCTGGAGATCCGAAAGCCTTGTCCTTTTGATGGCGGGGTGTACATGTGCAAGGCCATCAACGACAGCGGGGAGGACGTCGTGGAGTGTAAACTGGAGGTTCGCCGTAAGTATTCCCGACACGGACGCACATTTCATTTTACCATAGGGTTCTCATATTTAATTTTAATGTTCGGTTATCATTCACTACTTTTGAAACATCCTTACATACACTAAGTATATATATATATATATATATATATATATGTCTTTGGAAGTGGGAGGAAGCCGGAGTACCCGGAGGGAACCCACGCATTCACGGGGAGAACATGCAAACTCCACACAGAAAGATCCCGAGCCTGGATTTGAACCCAGGACTGCAGGAAATTGGCAACACTAAATTGGCCCTAGTGTGTGAATGTGAGTGTGAATGTTGTCTGTCTATCTGTGTTGGCCCTGCGATGAGGTGGCGACTTGTCCAGGGTGTTCCCTGCCTTCCGCCCGATTGTAGCTGAGATGGGCGCCAGCGCCCCCCGCAACCCCAAAAGGGAATAAGCGGTAGAAAATGGATGGATATATATATACACACACACTAACATTTATATACAATTGTAAAGAACATAATGTCTTGGCTGTCTTGAGTTTCCAATTATTTCTACAACTCTTATTGTTTGTGATAGAGTGATTGGAGAACATACTTGTTGGTCTCAAAAAACATTCATGAAGTTTGGTTCTTTTATGAATTTATTATGGGTCTACTGAAAATGTGACCAAATCTGCTGGGTCAAAAGTATACATCAAGCAATGTTAATATTTGGTTACATGTCCCTTGGTAAGTTTCACTGCAATAAGGTGCTTTTAGTAGCCATCCACAAGCTTCTGACAAGCTTCTGGTTGAGTTTTTGATCACTCCCTTTTGACAAAATTGGTGTAGTTCAGCTAAATTTGTTGGTTTTCTGACATGGACTAGTTTCTTCAGCATTGTTCTCAATGGGGGGTTACGTCAGGACTTTGGGAAGACCATTCTAAAACCTTATTTATAGCCTGATTTAGCCATTTCTTTACCACTTTTGACGTGTGTTTGGGGTCATTGTCCTGTTGGAAAACCCAACTGCGCCCAAGACCCACCCAAATTCCAGGCTGATGATTTTAAGCTGTTCTGAAGAATTTGGAGGAAATCCTCCTTTTTCATTGTCCCATTTACTCTCTGTAAAACACCAATGGCAGCAAAACAGGCCCAGAGCATAATACTACCACCACCATGCTTGACGGTAGGTTTGGGGTTCCTGAGATTAAAGGCTTCACCTTTTCTCCTCCAAACATATTGCTGGGTATTGTGGCCAAACAGCAACATTTTTATTTCATCTGACATCACATGGACAAATATAAGACCTTCTGGAGGAGAGTTCTGTGTATATGTATATATATACATACATATACACACATTCATACATATATACTGTCATATATATACTGTCATATATATATATATATATATATATATATATATATATATATATATATATATATATATATATATACACACACACACACACACACACATGTATATATATATATATATTACATATATATGTGTGGATATATGTATACACATATATATACTGTCATATACATACATATATATATATATATATATATATATATATATATATATATATATATAAATAATGTTTACAATAATGTAACATGTAATTTTTTTTTCAAAGAAACGATTAAATCCAAATTTTCAATGCTTAAAAAAACATTACTTTACGACTTTTCAGTAAGGTATTTTTTCACAGGTTGAACAACTTTAAACTTATGGAATTTCTAGTTTATGACATGTTCTTAAAGGTACATAAGATATATTATATACAATATACAATTAAGTACACAATACCCACTTAAAACAAGTGATATCCATTACTAAAATAATGAATAACAGTAGAACAGCAGATGGTTGATTGAATGTATTCAATCTCTTAGATTTCACTTGTTGTACTTTTGGTGTGACTGCCTTTGTCTTCAAATTAGGACTATCGTATTTCCACCTGCAGGTGCTAATCATTTCCTTTTTATTATATATACCTTGCAGCTCAAATTGCAAAAGAAGAAAAGAAGTAAGCTGGGAGAGTCCAACATCTCGTCATGCATGTTCACCTTCTGTGTGGTGTCCTTAGAAAACTAGTCAACTACATTGCAAACATCATGCACATTAAAATTAATAAAAATAATAATCTGACTGTCATATATTTTCCATTCATATTAACCCTTTGTATATTTTAGTAACTTTTTTTGTTTCTTTTGGGTAAATGGTTTCTCTATTTTTGGTCCTTACTTTAGCTGCATTAATCTGAGGGGAATTACTTTTTGGACAAGGGTTTTTTTTCATGCTCAAGTTTAACGTTTTTATTTCAAATAATTTCATTATATCAACAACACTCGAGCGAAATAATTACATTCCTGTTAAGAACTGGGATTAAAAAACATCCTCAGGGATTTAAGCCTGTGTAGAAAAAAATGTGCATTCATTTTTTTTTCAAAACTGAAAATGCAATCTTTTATTGTGTAGTTGTACACAATAAAATACTGCACAGTTAAACATTGTAGTTTTAATGGTAGTTTTGTCATTTGTTACTAAATTACAATTAAGTTTGGAATCTGACATAGCAAAAAATTAAACAATGCACCAAAATAATTTTTTATGATTGTTAAGAGATCTTCAGTCCTGACTTTTACCATTGTCCTTTAACATTTACTATATGTCAAGACGAGGACTGTGGTGTAGTTTGTTTTACCGTAATGCAAAGCGATTGGAGTGAAGGTAAAGACATCTTTTAATTAATAACTCAAAAAAGTTACAAACGAAAAGCGCTCACAGAGGAGGTACAAAAACTTGGCTATGAAAACAAAAACTTGCACTAAGGCAAAACTATGGTCATAAAATAAAACTTGTAAACTATGGCGCGAATTAAGAAAACTTACTTGGACCGAGAAAAAGAGTATGAAAAAGGCAGCGTGGTTCATCAGCAAGGATTACGAGGGTAGTAGAGGGTGATGTCGCCAGGCTGACTGCCTGGCAGTTACAGGCTTAAATAGTGCTATGGTGCTTGAAAACAGGTGTGTGAGTCCAAATGAACCAGGTGCGTGACATGACAGGTGAAAACTAATTGGTAGTCATGGAAATTAAAACAAACTAGGGTGCGCAAAAAAAGGAACTAATGGAGTCAAAAACACAACAGAACATAACTGAACAGAACATGATCACAAAGACATGACAACTATATAGACCAAAATGGCGGTTTGATATTTCAGTAAATCCACACATCACTAACCATCATCGAGTTCGCTGAAACACTACGGAGGGTGTTGAAACAGTCTGTGGAGAGGAACTTCAGGAGCTGGTAGGGTGGTGCACCAGGAACAACCTGAGGCTGGACACCACACAGACCAAGGAGACAGAGAAAGGGAACATGCACCACTTGTAGTAAATGGAGAATGTCGGGAGAAAGTGACCTTTAAGTTCTTGGGAACTTACATTCTGAAGGGCCGCACATCGACTGTCAACACTTCAGCACGAGTCAAAAAGGCCCAGCAGACTCCACTTCCCCTGCGTGCTGCGGAGGACCCAACTTAAAGAGAAACTGCAGGTATAGTAGTGCTGATGTACCGTTCAACTGTGAGGTTTGCTGCTTCCTCTGATGCAGACAGGAAGGTCCCTGCAGAGGGTGACCAGGACAACGGAGAAGATTATCGTCCCTAGAAGACTTTATAAATAATTCAAATCTACTTTCCCTAAAAGATTAATTAATCCTTTAAGGTTCCCTCATTTATGAAGTGTGTTAAAAATCCTTCTGAAAAATCACAGAAATGTTTGGGTTTATCCAGATTTATTCACATTCTTTTCTACGTGAGCAGATAAAACAGCCCGGGAAGATCTCAGATGTACAAAAAACAAGTAAAAAAATGAACAAAAATGAACTTGTCTTGCATCACTTTAGCATACTTTTAGTGAAAAATTAGCACAACCCATGGTGTTAAAAATGGTAAAATAACTATCCAACGTTCATGAAACAAATGGTCGATGACTTATGGACAATTGTTTTTTGGTATTTTACGGTCATGTTTTTCAAACTTGCTCAGCTTTTACACACAAGTGCTTGTCAGTCCCTTAAAGCTGTGTACTAAATGTCATGATTTTTAAAAAATTATTTCACAGTAAAACTTTGGGATTTAATTACAGTGCTCAGAACAGGAAAATCAGCACACGCAACACAGCTTGGTGTGCATGTTTTGTCCAATTTAGACCCTTTTGTGTACATTCAGTTACACCATGGACTATCCTAACTTTTTCACAAAACTAAAAACAAAACAAAAAATCACAGTTTACATAACATATTCCTCCCATAATTAGCACAAACATCAATGACGACAAAAAAAGGAAAGAAGTCAAGGATGTCTTTTAAAGGACTGCTGCTAATTACTACAACTGAGGAGGTAGCTTCCTAAAGTAGCATCCCAGTTGTTGTTATTCAAATAATTTACACATGAATACCAAAATTAACAAACGAGCTACAGAAATGTACATTTTCATGACTTGGGACAAGAAAAATGTCAAACAAAGGACATGTTGGCAAGCTACAGTAGGAAAGGGATTCATGTGGGCCCCATTCCTGAGTGGATCTCGCGTAAGAGGAGTGTATAATCATTTTGCAATGCGGCCTGCTGGAAATGATGGAAAGTGCCACTCTACACAGCAACTGACACTGTCGTCAAAGCTAGATAACACATTGTAAAATGTTCAACACTCTACTGCCGTCTCAATTTGTCACGGTTCACATGTCAGATAAACCGTGACGAATGGGGCCATTTTAAACCCTTTCCTGTTGTACACAAGGCGCACATTAAGGTCACGATATTATCGTGGTGCTGGAGACAACGTTTTGTGGGTTGGATTCCGGATGCGTGCAATAACCTCGGCCAAGCACAGATGGAACTCGTACACTTGTGGGACAGGAGATCCACCTGAGTGTGCACTCAATTGGAACACTTTAGAAACGCCTGCACAGTGGAAATGACAAGGATCAGATATGAGGGGCCTTATTTCAGTGTTTTCCATACATTCACTTATAAATTTGGACTGCTACAAAAAGGATTTGGCACAACACACCTGGCTCGTAGCTGTCACCCGGGCTGATAACGACTACGATAAGTGAAAATGAACTCAATAACTACTGCTATTGATCATTGTTCATGTGTGTTTTCTTCGCCTCTCGCCTTTAGGAGCATACAAGAGGGTTCACTCTGGGCGATTTTATTCAATAGCAGACTTAAATGAACCGAGCGAACCCTCTTGTCAATCAACCACAATATTTGTCTGTGCGGGTGGACAAACAGAAAGACCTTGATGGTCACGACTCGTTAGTGAAAAGCACCGTAAAGTAACAGAAATTATGAGGAAAAAAGATGATTGCAAAGCAAAAGTCCGGCGTGAGGATATTTCGGCTTTGAATGAACGAGCGCGCATGCCAAATTTGCAGGAAAGTGACGGCAACAAACAAAAAACAACTTCACCCTTGGGGGAAAAAAAAAACTGCACTTCACGTCAAGTGCAGTTTTTGTTAACAGCGATTGAGAGTCCTTTTTATTTTTGATGTTTGTTTACATATATAGGATAGATAAAAGTTATTGGCCTTCTACTATTATTAAAAAAACTCATGAGTATTCAAAGTCGGTTGATTTGGGAAGGAGCAGTTGCATTATTATTAAAAAAACATGATGACGTTAGTGCTTAATTTGGTCTGAAAATAATGGTGACAATATATCGTATTTCCTTGAATTGCCGCCGGGGCGCTAATTCAAAACCTCTTCTCACTCCTGCGCTTACCAAAGGCATGCGGTAAAAGTAAGCATGCGCTAATTATTTTAAAACCTCTTCTCACTCCGGCTCTTACTAAAGGCATGCAGTAAAAATTTGAGTGTGATGTAAGGTTAGACCTTAAATCCTACTGAATAGCTCTTAAACTTCTTCCCTTTATGCGATTTCAAATTACCGGTATTGAAATCAGCCTCCTCCATTTTGAAAATGATGACAGGGGAAGTGTTTGACCAGGCGGTAATACTATATGCCCTGCGGTAATTCAAGGAAATACGGTATATATAATCTATCAACAATATATCATCCAGCTAAATGTGTTACGGGTTGAGGCATACTTCTTCCCAACAATGGCCAGGTGCCACTGAACTAAACACACTCACAGCTGGCTTGAAAAATGACAAAAAGCAGCAACAGAAAAACTCTCAGTTGTAGTTTTAAACAACTTTGTTTCGCTTTTTGTGTTTTTAAACTCACTATTTGCTAATGCATCATCGGCAATTATTTCAGAATCTTTCCAAAAAGCTAATACAGTGGTACCTCCATTTACCAGTGCCATGGGCTCACACATTTTTGAGGGATTTTTGCGGTCTCTTAGAGAAGTTGTAATGCTTCAGGTTACGAGCCTCCCCACCACTAGTTAGTTAGGTTGCTGGCTTGATAAATAATAGACAGCAAGACAGAACTTAGCCTTTCCAACAATGGGGACCAAGTGAGTGTGAAAGACTGACAAGAAGGAGTAGATCATTTCAGTGAATTAAACATGACAGAGCTTTAGTGAAGCACTGCTAGTCTGAACCATACGCCAGCCAAGCATGTTGAATCAATGTCTAAACGTCAGAAAGGTACCCAAGAAAATATGTATATGTTGCTGATGGTTTGACAGAGAAACACTTCAAAGAAGATACAGTTAGTTTTTCATAAAAAGTACTGTAGTTTGTATCAAATTATATAGTGTTTATCATTATCTACATATAAATGTATCATATTTTATGAGACATGTTCAAATAGTGGTGTATTTTAGGGGCCCAGAACATAGTAATTTATTTTCAATGGGTTACAGTTTTCAGGGTTTCTGCAGGTATCCACACATCTATTTACCGTATTTTTGGACTATAAGTCGCAGTTTTTTTCATAGTTTGGTCGGGGGTGCGACATATACTCCGGAGCGACTTATGTGTGAAATTATTAACACATTACCGTAAAATATCAAATACTATTATTTATCTCATTCGCGGAAGAGACGAAGAAAATGTCAGCAATCGTCACACACACGTCAACCAATAAGAATTCGGCGGGGGAGGGTCATGGCAGAAGTGCATTGCGGGACATGAGATGCTAACTGCTATTTGCTACTGCCGTAGCTATTTAAATAGACCATTTCATCGTTGGCGGTAACTTATAAAAACTGAGAAGGGCTGAACAAAAATTGGACCGAAAAGGAAATTATGTACTGCAGATTACAAGCTGGATGTAGTGAAATATGCAGCAGAAAACGACAAAAGGAAGCGGCGCATACCCTTGGAGTTGGCAGAGTTGTTTAGAAGTGACATCGAGGAAGATGATTTCATGGGATTTATCGATTAGGAGTGACAGATTGTTTGGTAAACGTATAGCATGTTCTATATGTTATGGTTATTTGAATGACTCTTACCATAATATGTTACGTTAACATACCAGGCACCTTCTCAGTTGGTTATTTATGCGTCATATAACGTACACTTATTCAGCCTGTTGTTCACTATTCTTTATTTATTTTTTAAATTGCCTTTCAAACGTCTATTCTTGGTGTTGGATTTTATCAAATACATTTCCCCCAAAAATGCGACGTGTATATGTTTTTTTTTCTTCTTTATTATGCATTTTCGGCCGGTGCGATTTATACTCCGGAGCGATTTACAATCCGAAAAATACGGTAATACTTTTTAATGCCACTTAAAACAAAATTTAATGCCCAAGTCCTACTGCACATAGCTATTATATATAGTCGAAAGCTTATAACTGCATGTATAGACAACATTGTCAGCATTTAACAATGATAATCTTGAATGTTTGGAAAAGTAAACATTAACTGTTACCCCGTAGTGAATTAAAATTGGCTCACAAGACTGTTTAATCCTAGATTCTATTTTTCTGTAGTGATAGTTGCCAGTTATGGTAAAGTCATGGCGGCAGCAAGTTGCTTTGTTGGTCACGCCAAATAAACGTGGCACCGTTAATTGCTGCCTGCCTTGAATTAATTAATCAATACAGTAGCATGTGTGATTTGATACGTTTAAATTTGTTTTATTGGCTGTAGACATCAATTGAGTAATTTTTAATGCCATTTAAGTAAAAACAAACATTTAATGACCCACGGAAACCCTGTTTAACATGCAGCTATTTTGGGTAAAAAGTCGCTCTTCACTGTAAGTAAAACTGTGCGGAAATTGTTTTGCTTGGAGAATCGCAAGTAAAATGTCAATTACGGAATGAAAGGGTGCTTCAGGTGAAATCTTACATACTCTTAGCTTCTTCCTGCTCAGCCATTGATAGGAATACAATGGCAAATTTCACATTTGTCAAACAGGTATCAAATGTATTATTTTTCACTAAAAACGTCCACTATTGTACAATTTGTAACAAAGTAAAATTTTCATTGTACGGCAAACTGTCTGTTTAACTGTGCATATGAAAATAAACAATCTTGAATCTCTTGAATCTTGAAATGTATTTCCAATTAGTTTGTTTTGTTATTGTGAAATGCATCAAATACAATTTGATCTAAAAAACAAAAGTATTAGACATAAATGAAAAATTTTGAAAACATTTTTTTGGAAGGTGTTGAGGCTTAAAATAAAACTAGAGCAGCCCTGTAACCAATTAAACTCGTAAACCGAGGTACCACTGTATTTGATTGACAAATATTCAACTCAATGTGTCGCCAAACTGTGATTACCGTAAAAAGTAGATTTCCTTTCTAAAGACAACATTTTTTTTTAAGTGCAAAGCGGAGTTAAAACGTACATGTTCATAAAAGCACATATTGCTCTGGGGAACAATGGCACCTTGTCCTACTTAAAATAAACCTGACCCTGGCAACAGAACATTGCATCCCCACTTGAAACAATCTTATTTCCTAATAGGCAAATAATTAGGGGGAAAATGAAACTATATTTACATGTACCAGCTCATGTACTGTAGGGAACAGTATGTGACAGTGTATATTAATGAAAAGCTCATATTTCAAACCTCCATCCAAACATGGCTGCCGTTCAAACAATAAATAACACCGGCACACTCATGACGAAACGCCAGTGATGTCGGATCACATTCTTAGTCTTGGCGACTTAACACAAGCGTTTGGTAGAAATAGCGTTAGACCACAGTCACAAAGACCATGCATTTCCCTGTGGGAGGTGAAAACCACCTGACTCATACATTCAAACTCTACCATGATTACATTTGCTACATTTATGTAAAAAAAAATATATACCCAGGTATAAAATGAACAGTTGCTGTAGAGGAAATTTAAACATTTGACAGGCTTAGAATAATTAAAACTACATGAAAAAGCGTACAAAAAGTGAAGGAGGCTTTTAGGGCCCCATCCAAGGCAGAGGGCAGGCACACCAGGCGACACCATTTTCTCCTCCACATGACTTAAGTTCCCTTTAAATGAGTCTGTTCACTTTCAAAACAAACCTAAGTGCTTGCTGTAATCTTTCATCAGGGTCGTTGGCACATTCCTTCCATTTCTGTACTCTTCAGGCGGTGCTAGTCTTTGCCTGGAGGTATACTGTACGAGTAGTGTACCAGAGGGAGGCCTCTGCTCTGACAGAAGCAGGCTCTGCCGCACGCCTGAACTTGGTCGGAGCTGTCAGAAACAAACGAGTCCCCCTCGTCGGCGTACTCGGACTGAGCGGACGGCGTCACGCTATCTGCCCAGAATCCCTCAGGACGCTGGCAGAGGGCCGCTCCCGTCGGGAGGGTGGGACAGCTGCGAGACTTCACCAAGTGTCTGCAGGCCGTGGGGGACGAGGTGCAAGAGCAGGTCTTGGCATGTAAAGCCGCCTCGCACTTTTCACACGCAACCGTCTCCCCGCAGAGCTGAGAGTAAACTCCACAGCCGAAGCCTGAATGAGCAGAGGAGCCGCAATCCGTGAGCTCCGACCCCGCGGCCTCGTTGTCTCTCTGACTTTCGCTGCCAGATTTCGCCTCCCTGGCCAAACGCCCGCAGCTGCGAAGCCGTAGCCAGTCCTCCCTGAAGGCTGGACTGAAGAGAACGTATAGAACCGGGTTGACGCATGCGGGCAGCGGGAAGAAAATGAGAATGACCGACTTTGCGATCTCCGGGCTGCCGGTGGTGGATCCGGTCAAGAGGGGGGCGAAGGAGAAAGCGGCCACGGGACAGAAGAAGATGCAGTTGGTGAAAATGAGCCACGCGACATGACGCAGAGCACCTGTCTGCTCTGGGTCGACCAGTTGTACCCTGCCAAGGTGGCAGTACAGCTGGGTGTATACGGCCGCCGTGAACAGGTAAGCCAATGCGTTGAGGAGGACTAAGACTACAGTGACGCTCAAGGCAGGACTTTCAGCCCCGGCGAAGGGCAGGCAAAGTGGCGAGGCAGAATGGTCGCTGAAGGTCAGGAGAGGCAGGCACGCTGCAGTCGCAGCAAGTAACCCAAGCAGTCCTGCAGCGAGGACAAAGTGTCGATCTCCTCTCCAACACCCTCTCCGGCTGAGGCCGCTCCTTCTGGGTGACATCATCACCTTCCCGAGTATATTCCGCACGGCCACGCTACGCTCCACTGCGGCCAGGGAGAGCAGGAAAACAGACCATTCTGATGAGAAGACGGCCAGGGCGCCGGTGAACTGGCACCCAGGCCCCATTTCCCACCACACGCCGAAGGCGGCGAAGGTTCCCCACGTGGCGACGTCCAACACCGTCAACACACCCACGTACAGGCCTGTCAGCAGGTTAGCCAGGGCCAGAAGCCCCATCAGAAACCTGGCCGGTGGGATGGATGAGGCCTGCCAGTGGGTGTGGCCCAAGGTGCAGCGGAAGGGGGGGAATGTGGCAACCAGCACCAGACTGTTGAAGACCAGCGACACCAGGCAGATGAACCAGACTGTCAGGCGAATCATCCAGCTGCCTAGAAGGTGCTCGCAAGGCTTAAAAGCTCCTGAACAGGCGACAAAGTAAAACAAATTGATCAAAATAGCGTGTAAACGTTAATGACGGAACATGTGGAATTCTTACCAGGTGAAGGAGAGCAATGCATAATCATTGAAATTCTTTCTACTTCGTCGCCACCTGAAAAATGAACAAGAAAGGCTGCCAATTTAATCACAATTATGATTTTAGAATAGAAAAGAATAGAAAGTACTTTATTGATCCCTGAGGGAAATTCAGCACCACAGTTCACTCACAATAGACAATAATAATAATGAATAATATATAACACATATTATATATATTACATATAATATATGAATAGTATAAATATATTCTACATATATTCTATATTTAAGTGCAGTCAAGGAACATATGCATTACACAGTCTGATGGCTGTCTGTATTTTGGCTGCCACAGTAAAATGAGGATTATATTCGAACATTTTAAAAGCAGGCTCCGCATGATTTCAAATCAAGCACTTCCGTCGCATAGAAGGTCTAAACCAACCCGTACTGAAGGCCGGTGAAGAGGCCAACGACCACAACAGGCTATGTATTGGAACAGAGCTCTATAACCACGCAAAACAGCACTAACACACTTCTTCCAGGCTGTTGCATGCAGCTGGTTGCCTTGTTTCATTTCCGTAGAATCTACAGGTGAAAGTCTAAAACGTTTAATATCATGCAAATGTTTGTTTAAACCAGCAGTTAGATTTACAAGGTGAAACTAACACAGTGCATCAGGAAAGTAATCACAGCTCTTCACCTTTTCAACATTTTGTTATGTGACAGCCTTAATCCAAAACTGAATAAATCCATACAATTATTTATACAATACCCCATAATCATAATGTAAAAAGTTGTTTTCAGTTTTTGCAAAAGTAATCAAAAATTTTAAAAAATTAATCACAGCCTTTGCTCAATGTTTGGATAGGAAGTGTTGGTATTCATCCAGGATGTCACTGTAAATTGCTGCATTCATCTTAGTCTAGTCAGGGCGGTGACCAAGAACCCGATGGTCACCCAATGTCAGAGCTACACCATTCCTCTGTGGAGAGAGGAGAACTTTGTAAAAGTACAACCATCTCTGCAGCTATCCACCAATCAGGCCTGCATGGTAGATTGGACAGACTGAAGCAATTTCTTAGTAAAAAAGTTTGCCAAAATGCACCTGAAAGACTCTGAGACCATGATAAACTAAATTCTCTGGTCTAATGAGACAAAGCTTGAACATTTGGGCGTAAATGCCAGGTGTCATGTTTGGAGGAAACCAGGCAACACTCATCGAGCCAATACCATCCCGACAGTGAAGCATGGTGGTGGTAGCATCATGCTGTGGGGATGTTTTTCAGGGGCAGGAACTGGAACACCATTAAGGATAAAGGGAAAGATGAATGTAGCAATGTACATTCGTCCCAGCCTGCTGGAAGAAGGCTTTAGGGACCCCAGTGTATAAGTCAACTGACATACGTGATACAAATAATTACAGGCCAATTAGTATGATGTCTTAACTCCTTGAACAATGTGTTGCAAAACGACAAATGGAACATCTTAATGACGGTCAAAGCCCTTTGCACCCCATGCAAATTGGATTTTGCGCAAATTATCCAACTGAGTCAGCTATAATGTTTTGAGAGAAAGTTAAATGTCAATTGAATAAAAATTAACACGTGAGAGCAGTTTTCTTAGATTTGAGAAAAGCATTTGATTCTGTGGACCATAATGTACTTTATCAAAATTATTATCCTTTAGTTTTTCCACAAATGGCACAAAATGGATGAAATCATGTTTATCCAATAGAACACAACGCACTGTAGTCAATGGGGTAAAACCATAATTTCAAGATTGTCGTGTAGAGGTACCTCAAGGATCTATTTTGGGACCCATTTTATTTTCCCTGTATATTAATGACCTTCCTCATATTAATACAAATGTGGCCTTTTGAAGATGATGCAGTAGGGCTGGGCGATGTATCGATATATACGATATATCGCGGGTTTGTCTCTGTGCGATATAGAGAATGCCTACATCGTAATATTCGAGTATACTTTCTCACGCAGTGGCTTTTAGCTGCAGGCATTCAGGCTCTTCTCACTCTTTCCTGTCTCTCCTCACAGACAAGCAGGCGCACATTCTTACATACGTCACGGCAGACGTCACATACGTATACGCCCTCGCAGAGCAGAGAAGTAGCATACACGGCTACGTTAGCTGCTAACGTAGCCGTACAAGAGAAAGAAGGTGCGGATCTGGTAACAAATGAAGGAAGACTTAATTCCCAATAAAAACAGCAGGGTTTCCATCGTCTGGCGGTGGTTCGGCTTCAAGTGGGAATATGTCGAAAAGACAACCGTAATTTGTCAAGTGTGGGGCGAAAGCGTTGCTATAAAAAGTAGCATTACTGCTAATATGTAGCATCATTTGAAAAGTCACTCGCTAGAGAATGAAGAGAATTTCATAACCGTAGTGACATACCACATAGTGAAGCACGAATACTATTTGATTTCCTATTATGCAGCTCATTTGTATTTGACACTTATGTCTGACAATCTTGCACTTTATGTTTTGGAAATGACTTGAATGTTTGTGCCATTGTTTAATAACTTTAATAAATACACTTTTGGTCAATTGACTTAGTTGTGATTTCCTTCTCTGCATGAAAGTTTAGAAGTAGCATATATGAATGCAGTATGAAGAAGAATGTTTTAATGTAGACACATATAATCATCATATTGTTGTGATTATATGCATCAAGTGTTCATTCAAGGCCAAGGCAAAATATCGTAATATATATCGTATATCGCGATATGGCCTAAAAATATTGCGATATTAAAAAAAGGCAATATCGCCCGGCCCTATAGTGCAGTGATTTTTACAAGTTCTAAAACTACAAAAAAAACTGCTCGGATTCTCTCATCAACCCTTACACTTGTCAACGACTGGCTAACCAGATCCTACCTTCTGCTAAACACACACCCTCAAACATGACTCAATCAAATGTGTATTTTGGAGGTTAACAACTTTCAAAAAAACATATCAAAATGGTGTCCAAGACCGTTAAATATAATGTACTTAATTTTAATCAAATGATGAGGCTGCCATGATGTTTCGGCAAAGATAGGCGTGACAAGACTGTGGCATCCTATTCAAAAATACTTTAGGGAGTAATTTCTGCTAAAGGTACATGAAAGTATTGAGCAAATACTGATGCGGCATCTTCAGTAATGTGGACGTTATACTGATCCGTTGTGGTGAAGAAGGAGCTGAGCCAGAAGGTAAAGCTCTCAATTTACCGGTCGATCTACGTTCCCATCCTCATCTATGGTCATGAGCTTCGGGTTATGACCTAATGGATAAGATTACGGGTACAAGCGGCCAAAATGAGTTTACCCTGCCGGGTGGCGGGGCTCTCCCTTAGACACAGGGTGAGAAGCTCTGTCATCCGGGAGGAACTCAAAGTAAAGCCGCTGCTCCTCCATACCGAGAGGAGCCAGATGAGGTTGTTCGGGCATCTGGTCAGGATGCCACCCGAACGCCTCCCTAGGGAGGTGTTTAGGGCACGTCCAACCGGTAGGAGCTCATAGAGAAGACCCAGGACATGTTGGGAAGACTATGTCTCCCGGCTGGCCTGGGAACGCCTCGAGATCCCCCGGGAAGAGCTGGACTAAGTGGCTGGGGAGAGGGAAGTCTGGGCGTTCCTGCTTAGGCTGCTGCCCCCTCGACCTGACCTCGGATAAGCGGAAGAAGATGGATGGATGGATGGATGTAATTACTTAAGTGTTTTGTTTTTTCTTAACACATGAACAATAAAAATAAATAAATAAATTACCTTTTCAAATTATCATTATGGGGTATTGTCTGTAGAATTTTGAGGACAAAAATACATGTATTTCATTTTGGGATAAGACTGTAACATAACAAAATGTTGAAAAAGTGAAACACTGTGAATACTTCCTAGATGCACTGTGTATGATAAGGCTCTAATATAACACTATTTTCAAATAGTGAAGCGCTGTGAATACTTTCTGGATGCACTGTACATGGCATAGGCCCATAACATGCAACTCAAAATATTTAACTTATTTTGATATGATTCTGATGAATATGGTTTCGAGCTGAAGAATACCTTGAATTGAAAACTTCAGGAAATTTGCGGTTTTCAAAAACTGTAAACCATGATCATCAAAATTATAATAAAAAAAAAGTTTGACATATCACACTTTGCATGTAATGAGTTTATATCAAAATAGTTTCACATTTAAAGTTGAACTGCTAAAATGAATGAACTTTAATACAATATTCATATGTTTTAGTTTTACCTGTAACTCGGCAAGCAATGCAGACCACAACGCTGCTACTAAACAGTGACAGATGGAGAACCCTTTACAACACGCTGTTTTGCGAGCCATTGTGCTAAATAAAAGTTTGCAAACAATTTTCTGTTGAGTTCCAACACAGGCAAGAGTGCTCCTCCCTAAAATTCATTGCACTCCCTTCATCTGCGCATGTGTATGAATCCAGGAAATGCAGAAATGTAATTGCATATTTAAGACAAACTTGTGTGAATAACTGAATAACGCTATACTTTTGTATTTTGTATGTGTCACACCAAAAACAATCAATTGAATGATTCTGTCGAGCATGGGTGTCCAATTGATGGCGCATGGGAAGTTTTTTTATATGGTCCCTAAAAAAAAATGCAAATTGGATAAATAGAGCTAAATGAATTATACTCATTATAAACAAAAACACAAAGATGTGTCTTTAAATGGATAACATTTATTTAGCCATTTTATTAGACTATTTAAGTACTAATTACATGTTATGTCAAGTTCACACGCCTGCCTGCCCCACAAGTAGATTTATAAACCTGTGGGAAACGCTGTTCACCCAACATAACATAAATGCATAAACCTGATTTCAATGTTGATAAAAAGAATTGTGATTATTATTTTGCCCATAATCGTGGAGCCCTAGTAGATGACAAAGTTTTATGGAATGCATGTATCTTTTCACCACATTCTGTAGCACTGCAGAGGTCGATTAAGTTTTGTAGCATATATTAGTAACACAAACATTTAATGTCTACGTCCACTGTCCAATATTTTGGTTGAGACCACATATAAAACATTCTTGGTGTGCACCTGAGCGCGGTTCGTTGAGCGTTCAGGCTTGTATTTTTGCAAAAGGGACTGTGAAATATTGAGTTGACTGCATATTTGATTAACACTATTTGAAAAATGTTTTTAATCTACCTTGAACGCTGGAAAAATAGCATTTATTATCCATCACAAATTACTAACATTAAATTTCCATGCAATTTAATTAATATTTGTTTACAAAATCTCCCCAAAAAAACAAGTAAAAATTCACGTTAGTCCTGTCTCCCAATTTTCACTGAGTTGTGTTTTCCTAACACAATACCACTCTGAAAAATTTATTTTTTAAGACTTTTTACAAGACGTGAATGGAATTTAATACATTTTAAGGCGTTAAATTGTAATGATTTGATTTAAGACATTTTAAGACCCCGCGGATACCCTGCTATAGTACAAAGACAATGTTTTACCGGCATGTACAGTCTTGCATTGCACTGTCAAGTTGACAGTTCCTTGTGAAATAACAGTTTGGTGAGAAAATATGACAGCAGCATTCTTACCTGATGATCTCTTAACGTCACCATCCTCAGTAAA
The DNA here is from genome assembly GCF_033978795.1 of Nerophis ophidion. Classification (NCBI taxonomy): domain Eukaryota; kingdom Metazoa; phylum Chordata; class Actinopteri; order Syngnathiformes; family Syngnathidae; genus Nerophis; species Nerophis ophidion. Next base: position 20,741,332 of record NC_084635.1, read on the forward strand.
ACTTGTCAATGAGTCGCATCCAACAAATGCACAGCACTGGTAGGCGTAAGGAACAGAAATGGACCTACAAGCAGATAAGGCGTATACACGTTGGCAAAGTATAATATATCAGACATTTATAACACATAGGGACACTTATTATAGAAAAGGATACATGACTTTAGGGCAAATATATAAGACATATATTGTTCAAGAAATTACATTGCGGTTATAAATGTAGATGTTAATGAAGAAAATATTTGTAATTATAGAGACACAAATAGATGTTCTCTTTTGTCAAAAATGAAAATCGAAGACAGCCCTAGTTTCCACTCTTCCCTAATATTACATTACTCCTTATGTTTAGGGTATTGTATTTAGTGTAAGATTTTTAGTGTCATTTTTTATTTTTTCAGCAGAATGTCCAATATAGAAACATTTGGAGGAAGAAAAATGTGATTTTAAATATTTACATGCACGCACAACACTTAAAAACCTTTAGTATGTTAGTATGTGGGATTATATTATGGAATGGATTAAGCAAAAATGTAAAAAAAATAAATAAAAATAAAAAAAAGTACTTATATGATCCAGTTTAACAAACTGTTCAACTTTAATGTGTTTGCAAAGTACATACAAGAATTCTAATAAAACATTTTGAACCTTATTGAAAGTGAGATCAATCAATCAATTAAAGTTTACTTATATAGCCCTTAATCACAAATGTCTCAAAGGGCTGCACAAACCAGGATCAAGAAAAAAACTCAACCCAATGAGAACAACGGGAAACATTCAAGGAAGCGCAGATGTGGGGATCCCCCTGTGTGACTGGTGCAAAGGATGCCGAGTGGATACAGTTAATAATGTTAGAGTCCAAACCAAAATCTTTTTCATCTCACTTTTTCCAATTAAAACGTATTTACCTTTTTTTTTTCTTGAAAACTTTATTATTTATCATTCCCAAAGTTTTCAATTGTGCGCTCATTGAGAGCGGGAAGTGTGTAGTAACTGCTATGAAATGGAAAAGGGTTACGATTGGATAATCCAATCCAATCCACTTTATTTATATAGCACATTTAAACAACAACGTTTCCAAAGTGCTGCACAGTCATGTTAAAAACAATATTAAAAACAATATTATACTCCACCAATGACTGAATAAAAACAAAAACAAAATTAAATATAAAAACAACATAAAAACACTATAAAAATAAATAAGATTAAAAACAATTTTAAAGGGTGAAAGCAATCAAAACAGTAAAATAGAAATCAAAATGTATAAAAAAACACAGAGGACAACAGAGGACAGAGGACCACACAACTCACGTAGTGTTAAAAGCCAAAGAATAAAAGTGGGCCTTAAGACGAGACTTAAAACACTCTACTGTGGAAGCAGTTTGAACATAAAGGGGCAGAGTGTTCCAGAGCTTAGGGCCGACCACAGAGAAGGCCCTGTCTCCCCTGGTCTTAAGTCTGGTCTTGGGCACCACGAGCTGGAACTGGTTCTCGGACCTCAGAGCGCGCGCAGGAGTGTAAATTTGGATGAGGTCCGAGATATACTGAGGTGCCAGTCCATGTAAAGATTTAAAAACAAACAGCAATGTTTTAAAATCAATTCTAAACTGAACATGGAGCCAGTGCAAACTCTGAAGAATTGGGGTTATATGCTGGCGTTTCCTGGCCCCTGTTAAAAGTCGTGCTGCAGATCTGTTTCGTGTTGTATAGAGAAATTTGAAATTGGAATGCATCATATAACTGTAAGAATGCTCGAAACAAACCTAAACCGTAAGTTATAGGGTCCAGTATGTAGCAGTAAGGATCCTCACACCCCTCTATTTTTGCTTCACAGCTCATCTTAAATTTACAATTAAGTCTTATGAACTCAAAAGACACAATGACAAATCCAAATTGACTGGGGAAAAAACTACAATAAAATGTTGACAAGTTTAGCAAGACACAGAAAAGTTAGCTGGACAAAAGTAATAACATATAAGTGTGATATTTTTTTCTTCACCTGAGTTTGGGTAACTGTCTCACAGTCAGCACATCTTTCATGTGTGGATTGCCTGAGAGTTTCAGTTGACTGACGGCACTCAGTCCGCTTGTTGGAAGCACAATCAGTGAGTTCATACTCAGATCTCTGCAAGGAATTAATTTACACACGTTATTATACAGTCGTCCATAGAAATGTATACAGAGTCATGGTTGTAGTTTGGGTTCAGCATATTAAAAGGTAATCAGTTATACTCACAGGTTAGTGAGTGCAGAAAGGGTGAAGAAAGCTTCTCTGTGAATAACTTGGATTTTATTTCTACTCAGATCTCTGTGGGAAAACCGGGACAAATCATACAGTCTTTCAGAGCATGTTTGTGTCTGAAGATACACGACAAATTAGATATTCTGATTTCAAGTGGAATTTTATGATGACGCTAAAATGCACTTTAATCTTTAAAGTTGAACTTAATTGAATCATGTTTGCAACTTTAGAAGGCTCATGTACAACTGTTCAATTGTTTACTACTTTTTGAACAACTGGCTATTCTCAAACAAGCGACTCCACGGCAAAATGGCTTCCAACGTAATGTTCTCTGGAGAAAGTGGCCACTGAGCTAAGAGTGTAAGTAGTAGCTTGCAACAAGAATATAGAATCACTGAAAGAGCCAGAGAAAGGATTACATTATTTCTTTTTAAAATGGTCACCTGATGTGAATTTGTATGTGAGGTTGTGCAAAAAGTACTGAATATAGTTCTAAATGAGCTTTCAGAAGCTTTGAGAAGGTCGAATTAAGTTCACCGAGGGTTGTTTTGATACCGGTACCGAAATCAAAATGTAGTTTGATACTATGATACTTTTCTAAATAAAGAGAACCACAAACAATTGCATTATTGGCTTTATTTTAACAAAAAATCTTACGGTACATTAAACATATGTTTCTTATTGCAATCGAAGAACAATTTTTGCCTTAAATAAAATAGTGAACATACTAAACAACTTGTCTTTCAGCAGTAAGTAAGTAAACAAAGGCTCCTAATTTGTCGGCTGACATATCAGTAACATGTTATGTAATTTCTCATTCCATTATGTTGTCAAAATTATGAAGGACAAGCTGTAAAAAATGATAACTAATCCAATTGTTCATTTACTGTTAATATTTGCTTACTTTCTGTTTGAACATGTTCTATCTACACTTCTGTTAAAATGTAATAATCACTTATTCTTGTTGTTTGGATATTTTACATAAGTTTTGGATGATACCACAAATGTCGGTATCAAGCCGATACCAAGTAGTTAAAGGATCATAGATTGGTCATATTCAAAGTCCTTATGTGTCCAGGGACATACAGGTATTTCCTGAGTTTATAAAAATAATATGAATTTCTAAAAATGAAAAAAGAATTTGTGACGATAAAAAATATCGATGTAATCATAGTAGTATCGACGAGATACGATTTTGTACTTGATATCATTACAGTGGATGTCAGGTGTAGATACACCCATGGCTTTTGTTTATTGTCATAAGCGGTGATGCTGGTTAGCTACAGTGTGTAATAAAACATGTTTAGCTATTCCTCTTCCTGCAGGGATGATACCTTTAAGAAACTTACTTTATTTGTCGCCATGGAGGCGAGGATTAGTGATTTAGAAGTTGCTAAAATACTGCCAACTGCAGATGGACGTTAGCTAGCCATGTTTTAAACGCACCTCTTGTAGAGCTGCGTTTAGTGTTATAGCTTCACATTTAACGTTAATTAAACCAAAATGTGTCCATTCTCCCTTTTCGGTCTACACACCTTGTCTGCTTGCATGTACTCTGTGATTGTGCGCTGCCGAACATGCTCATGTGCTCGTAAAACTAGCAATGTCATGACGTGGCGACGCACCGTCATGCCCGTTAAAAAAAATATATATATTTAAATGGGGAACCGGTACTTTTCAAACATAGTGTAGGACTGTTTTTGATTCATTAGTACCGCAATACTATACCAGTACCCGTATACGGTACAACCCTATGTTCATCTTTAAAGATTATCGTGCATTTTAGCTTCATCTCAAAATCTAAACCAGAAGGCTGAAACACCCTTAACTTTTTGTCAGTTTTGTACGTGTAACTAAAGTGACTTACAGTAAACGTAGAGCAGTAAGACCTTGAAACGTATCTCTGCCAATTTCCTCTATTTGGTTGTGCTGAAAACTTCTGTTAATTGAGAACAAAAATGAATTTACCTACATTGTAAGACCTGGTCATATGTATACAGTGGAACCTCTCATTGTACAAACTTTTGAAATTACGAACAGATCAAATAAAAATGTGCTTTGGTGTACAAACTTTGTCGCAGTGTTCAAAGTTTTGTTTGGTTTTCATCGTGGGCAGGCTGATCGCTCTCCGGTGTTTATTTAGTGAGCACAGTGCTGCTGTGCTACTTTGACTGCTTTTTCAGTGCCATTAGCCTTTTTATAATTATTTTTCTAGTTTGGATAGCTCAATAAGTCCAAAGAAAGCAATGGACAAGCAATGTGTGGTTTGAAACATTCAGGGAGCGTTATTTTTTAATCATTGTAGCGACCTGGCTGTTGAATTTAAGGAGTTTGTCATTTCAAACAGTGAGCGCACAACAGTGCGTGTTGGCAGGGAATCTACAAATGAGGACGTTGAAGCTTTTTATTGTTGTTTCGACTAATTTAGATATAAATTTGTTCCATCACTTGATTTTTATGTTTGTTTGATATACAGTACTGTGTAACGCTTTATATTGTGTTCATGGTGTAAAAACTTTTACTAATGCTTGGACTTTTGTTGAGGAGTGAAAACCATTCATGTTCATATTAGGGTTCGGGTTGGGGAAACAAACCACACAACAGCAGCCTAACTGTCAATGCATGCACATACAAAAGTCCATTTGCCCTCTTTGCCGATAAAATCCTCAAAGTACTTAATAAACTCCTCTGCGACAGCTTTGTCTTTGTCTTAAACTTTTCATTACACCCACAGCTCGCCCCAAACTGTTCTTCCGTGCTGGTTTCTAGCATTGTCACTCTTGTACATCAAGTCGCCAAATAAATTTTGAACCTACTAGCAAATGATAGCTTCAGAAATGCTATTATGTGCTAGCTGCTTCTTATTTATCCACACGAGCAACAGTTTTTTGACCGGTTCTTGCACACCCTCTCTGTTCTTGCGAAGATATTTAACCCCTTTGCCAAAGTCACCAGCTATATAAACATCCTTGTTTAAAATAATTACAATTTTGGATTTGTTTATTCCATATTTGCGAGCCAAACTGTGTGCCATTGGCACCGCCGTGTACTCATTGCAAATATGAAAAACAGGATGTGTTGTAGGGTCCCCGGCTCTTCAAAATGGCCATGCCCTTATGTACAGTAAGTGATGTCACCCAAATGGCATACAGAGGCATAGTTGGCTCGGTCAAAAGGATTGTAGACCGATAAGTAAACAAATAGAGGTGTTCGTAAATCGAGGTTCCACTGTATTTTCAAGCACTCGCATTGATATAAAGTATAGTTTCAGTAACACTCACATCTCCTGCAGTAAGACGCAGACCTGAAGGGATGGTACTTCCTTGATCTCATTGTAGGATAAATCTCTAACAGCGGAATACAGAGTTAATTAGCTTACTTGCCATTATTAAAAGGAAGGCATGACGACAAAGAAAATCAACAAACAGAGGAATGGAATGGGAACGTTTCTTACAGTGTTTCAAGGAGCTTGAGATTCTCACACAAATCAGCGGGGAGGGCCGATATCTTGGTTCCTGACAGCGTCCTGGTAACATAAAAACGTCATCAGGAATCACAGACATGCAAAAGAGAGTAAGGTCTGATTAGGCATCAAGGCTCTCTCACAGGCTCTCAAGGTTGTTGGTCCTTGTGAGGACTGGGAAGTCATGAGTCATGTCGGCTCCTCTAAGCATCCTGGAAAAAGACATGGTGGGAAAAAACGGAATAAGTCAAGTACAGTACAACTACAACTTTATACTACTAAATGCCTCTCAAAACCCTCGCAGGAAGCCTTAGACATTGATTTGCGTCAGTCAGTAAAACGGGCAACTTACAAAGAGTGGAGGTCAGACAAGTTCTGGAAAGCCGTAGCACCCACAAAGGACATAGGGTTGTCATAGAAATGTCTGCGAGGAAGGATAGCCATTTATTAGATAAGAACAGTTGTATCATGTGCACAGTATAACCTTAGTTGAACTTAGTGGGGCACAGGAGGTCCTGGATTCGTTCCTGTGACTGCTATGTAAGTCGAGTGCAAGTCAGAACTTATACCTAATTAAAACCCAAGTCACTCCTATTGTAAACAGAACATATAAAGCAGGGGTGTCAAACTCAAATACAGAGTGGGCCAAAATGTAAAAATGAACAAAGCCGCGGGCCCAGGTTGAACAAATTATCCTTTTAATAGGGACCCAAACACGTTTTGCATTGAATATTGAACAAGCGAAACTAATATAACTTTATAGTGACATGCAAAATTGAGTTTCAAATAATACTAATAATTTAAAAATAGCAATGGCATATCAAATCAAATTTAAATTGAAATAGAAATTGAATGCCTCTTTTCTATTTGCAGCCTTCTCAGGTAAATATCAAAATAAACTTTTCCCACAGGCTAATAATAAATTTGTATATTGTAGCGTCCAGGGAGAGGTAGTGCTGCAAGGAGTTCTGTGTATTTGTTCTGTTGTGTTTATGTTGTATTACAGTGCAGATGTTCCCCCGAAATTTGCTTGTCATTCTCATTTAGTGTTGGTTCACAGTGTGGCGCATATTTGTAACAGTCTTAAAGTTGTTTATACGGCTACCCTCAGTGTGACCTGTATGGCTGTTGACCAAGCTTGCATTGCATTAGCTTGTGTGTGTGTAAAAGCCACATATATCATGTGACTAGGCCGGCACGCTGTTTTTACGTAGGAAAAGCGGACGTGACGAAAGGTTTTAGAGGACGCTTGAGCCAGTGCCTTTAAGGCACGCCCCCAATATTGGTGTCCAGGTGGGAATCGGGAGAAATTTGGGAGAATGGTAGCCCCCTGGTGATTTTCGGGAGGGGCACTGAAATTTGGGAGTCTCCTTGGAAAATCGCGGGGGGGGGGGGGGGGGGGGGGGTGAATGCGGTGTTACAGCGACACCGCCACTGTATAATACCGGCGGGCCAGCTCTAATGTTAATTTGATATTGCCTCATGGGCCAAATGAAAATACACGGCGGGCCAATTTTGACCCGCGGGCCAGAGTTTGACACCCATGATATAAAGAATATAATAAAATACAAAAAATTGAGTAATACAAATATTAAATATAATTAATAAAAACAGTTTACTAATACATCTGTGGTTGTTTTGCACATTCGAGAGGGTTTTGAAAGGAAAAGAGAATCTTAAGGAAAAACGGGGGTCTCAATAAGACTACTGTGCTGCTTGCTTACCACTGTCCTTTTCATAAAAGTGGATCCTTTCAAATGTTCAAAGATAGCATCTTAATCATTTCTGATGGTTGAAATTTTTGAGCGGCTTGGCCGAAGCAAGCAGCTCTGTTGAGTACTTCTCAACTTTCTAATAATTTTACAATTTCTCTTCACTGTTTACTTTCTTTTTCTTTGATGCACTGGCACCAGACGAATTTGCTTCAAGGCTGGGAGACGTTAATGAAAGGAAAGAGTTAACTAAAAAAAAAGAAAGGAAATGGAGTAGGGAATGAATGGTTTCAAAATCTCACGGTATGATATTTTGATATATTTACAAAAAAAACTTCAAAATGCCATTATGTGTAAAATGAAATGTCAGGAATGTTTATGATAAACCCACTTAGTGTAATTAAACGTATTGCTAAAATGTTCCAATGATATTTATTACTTGTGCGGGAATATCTCCTGTTCTAAACTTTTACTTTTTGAGTCCTCTACAGTGGACTTTTTTTCACATCTGTTTGGAAAATGCAGTTCCTCAGAAAAGTTAACTTACATTTTAATTATCAATAATGTTAATACCTCACAAATTGACGTTTAAGTTCGCTGGCATCATGTTTTCCGGGTGATGATAGCTAATGTGAGCAGCAATAGCTTTCCCTCGGCACTATGCGCATTGATTCAGTCTGTTTCGGCTTGAAACACGAAGGTGGCGTGCTTTATTAGCTCCGCCACAGAGGATATGATTTTGCTAGGGTTGGTTTGTCTGTTAGCAACATAACTCACAAAGTTATTTTGAAAAAAAACAATTCCTCATATTGACTATGAAGTGGAACACACTGCACTTCCTGCTTCCGCTCTCTCCGCCTTCACATTTCCATCCCGCGCTACACAGAGGATTCTGCCAGATGTAATTTATTTTCAGACCCATCAAGGCAAAAGTGCCAGGAAAAAACTAGCCACTAGCTTTTTGTTTTAAACTGTCATGTGTCACGGCATTATTGAAAAAATGTTGAAACTGTAATACCGCTGTATCTATAATGCCGTTACAGCCCGATTATGAAGTCCTTCTTTAGAGTAGCAATGTGAGACTATGACTATTTTTGATGTGTGCACAGAACTAAATCCTTTTTTATCTTTTCTTGCAGTATTAATAATTTATGGAAGTGCCTCGTAACCACAAAATAACATACTACAAAACTTTGCGTTAGTAAAATGTCAGGACACGACGACCACCAGTATTAGAAAATCACGGGCATATGTTGTCTATGGTAGCATTTGTACACATTTGAGAAACTGACCTGATTTGAGCAGGTATATCAGTGTGTTGTGTGTGTGTCTGTGTGTGTGTGTGATCTTACATTGTTTTCAGCAGAGGGTTGTTTAGGAAAGCTCCATCAGGTATAGAAGCAATATCGTTGCTGTGAAACCCCCTGTAGTAAAAAATAAATACATTGAACATGTTAGACTTTTTTATGTGGTTGAACAATTCATGTTTAAAAATCTGATGAATACCACATTTGAATTTTGGTTAATCACAGTTAATAACTTGCTAGCGTGTTTCAAATTAAGTTTAAGACCCTGATATTTTGACACAAGAATGTCATAAACAAACATTTTTAAATGTTCTCTATTACGGTCTATGCACATCATTTATTTTGTGAAAAACTGGTAACATCATAATATGAAGTGCACATTTTGAAAAATTCTAAAATTCCCACTTAAACTATGTACTTAGCACAGCCATAAACATAACTTAGAGTGCACTTATGTTTTTGTTTACTTTTACTTTAACCAATTTATTTGTAAACAACTTTTTGACATTTTCAGATAAGAGTGCTGACCTCTTTTCCCCCCCCAAAAAAAGGAGAAAAAAGTGTGAGAATCTGTGTTTAAACATGATTATTGTACTAATTTGAATGTGTTAATGCATTAATAACTTTGACAGAAAGCTTTTATTTATTACTTTTAACTTTTTCCATATTGGATTGGAAATGTCTCGACTGTGGTACAAATAAATGAAAAATAATTTCTGAAATTAAATAAATCAGTACATGAGTAAAATACAAACAAACAAAAAGAAAATACACAATTCGATTCCATTCTTGAGGGTAATGATTTGATTCAGAATCAATTCATGATTCAAAACCAATACGTTTTTAACAATATTGGGTGCCAGTTCTATGATTAACTACATTCCTCCAAAAAATAAATAAACAGCTCTGACAAAATTTCTATATTATTTAAAAGAACACTTTTTTTGTTTAATAAAATTCCACCCAAATATTTAATAAAGTCACATACAAATAAGGCAACAAGAGAAGTATCCCACACTTCTCTTTTCTTAAGTAAACTATATAGCCAATATGGGTGTCTACATCAACAATATGAGTTGCCTGAGTGGCTGGACTGAACAGATTAAAAATAAAATAAAATGAAATTAAATTCTTAAAAATTCCTACAATGTGAATTCCTGGATGTTTTGTCTCTGTCTCTCACAGTTGAAGTGTACCTATGATGAAAATTACAGACCTCTGTCATCATTTTAAGTGGGAGAACTTGCACAATCGGTGGCTGACTAAATATTTTTTTGCCCCACCGTGTGTATATGTATATATATGTATATGTATGTATATATATATATATATATATATATATATATATATATATATATATATATATATATATGTATATGTATGTATATATATTTTTTTTTTACTTTAGAATGTTAGATTGTTTTTTATTAAGAAATTATAAATCGATTATTTTTGACACCCCTACTGATTATAATCTCTGTGGTCAGAATTCAATTCACATAAATTCACTCTGAGGTTTATGTACACAGACCCACACCTCACATGACGGGTTGAAACGTAAAAGTGAGGGGGAGCAAATGACCACATTGCATTTGTTTGTGCCATATATCCATCCATTTTCTAGCGTTTGTCCCTCTCGGGGTCGCGGGGGTGCTGGAGCCTACCCCAGCTTAACTCGGGCAAAAGGTGGGGTATTCCCAATAGTGCCACTCTATGAGTTTAAACTGTTAAGACTAAGTTTGAAAACGTATTCGGGTGTTACCATTTAGTGGTCAAATGTATGGAATATGTACTGTTCTGTGCAATCTACTAATAAAAGTTTCAAACAATCAATCAATCAATCAAAACAGACCGAACCCCTGGTTCCAACCCTAAGGAGGTGAGGGGAGCAGTGAGCAGCAGCGGTGGCCGTGCTCAGGAATCATTTTGGTGATTTAACCCCCAATTCCAACCCTTGATGCTGAGTGCCAAGCAAGGAGGTAATAGGTCCTATTTTTATAGTCTTTGGTATGACTCGGCCGGGGTTTGAACTCACCACCTACCGATCTCAGGGCATACACTCTATCCACAACACCATATTTATAATCACCGCCATTCACTGTCAGAACATTCTTCCGCCTTACACTACACCTCCGTCATTCACTGTAGAGTAATACTGACAGTCACTTTTTTAAATGACCCTCATGTCAACAGGCTTGACTTATAAACAGTGTTTTGGGCACAATACGCATTGTAAATTTAGTGCTTATTGTCAAAATAGTCTGACAGATGTGTATCTCACAATCAAGTGACGCAAAAAAGACTAATCTAATGTTGCTCAAATGTAAAATGTAAGCGCTTTGCTTTGATGACATTATGAGCTTCAATGTCTCTCTTTGCTTCAAGTGGAATTAAACAAACTATTCTGAAATAGGAGTTGGTGAGAGACAGACACACACACACACACGGTAAAATATTTGCTGTATGTATTTGTCGTAGATACCATGGAGTCGCAATTTATGTGATGGGTCAAACAATACAAAAGCATTGATGCATTATGAAACACAAGGAGTGATACTGTGTCCTTGATTGACCCAATGCGTGTGTCACTAAATAAACAAACATGTGACCCAAACAGCTGCTATGTCGTTTGACTGCAGCCCAACGGTTTATCAGAAAGTTGGCAAAAGAGTGACTGCTTGAACTGAAAGAAGTGGGTTTTCCGCAGTAGATATCGTTTTGTTACCAGTATTGATTGAAAGGGAAAAATTCCCAAGAGTGGGATAATTTTGATCATCCATCCATCCATTTTCTACCGCTCATTCCCTTTGGGGTCGCGGGGGGCACTGGTGCCTATCTCAGCTACAATCAGTCATTTGCGCCAAAGAAAGTGAATGTTCCTGTTTACTATTTAGCTCATTGACCAGAGTGGCAAGTTTTGTATTCCTTGCTGCACATTTAAAGATGGAACATTTCTAAAAATGAAAAAAAATACTAACTATTAATTTTATTTGCAGGTCAAATGTAGTGAATTTTTAATCCAACAGATGGCGTCATTAAAGGGGAACATTACCACCAGACCTATGTAAGCATCAATATATACCTTCCGCCGATTGTAGCTGAGATAGGCGCCGGCACCCCCCGCGACCCCGAAAGGGAATAAGCGGTAGAAAATGGATGGATGGATGGTGCAGAAAAAAAGACCATATATTTTTTTAACCGATTTCTGAACTTTAAATGGGTGAATTTTGGCGAATCAAACGCCTTTCTGTTTATCGCTCTTTTTGCGATGACGTCGGAACGTGACGTCTCCGAGGTAATACAGCCGCCATTTTCATTTTCAACACATTGCAAACATTGGGTCTCAGCTCTGTTATTTTCCGTTTTTTCGACTATTTTTTGAAACTTTGGAGACATCATGCCTCGTCGGTGTGTTGTCGGAGGGTGTAACAACACTAACAGGGAGGGATTCAAGTTGCACCACTGGCCCAAAGATGTGAAAGTGTCTCCCGCCAGACCCCCATTGAATGTGCCAGAGTGTCTCCACATTTTACCGGCGATGACAGACATGGCACAGAGATGTATGGATAACCTGCAGATGCATTTGCAACGATTAAGTCAACTAAATCACAAAGGTGAGTTTTGTTGATGTTGACTGCCAACTAATCGATGCTAACATGCTATTTACCGGCGGTGCTAAAGCAGACATGATACAGAGATGTATGGATAACCTGCAGATGCATTTGCAACTATATTACGTTTCCTTCCACCCACATTTAATGCGAAAAAACACTTACCAATCGAAGGATTTAAGTTGCTCCAGTGTCACAAGATGCGAAAGTCCTGACCGTTTGGTCCGCACATTTTACCGGCGATGTTAACGCAGCTATTCGGCCATGCTATGGCTATGAATAGCGTCAATAGCTATTTGCTCAATGGCTTCAGTTTCTTCTTCAATACTTTCATACTCCAACCATCCGTTTCAATACATGCGTAATCTGATGAATCGCTTAAGCCGCTGAAATCAGAGTCTGAATCCGAGCAAATGTCGCTATATCTTGCACTGCTATTCGCCATTGTTTGTTTACATTGGCAGCACTGTATGACGTCACAGGGAAATGGATAGTCGCATCGCAAATAGCGAAAATCAAGCACTTTAAAGCTTTTTTTAGTGATATTCCGGGACTGGTAAAACTTTGAAAAAAACTTTGAAAAATACAACAAGCCACTGGGAACTGATTTTTATTGTTTTTAACCCTTTTGAAATTGTGATAATGTTCCCCTTTGAGAACCCTAGCCGTGTCAGTACAGCTAGACAGTGTGCCACACACTCACTGTGGTGTCAGTTATCCATCTATCCATTTGGTAAATGGTAAATGGGTTGTACTTGTATTGCGCTTTTCTACCTTTTTAAGGAACTCAAAGCGCTTTGACACTATTTTCACCCACCTCCCAACTTCGCCACGCCACCATTTCTACTGCTTGTCCCTCTCTGGGTCGCGGGGGTGCTGGGGCCTATACCAGCTGCACTTGGGCGGAAGGCGGGGTACACCCTGGACAAGTCGCCACCTCCTCACAGGACCAACACAGATAGACAACATTCACGCTCACATTTACACACTAGGGCCAATTTAGTGTTGCCAATCAACTTATCCCCAAGTACCCGGAGGGAACCCACACAGTCAACCTTCACTAATAATTATCATGTATCCATCCATCCATATATTAATATAATATTAAAATGTACACCAGTATTTCCCACAGGACTGCAAGGACAAGTGGGTTGTGGCGGGATGGTGTATCGATATCGTCAAATTTGCATGCAATTGTAATAATGGACGGCGTAGAAGAGAGGAATAACATTGCGGAAGAAAAATATGAAAAGCAAAAAATATAAATGTATCACTTGCTTTTATTGCTTTTTTCTTGTCATCTTTATAATGTGGCATACAAGACAGAGCAGCCTGTGAGTACTTTTAGATGGGTGAGGGGCCTACAGCAGCACTAGCTGTACATTGAGAAGAGCGATACACGTTTTCATGTTAGTCTCTTCCAAAGTCTCCATTTGTTTTGTCACCTTTTCGAAAGAGTACCTAAAGGTGTGATTACACACTCAATATATAAATAAAATCACTAAGTTGGCAACACAGATCCCTCCTGCTACAACTTGTTATTCTCTGGCAGACCAGATACGTATAATGTGTGTCAAGAAGCACAGTTAGAATACAAACTGCCACTTGGTATACAGACTTGTAACAAGCTACATTCACAGACATTCCCTTTATAGTGTGTTTATGAGAGAGGGCACCCAAGTAGCACCAACTATTTATGAGAAGAAACACTATAAATGAGTAACAGAGTTGTAAAAACAGAATAACTGCTTCTGTCTTATAACAATTGTTTATGTGGAGTTACTATAAATTATGTTGCTGTAAAAAAATTTCTATTGGTTCCAGAGAAAAACATTTAAGGAGAAATACAACTGTTTGCAAATCCCTTAGGTTCAAATAATAAAAGGGAACAACAGTTTTGACTGAATGCTGCAGTGAGTATTACAATATGCAGTAGCTATCAGAGTTACGGTTGCACTTGAAATTATTCAGGCTTCATTGAAAAATAAATTTAGGTTCTATTTCCAAAATGCACACATTTTCAATAGATACCCAGTTTTAAAAAAACAAAACTGTTTATAATATTAGCTGTGTGTTGAGCATTTTTTTGCAAACTAATGCAAATATATAAACTTAAGTAACACAAATGAGTAACATTACAATGAGGAGTAAATTATTTGGAGTTTTTAACAAGTCGGGGAAAGAGTGGTATACTTACAATTCTTTTAGCTTGGGGAGTGCCTCTATTGCTTTGGGAAAGACATGCAGGTTGTTGAAGTTAAGATCTCTGGAATGACAAAAAAAAAAATTGTTTTTGGTAATTTATTATATTATACAACAAAAATAGCAAATTGCAGGTCAGTAGGCAGGGAGGTGTAACCAAAAGACACTTTCCAGTGGTTACCTTGTTAAAGGGGAACTTCGATGATTTTTCTCTTTACAAAGTTGTTGGTGTTGTTACGATGTTAAATAGAAGTGCTAAACAATGCCAAAACGTCAAATCATAAGGTCCGTGCATTTGGGTGTGAGCTTGCATTCAGTTTTGGATGCCTCTGCACGCCGTGTTGGTGGTGTTTTTTTCAACAGTGGGCAATTTGTGAAGTCACAGATTGACGGACGTGCTTATGTGGCATGCTTGTAAATGTTGTCAGCCAGCCTCCTTTTCCCTCTTAGGTGTCCATCCTTCTGGTTTCATATATTTAACTACAAGGGGAAATCTTTGGCCACCTGACGATTCCTAATTCAGGAGCTACGATTCGATTACAAATCAATTATTGATTAATCTATAATAAATATATATTTATTTTAGTTTCCCTAAATAAGCGTTTATCACTTGCAACTTTAGAACAATTGGAAAAAGAAACAGTTAAATCAATTTTCACATATATTCAATCAGTGAAAATGTTTGGAAAATTGGAAAATAGGTGACCTAAAATAAAGGAGCTGGTCGGATTTCTCGTTGAGGTGGTTTGCTGCAGTCAACCAAATTTTAGAACTGTCTGCATTACTTTATTTACAATTAATACATCGCTTATCGACGTTCACTAATCGATTTTATAATTGTCCATGCCCGAATGCGATGCATCTAAAAATTGATTATTTCCCCCACTGCTAATTTAAACAGTGTGCTTTTTTCACAGAGCATTTTGATACTTTTGGAGAAGGTTGGGCTTGGAGGGAACATACACGCACACAAACTGTTTTCAGACAGACTTGAAATGTGACTGCGGAGCAAAATTTACACCAAAGCATATCCAATACATATTATCTACACCACACGGATGGTTGATAAATATAGATTAGAATCTTCATAGTTCCTCTTAAGATAAAAAAATACATGTACGATGTATTCCTGCTACTGAAACTATTGAGTTCATTATGCAAAAACTCAGACATAATGCCACCATTCATCAATAAGGTGACATTAGATGTAAAATGCAGCGCATACTTTAACATCAACATACCTACACTAAGCCCTGCAAATATAAAATGTTTTATTTTGGTCAATGTCCACACAAACACAAAGACTTAAATGAAAAAAACCTTTGGGTATTAAACGATCTAGGAGCCCAAAAAACATCAATCGTTTTGGTTTGTTTTTAAATCAATAAATCAAATATTATAGGACGCACACACGCGTCTTCCACGGCACACAATGAAACCAACACTCGTGGCAATATAACACCTCTACTCCATCAATATAGTGATTTGTCAAATATTATCTTTAAAATCAGGGCAGACTTAAACAGAGCTCAGGAAAGATCATTGTTTGCATTCTTTTTTTTTTTTTATCGCCAAAAGTGTTATAAAGCGCACGCACGTGCCTGAAACAACACATGTATTGTATTCATTTTCTGTTGTTAAATAAGATTTAAAATCATGACAGTGTTGCACATTTACTATTACAGAAACCAAACGGCTCCATGTAACCCATCCACACACATGCTGAAGACAGTTTTTGAAATTCCCTGTTTTTAAGAACAAAAGTATATGTTTACATGTGGACAAGAGACCAAAACGCACAAAACATATTTGTTTTTAAAATATCCATGATTAAGTGGACATGGCCTAATACAGTGGTTCTCAAATGGGGGTACGCATACCCCTGGGGGTACTTGAAGGTATGCCAAGAGGTACGTGAGATTTTTTTTAAATATTCTAAAAATAGCAACAATTCAAAAATCCTTTATAAATATATATATTGAATAATACTTCAAAAAAATATGAATGTAAGTTCATAATCTGTGAAAAAAAATACAACAATGCAATATTCAGTGTTGACAGCTAGATTTTTTGTGGACATGTTCCATAAATATTGATGTTAAAGATGTATTTTTTTGTGAAGGAATGTTTAGAATTAAGTTCATGAATCCAGATGGATCTCTGTAACAATCGCCAAAGAGGCCACTTTAAGTTGATGATTACTTCTATGTGTAGAAATCTTTATTTATAATTCAATCATTTGTTTATTTTTCAACAAGTTTTTTGTTATTTTTATACCTTTTTTTCCAAATAGTTCAAGAAAGACCAATACAAATGAGGAATATTTTGCACTGTTATACAATTTAATAAATCAGAAACTGATGACATAGTGCTGTATTTTGCTTCTTTATCTCTTTTTTTCAACCAAAAATGCTTTGCTCTGATTAGGGGGTACTTAAATAAAAAAAATGTTAACTGGCGGTACATCACTGAAAAAAGGTTGAGAACCACTGTAATAGACGACAGTGTGCTACATTAATATGTAAAACAATGCCCACATTGGTATACATCAGAAGACACTTTTTACAGATTAGGGCACATTTTCATTCCCCTTTGTACCAATATACAATTTTTTTGTGTAGTATGAATTTGCTCTTCCAGTAGACTGCGGCTGTCACCAAAGGTTTCTTTTTTTTTTTTTTCAGGACAGGAAGAAGCCAACGGTGGGAGGGCAGATTTGATAAGCATCATGTACTTTGCTCTATTTATTCTCAAGCAATTACAGGAGGAAGTGGAGACAATGATGTCTGGAGGAGCAGAGCAGTGGTGGGTGGAGGAGCTGTTAGCACGTGCACACATACAGTTTGCACACATTCAGTCTCCCACACAAACACATTAACAGATAACTTACAGTGTTTCTAGGTTCACAAGACCTGTAAAACAATTGCTGCCAATTTCTTTAATTCTGTTGTTGTGAAGATGCCTAAAAAAAGACAAAAAAAAAGTTACACAGTTATTGTTTCATATGTTAAAATCAAATAAATACAACTTCGAGCCAGGCGTCTTCTTTGGATTCTTATCTTTTGTCGATACTCCTAAGCATGCATCCTTAGACAGCCTCAGGACAATTTGGTTAGCAAAGAATGTACTAAGTCGGCGTCTATTCAATTAATGTTTAGCAAAAGTACACCATCAGGTTGTTCCTGTTGAGCTATTTCTGTCATATACTTACTGGACTGATGGAACCATTAAGAAAACACTTAAAACATTGATTACTGTGCATCCGATGTATTTGTTTTTGTAGCACAATATTCAGGTTTCCTCCAGAT
This sequence comes from Nerophis ophidion, assembly GCF_033978795.1. Classification (NCBI taxonomy): domain Eukaryota; kingdom Metazoa; phylum Chordata; class Actinopteri; order Syngnathiformes; family Syngnathidae; genus Nerophis; species Nerophis ophidion. The sequence goes on from NC_084635.1 coordinate 20,759,171, forward strand.
GTAAAATACAAAAATTCTGTACTTTATCCAGACTTTTTTTTTTAATCTTAAATCATGCTTCAGGAAAAAAAGAAGTCCCATTTAAGTATTTAAAAAAATCTAGAATTGGAAACAATGAATGCTAAAATTGCGATAATGCTGGAGATTAGGTGTGTCCCGATCCGATATTGGTATCAAATATAAGTCCGATATCAGCAAAAATAATAATAAAACAAAACAAAAAAAACAAGTATCAAATAATTCCAGCTTGCGTCTAAAACCTCCCATATAAACTACAATACAAACAGTCCTGCAAGGTGTTAGTTGTGCAAAGCTGGAGAGTTAACATCTAAATGTCCGCCAACAAACCCACACATTTTCATCCATCCATCCATTTCCTACCGCTTATTCCCCTTTTTGGGGTCGCGGGGGGCGCTGGTGCCTAGGTCAGCTAAAATCGGGCGGAAGGCGGGGTACACCGTGGACAAGTCGCCCCCTCATCGCAGGGCCAACACAGATAGACAGACAACATTCACACACTAGGGCCAATTTAGTGTTGCCAATCAACCTATACCCAGGTGCATGTCTTTGGAGGTGGGAGGAAGCCGGAGTACCCGGAGGGAACCCACACATTCACGGGGAGAACATGCAAACTCCACACAGAAAGATCCCGAGCCTTGGTTTGAACCCAGGACTGCAGGACCTTCGTATTGTGAGGCAGATGCACTAACCCCTCTGCCACAGTGAAGCCCCACACATTTCATATTTTGTTGTATTTTTTATGTGGCCCAAGTGTGTAAATGTGAGTGGGAATGTTGTCTGTGTATCTATGTTGGCCCAGCGATGAGGTGGCGACTTGTCCAGGGTGTAACCCGCCTACTGCCCGAGTGTAGCTGTGATAGGGTCCAGCACCCCCGCGACTCCGAGAGGGATAAGTGGTGTAAAATGGATGCACGGAATTTACAAAAAGGTAAACATGGTAAGCTATCGGCTACTAGGAGCTCACAGCTACGAGCATACAAGCTAGACCCTATATGTGTCCTTAATTGAACAACTATAAAAATGGGACCCATTGCCTCCCTGCTTGGCACTCAGCATCAAGGGTTGGAATTGGGGGTTAAATCACCATAAATGATTCCCGGGCGCGGCACCGCTGCTGCCCACTGCTCCCCTCACTTCCCAGGGGGTTAGCAAGGGGATGGGTCAAATGCAGAGGACACATTTCTCCACACCTAGTGTGTGTGTGACAATCATTGGTACTTTAACTTTAACATTGCAGTCTAAAACAGAGCATTTGTCAATATAAGCAAGTGCAAAAATATAACAGTTACACATTACTTACAATTACAAAGTCCCCAAGGCAGAAGTGTATTAAAAAGTAACAAAAGTGTCCGCATTATTCAACTTCCTGCGTCATGCCCTTAATTGAACGAATTATCATGACCACTAGGTGCCTCTGAAACACATTAACTCTCCACTTCAAAAGCATAAATCTGTGTGTTTCATATCTACCACTGTTCTTTTTGTAATTTCCCTTTATAAAACTTTTTCTAAGATCTCACTCCAAAATGATAAAGTATATGATCCCACTGATATCTTATCTGATTTTTCGGCATCGGCCAACACTTAAGGTTCCAAGTTGTAACTTTCTAACTTCCGATATTGGAAGTTAGAAAGTTCCAATATCGGAAGTTGATAAAGTTCCAGTACCAGAATTCTCGAAAGCCATATTATATTAAATACAATACAAATACAGTATCAGACTTTGTATTGTATTTCATATTTCAACAAAAAATGTATATTTACCCATTTCAAAATCGTACAAGGAATTGTAATAATGCGGCTGCCATCTTAGGGAGGGCCACATTTTTATTTGAAGCAATGGCATACAATGCGTTCTGTATATTTAAAATAAATCCTAACTTGTTATAACTGTATTGCATATTTCGCAAGTGTATACAGCACGTTGTGCTGATGTTCTTGTTGTCTTTGTTTGCGTGAGGTCTACAACAATGGAATGCACTGGCACTTTGCCCCTACTAGCTTAGGCTCGCCATAGGCACGAAACTCAAAGGGGTGTGCCGTGTCTAGTCATATCTATTGTGTAAACATCACCTGTCTGTTGAAGCAGCAGTAAAACTTGACGACACCCGGTGGGCCTTAAAATGGGTTGGAGGAGGATGAGAGCAGAGGGCTGGGCATTCAAATTGTCAATCTTCCCAAATGTTTTCTGAGAGACGTAGCCTACTGTGTGCTCTTGTGCAAACATTGAATCTGCGCTAGCAAACGCATTACAAAAGAAATAATGAATTATTTTTGTTGTTAATAATTGTATCTTTTAGAAAACAGGACAGTGCTAACAGTTTTGGAAACTCACATATTTTTCCACATGAGCTTCCATTTGTCATACTTATCCAGACCTGGATATTTGTCAAATCAAATTACTTTTACTTATCTGCATAGGAACCCTAATTATTATAATACAAGCCAGGGAGAGAGAGAGATATATATATATATATATATATATATATATATATATATATTTTATGAATCAATTACAAATGATTAACAAGCTTGACACACATTAGGTATCAACGTATTATAAGGGTGGAACATTTCGGCATAATCACAGTTTGGTACCTCGATTTTAAGGTAACTGTTTGGGTAATTTTCGGTATTAGAAGAACAAAACGCAAATCGAAACAAAAGCTTAGTATGAAAAAACACACGTGTACCTTTATGCCCCTAATAAATTAATAATTACTAACATAGAACATGGACTATGCACTAATGACCATAAACAGTGACAGGGTTGTGCCAGAATTTAAAGAACAATTACAAGAAAAGATTGACAGAACCTACAGAACAACTAGACTGGTGAGGTTTGCAAAGGCGTTGTCTGGTATGTAGAAGATGCGGTTAAGTGCCAACGTCAGTGCTTGTAGGTTTGCCTGGTGCCTCAGAGAAGCGACAGGGACTTCTGTAAGGTTGTTGTCGTCCAACCAAAGATGCCGCAGTTGCTGAAGACCCTCAAAACTGTCATCTGGAACTGCGGTAATATGGTTCGCATCTAGTCGGCTACAAAAAAAGACAGGGGGAAGAAAAAAAAAAAGGTATTTTACAAAAATGATACATGGAAAGTTTTTTTGCCAGAACTAATTAACCCTATCAAGAGACAAAGTTATTAAAACAATGGCACTGAAAAAGCCAAACACCTCTAGTCTCTCAACATTGAACATTATCTCATAGTGCACATAATCTTTGTTCATAACTAACTAGGACTGGGCAATATGGCCTTTTATTAATATATCGATACTTTTGGGCCATGCCACGATATATGATACATATCGCGATATTTTTGCCTTAGCCTTGAATGAACACTTGATGCATATAATCACACAAGTATGATGATTCTATGTGTCTACATTAAAATGTTCTCGTTCATACTGCGTTAATATATGCTCATTTTAAACTTTCATGCAGAGAGGGAAATCACAACTAAGTCAATTGACCAAAACTGTATTTATTAAACAATTATTAAGCAGTGGAACAAACATTCATGTCATTTCCAAAACAGAAAGTGCAGGATTGTCAGAGACATTTTAAAACAAGCTATGAGTGCACTTTTGTTCATGATGTCACTAAGATGACATATCAAAACAACACTAAATTAAAGTGCACTTTTGTGCATGATGTCACACAAGATATTTCAAAAACTGTCAAATAAAAATTAGCTGCATAATAGGAAATCAAATAGTGTATCCCCTTCGTTCTGTGGTAGGTTCCTGCGGATGTTATCTCCTGTTGTTGATTTTTTTTTCATACAGTGTTGATTTGGAAATTTTTGCATTTTGTGGGTATGGCATTTTCCGGGTATGGCACCGAACGGAAATGTTGAAATGCAGTTTCAAGCACTCTTCATTCTCTAGCGGGTGACTTTTCAAACGATGCTACAAATTAGCAGTGCTGCTACTTTTTGTAGCAATGCTTTTGCCGTTCAATATATTCCCGCTTGAAGCCAAACCACGGCCAGACGATGCACCCTGTGCTGTTTTTCTTGGGAATTAAGTCTTCCCCCATGCAACGCACCATTAGCATCACAGCTAATGTTACCCATGTGGCTACCTCTCTGCTTCGGGAGGGCGTGTGACATTGCACGCGTGAAGTATGTACGAAGGTGCGCTTGTTTATGTCTCCGTGAAATGGAGAGACAAGAAACAGTGGGAAACGCATGCATTGTATTGCCCACAGCTAAAAGCAACTGTATGAGAACATATATTCAAATATCACGATAGTCATTTTCTATATCGCAAATAGACAAACCCGCGATATCAATCAATCAATCAATGTTTACTTATATAGCCCTAAATCACTAGTGTCTCAAAGGGCTGCACAAACCACCACGACATCCTCGGTAGGCCCACATAAGGGCAAGGAAAACTCACACCCAGTGGGACATCGGTGACAATAATGACCTAGTGGGACGTCGGTGACAATAATGACTATGAGAACCTTAGAGAGGAGGAAAGCAATGGATGTCGAGCGGGTCTAACATGATACTGTGAAAGTTCAATCCACAATGGATCCAACACAGTCGCAAGAGTCCAGTCCAAAGCGGGTCCAACTCAGCAGAGAGAGTCCCGTTCACAGCGGAGCCACCAGGAAACCATCCCAAGCGGAGGCGGATCAGCACCGCAGAGATGTCCCCAGCCGATACACAGGCAAGCAGTACATGGCCACCGGATCGGACCGGACCCCCTCCACAGGGGAGAGTGGGACATAGAAGAAAAAGAAAAGAAACAGCAGATCAACTGGTCTAAAAAGGGAGTCTATTTAAAGGCTACAGTATACAAATGAGTTTTAAGGTGAGACTTAAATGCTTCTACTGAGGTGGTATCTCGAACTGTTACCGGGAGGGCATTCCAGAGTACTGGAGCCCGAACGGAAAACGCTCTATAGCCCGCAGACTTTTTTTGGGCTTTGGGAATCACTAACAAGCCGGAGTCCTTTGAACGCAGATTTCTTGCCGGGACATATGGTACAATACAATCGGCAAGATAGGATGGAGCTAGACCGTGTAGTATTTTATACGTAAGTAGTAAAACCTTAAAGTCACATCTTAAGTGCACAGGAAGCCAGTGCAGGTGAGCCAGTACAGGCGTAATGTGATCAAACTTTCTTGTTCTTGTCAAAAGTCTAGCAGCCGCATTTTGTACCAACTGTAATCTTTTAATGCTAGACATGGGGAGACCCGAAAATAATATGTTACAGTAGTCGAGGCGAGACGTAACAAACGCATGGATAATGATCTCAGCGTCTTTAGTGGACAGAATGGAGCGAATTTTAGCGATATTACGGAGATGAAAGAAGGCCGTTTTAGTAACGCTTTTAATGTGTGCCTCAAAGGAGAGAGTTGGGTCGAAGATAATACCCAGATTCTTTACCGTGTCGCCTTGTTTAATTGTTTGGTTGTCAAATGTTAGAGTTGTATTATTAAATAGAGTTCGGTGTCTAGCAGGACCGATAATCAGCATTTCCGTTTTTTTGGCGTTGAGTTGCAAAAAGTTAGCGGACATCCATTGTTTAATTTCATTAAGACACGCCTCCAGCTGACTACAATCCGGCGTGTTGGTCAGCTTTAGGGGCATGTAGAGTTGGGTGTCATCAGCATAACAGTGAAAGCTAACACCGTATTTGCGTATGATGTCACCTAGCGGCAGCATGTAGATGCTGAAGAGTGCAGGGCCAAGGACCGAACCCTGGGGAACTCCACACGTTACCTTAACGTAGTCCGAGGTCACATTGTTATGGGAGACACACTGCATCCTATCAGTAAGATAAGAGTTAAACCAAGACAGGGCTAAGTCTGACATACCGATTCGTGTTTTGATACGTTCTAATAAAATATTATGATCGACGGTATCGAAAGCAGCGCTAAGATCGAGGAGCAGCAACATAGATGACGCATCAGAATCCATCGTTAGCAATAGATCATTAGTCATTTTTGCGAGGGCTGTCTCCGTCGAGTGATTTGCCCTGAAACCGGATTGAAAGGTTTCACATAGATTGTTAGACGCTAAGTGTTCATTTAACTGCTCCGCAACAATTTTTTCGAGGATTTTTGAAATAAAGGGAAGGTGAGACACCGGTCGGTAGTTTACCATGAGGTCAGGATCGAGGTTAGGTCTTTTAAGAAGAGGATGAATAACCGCTTTTTTGAATGCTAGGGGAACAGTGCCCGAGGAAAGTGATAAGTTTATAATATTTAGCACTGATGGACCTAATAATACAAAGAGCTCCTTGATCAGTTTCCCAGGAAGAGGGTCAAGTAAACATGTTGTTTGTTTTATTCCATTTACACGTTGTAACAATTCCTCTAATGTTATTTCCTCAAAACGAGAGAAACTATTTTGGAGGGCAGTATCCGCCGTATATACAATCGTGTCAGTGTTAATAGAACCCCGTTGTAGCTGGGACGCATTGTCTTTAATCTCCTTTCTAATGACTTCAATTTTCTTACTAAAGAATTGCATAAAGTCATCAGCTGAGTGGGTGGAGCTACTGGAAGGAGTCCCTTGTTGGGTTAGCGATGCTACCGTACTAAACAAAAATTTAGGATCGTTTTTATTACGGTGGATGAGATTTGAGTAATAATTAGCTTTAGCTAAGGTAAGCATGCGTTTATAAGTTATTAAACCATCACTAAATGCTTGATGGTGCACCTCAAGTTTAGTCGTGCGCCATTTGCGTTCCAGCTTTCTGCATAATAATTTCTGAGCTCTAGTTTCTTCTGTAAACCACGGGGTGCGCTTTTTTGGAGCCTTTTTTAACTTTAGCGGTGCTATGTTATCAATGGTTTCGCGCAGGGCGTCGTTAAAATTGTTAGTGAGGTTATCAATAGAGCCCACATACTTTGGGAATGGTGCCATTACCGAGGGCAGTAGGTCAGCAAGAGTTGTCGTTGTGGCCGTATTAATGTTGCGGCTGCTATAGCAGTTATTATTATTATTAGTTTGACGAACATGCGTCTGAACCTCGAATTTTATAAGGTAATGATCGGACAATACTTTAGTATACGGGAGTATCGATATATCAAGTATATCGACATATCGCCCAGTCCTACAGTATAACCAACATATTGTGTGGGTTTGTCAAAGCTTCCAAAATTTCACATTGATATACCGCAGTATATGAGGCAGGAATATGAGTCGAATCAACATTACTCAAACTCTATAGTAAATTACATGTATTTTTTTAATTAATAATCCTTAATAGCTAGTGTGTTTGAATCAAACAGTAGCCATTAGTTAATTGTTGTTTTTGTTTTGTTGGTTAATTGCAGAGGAATGTATGTTTATGTTCATAATGTGTAGTGTAACCGCAAATAAGTTGATTTTATTTACTGTGTGACTGAACATATGTACTATATTCTTTTAAAAAAATCCTGTTTGCAATAAGTATTCAGTTGAGAATATATTCAATGTTATGACTGCAATGTCCTCACATCATGTTTTACCTAAAGTGACATTAGTTAACGGGGTTCTATTAAGCAAAAAATACTTTTCTTACCGGTTGGCAACCCAAATGCAATGCTGTATTTGGGATCCCCATAAGTACGGAAACTTTTAAATCAAAACATGAAGGCATGGCGGGGATATTTAAAAAAAACAAAACACAATGTTGCCTTTTTATAAACTTTTTCCAAAAGAGCTGTTCAGAATTTGACACTTTAGTGACGTTTTTCACCTTAGTGTGTCTCATTCTCACTCAAAATTACTCAAGTGTGTGGGCTGGAAATAAAAATAGTCTTGATTGACATTTAGCTCTCCAAAGCTTTAAACAAGTCGGTCCTGGCACCACAAAATCATATTACACCTACTATAGAACCCTAAATGCTGACGAAAAATAGGCATCTATTAAAGACAAAGAAGAAACACAAAAAAAAGAAACGTGGGTAATAAAGTGACAAAGGGAGGGTAGGCCGTGGTGGTACCGGCATAAAGCTAGAGTGTAAATCTGTCTGTCGCTGACGAACTAAAAAAAAAAAATACTAGAGAATGAAATTGTCTTAAGGTTAGCCATTTAAAATAAATACATACAAAAACCCTTAAGTAAATTGATGAAGAATAACCAGGATTTACATTTAAGTAGGGTTTTTTTCTGTTAAAAATTCAGCATGCCTTAAGAATTATTAGAGACACCTTTGAAAGCTGGGCAATTATATGATCGTGGTAGATTTCAGGGTGATTATGGTGATCAGCAGTGAGCACATTAACTCGATCAAATATGGCAGGCAGAAACGTCTTTGACAACAGCCAATTAGAGACAACCGTTCGCTCCAATTCTGGTTGTAAGGTACCATTGAAGCAAACAGAAGGAAACTTGGCACTAAACACGCAGCTGAGGGCGGCAAATTTGATGTCAGCGGTGACTTATGAGATATCATGCAAATATGAGGCTACCGTTGAGAAAAAAAGCTAACAACGCCGGTTGTGTGTTGGTGGTTTGGGTCGCCAAAGTGATGTGGAGAAAATTAACCTGATGTACAAGGTGTGTACAACATAACCGGCAACTAGGCGTGGGCGATATTTCCTGTAAAAATCTTTGATTTTCTCAAAAAAATTGATTAATGATTTTTTTCCAAATAGTCCCTTACTTTTTAGAGAACACATTGAATACAATTAAAAAGTAGTAGTTTGAAATTAAATTGCATACACTCTAATTTGTATAATGTTTTTTTTAGACCAGATATAAATTGTGCTTTTAATGGAATAATTTTAAATAAATAAATTAAAACCCTCCTCTGGAACGCAATACTTATGTCTTGAATAAAATACTTATTTTAACAAAAATGTAACATTTTATATAGCATGCAAATAAGTCTACAACGTTGATATTAATAAAGAGAAAACTTGAAACTTTTGTCAATCAATCAATCAATCAATCAATCTTTATATCTGGTCTGAAAAGAACAATTATACAAATAAAATTTTTGGGGGGAAATGTTGAATTATCTCTGTCATTTTTATTCAATGGTTTCTTTAAAAAGTATAGGGAAAGGGTGAAAGAGAAAAAATCATGAAAAAACATAAATCCATTTTTTTTTTTAGAAAAAATCTGCGATTTTATTTAACGGGCATATCGCCCATTCTTGACGTATTGGTACCCTTTTTTGTATTTAGAATCTGCATAAGTCCTGAAAATTTGATATCAAAGCATGGAGGTATTGCGGAGATATTTATAAAACAATCTTGCCTTTATTCATACTTCCACAAAATGAACCACTTGAAATTTGCACAACTTGTGACGTTTCGTCATGTCAGCAGATATCTCCAATTGTAGAGTTTCAGCCGAAGATCTATGTGTGAGTCTGCCATTGTTGTCCGTCCGACTATATAGTCAAAGAGTTCATTATTTTTGTTGTGCGGTAGACTGGCTTGTACATGCACATGCACATGCATCCTCCTTGTTGCCATTTCTAATACAAAAGTAGTGTGTAGTTCTAGCTAGAGCTGGGCGATATATCAATACACGCAATACATCGCGGGTTTTTCTCTGTGCGATATAGAAAATGACTTTATCGTGATATTCGAGTATACGTTCTCACGCAGTTGCTTTTAGCTGCGGGCATTACACTACAGGCTCTTCCCACTCCTCCTTGTGTCTCCTTCTCACAGACAGTAAGCACACCTTCTTACATACGTCACATACTGTCACGTCATACGTCACATACGTATATGCCCTCACGGAGCAGAGAGGTAGCAGACTGGGTAATGTTAGCTGTGATGCTAGCGAAGCCGTGCGAGTTGTAATATGAGAGAAAGAAGGTGCGAATCTGGTAACGAGTGAAGGAATAATAATTCCCAAGAAAAACAGCAGAGGGTCCATCGTCTGGCAATGGTTCGGCTTCAAGCGGGAATATGTCAAATAGACAACTTTAATTTGTCAAGTGTGGGACACAAGAGTTGCTATCAAAAGTAGCATTACTGCTAATATGTAGCATCATTTGAAAAGTCACCTGCTGAAGAATGAAGAGTGCTTAATCCGCATGTCAACACTCCATTCGGTGCCACACGCCCACACCCTCAAAATGCAGAGGCAAACGTTTCCAGATCAACACCGTATGAAAAAAAGAGTCAAGAACAAAAGGAGATAATGCCCGCAATAAAAAAAGGAAAGACACTATTTAATTTCCTATTACGCAGCTCATTTTTATTTGGCACTTATTGAAATATCTTGTGTGACATCATGCACAAAAGTGCACTTTATTTGTTTTAAACTATTGTAGCGGCGTTTAGTACAAAAAGTGCACTTTAATTTAGTGTTGTTTTGATATGTCGTCTTAGTGACATCCTGCACAAAAGTGCACTCATAGCTTGTTTTAAAATGTTTCTGACAATCTTGCACTTTCTGTTTTGGAAATGACATGAATGTTTGTGCTACTGCTTAATAACTGTTTAATAAATACAGTTTTGGTCAATTGACTTAGTTGTGATTTCCTTCTCTGCATGAAAGTTTAAAATGAGTATATATTAATGCAGTATGAACAAGAATATTTTAATGTAGACACATAGAATCATCATACTGCTGTGATTATATGCATCAAGTGTTAATTCAAGGCTAAGGCAAAATATGGAGATATATATCGTCATTGCAATATGGCCCAAAAATATTGAGATATTAAAAAAGGCCATATCCCCCAGCCCTAGTTTTAACTTAAATCCGTCAGTAGGTTCCTTTTGGAAGTGCTAAAAGCTACAACATGGCTGACTAGGAGAAGTCGCAGCCACGTAGATAAGACCGCCCACAAAAGAGAGAATCCAGAAGAGAAGGTCAAAAAGTGGTTAGGAGATGGTCTGTGAAAAACATCTATGCACAACTTTGACTATATAACCACCATTACATGTTATGTAGAACAAAAGGAAATGTTTTACATGTAGAAAAAATATCATAATTTTTAGGAGGTGACGTAAATAGTACAAGTTGTTTAGGGATGGAGTCCCAAAGCACACCTGATGTAACTTTTATGAAAGTCAGATTTTCATCCCGGCACATAATTAATTACTGACTCAACCTACTGTATGTTGTGTTATTTCTATACTGTAAAGTTTTTGGAACATAAAATAGCCTGGGTGAGATCAATAAAAAGCACTGCACAATCACATTTGTTGTTTGATTACAAAAAAGAAAAAGCCATCCAAGTGCAGCCAAATAAAAATGTAGATTTAATAACTCACAGAGACTGGAGAAAATGAAGGTTCTTCAGTGCAGCGCTAGGTACCGTCTTAAGTTGATTATTCTGGAGCATCCTGAGGATAAAAAGCACATCCATGTTTTCAATTCAACTCAAAATAAAAAAAACAGTATCTGTTTATATAACTACATATATTTCTAAGAATACTGTCTTTTTTGTTAACAAAACTATGCATCTATTGGTTAATCAAATAAGATTACTTTAAAAAAAAAGAGTTTTTTTGCACACGGTTACAAATGTCAATGTGCTGCAAAAAGGACTGAACGTTTCATGTCATTTGCCATAGTATTTTAGTAAAACAAAACATAGTGTTTTAATTTCAATGAACATTAGTGTTTCCCATACATTCTTTTATTTCTGGTGCAGCACCACAAATAAATATGGACCAATACAGAAACATTAGGGGTCTGTTTCCGCCTACTCCCCCTAGATTTGGCTAACATATAGCAAAAGTTCATGGCAAAATAAAGGTGTTGATCAGCATGGTGACCAAGTCTGGTTTCAGAGCATCAATTAATACTATAGGGTGTAACATTACATGCATTTATATTCTGTTTCATTTTGGTGTAGCGAATTCCAAGGTTATCTTAGTTTCATGTTGTGAAATAATGTGCCCTTACTATGCCAGCAAATTAACTGAACTGTGACCTTAAAACCATGGTACATACTGAACCACAATGAGAGTGTGTGTACCTCTACACCACTAATATATTTTATAAACAGTACAGTAAACGCACCAAAACATACAGTACTCTTATACAAATGCCATAGTTTTTCCAAAGATGCGAAAGAAAATTTCAGCAGTTTTAAACAATAGGAGTGAGTGCTTGCTGTTTTATAATGTAGTGTCCAGACAACTGCCACTGCTGCTTTTTAGAATGTTGTTGGCCATACCCTTTTGCCATCAACAGCACAAATATCCCACAGTTGTTTTCCGCACATGCACCAAACACTTTTTCCGTTTTTGCACCAATTGGACAGCACTCCTACACCCAGTGAAGATAAACGTGCCTTTCACTGGACTCCGGAATTAAAAAAAAAACAAAAAACAACATGAATAATATTACTGACCCATAACTGGGTCACTGTTAACATAACTCAAGTATACAAATCACCTTTGGTTTTCCTGCAACAATCTCACTTGTAAATCAACAAGACTTGGAACTGTATCCAGCATTGTGTGCCTTTCAAAAACGTAAAAGCATATCATCTATACGCAGCCAAATGTGAAGTATGCAGAACACATTTTTACACAAGGTGTGTTAGCAATACACTATGTAAAAGTGAATGTTTTGGTGATATACTAACAGCGCCACAATGTTACACAACAACTTAGTGAAATATTTACTTTTCCAACACCCCCGTGGGTGGAAAACTTCACACTGTCAGAGAGTGTGTGTGGATGTGTGTGTCTATATGAGAGTGTTGACAGTGGTGGTGGCAAGGAGGGTGTACGCTTACAGGACTTTGAGCTGATTCAGTCCAGACAGGGCTTCAGGGTGGATAAGGGACAAGTCATTCCCTGCAAGTCTCCTAGGTGGAGAAGAAAAGAATTGTGAGACTAGTTTGTGGTAAACAGACAAACAACTGTATAGTTCTGAGAAAAAAGCTAAAAAAAAAAAAACCTAAAAAAAATAATGTATTCAGCAATTTATATGAGGTTAAAATAATTCAAGCTGAAAATGGGACATGAGTGTCAAAGACATATCTGTCAAGGCTGTTGGCACATTGTCCGTCACCCATAAGAGATTAGAACTACTTTCCACATATCGCCTGTCTAAATTGCTTTCTCTGCCTCTCCCCCATCAGTATGTGTTGTTTGTTTTAGAGACTGACCCATATATATATACACACGTCTTAGGTAAAAGCTCAGTATGTGAATAGACCCATTCATACGCATGTTCTCTGTAACCTTTGTAACTTATCCTCAGTTAACCCATAAAGGTTTGTGGGGACACCTCCCTTTCCTGTTGTAAATAGAAATTGTTCAGAAAAGTATTTGTGTGAATAAGCATGAAAAAAGGCTGACAAGGACACAGACTCCAAGTATACTATCAGGCCTGAGAGATTAGTGACAGATTTATCACCCAGCAATATGAGTCTGACCAGACTAAAAAACCCTGCAACAAGAGATGCTGGGTGTGAGCCCAAGAACTAAGGCTGACTCTGTTCGAGGACCACATGCCTTTCACGTCCCAGAGGAAAGGAACAGTAAAAGTAAGATTTCCTTCCAGACATGATTGACTTTAATGCAAATTGCATTCATATTAGTTTATCTTTCCTACTTTCTTGGTATATCTCTACTTCCCAGTCAGAAGAAAAGTGTATTCTTCCAGTGGACGGACCTTTTCTTAAACTGAAATAAACAGTAATTGAGATAACAGTAACTTATAAAAACACAGGAAACAATATGAGAGCAAAAGAGGAAACATTTTGTATTTAGTGTGTCTATGAAGTTTTGCAGGACAGCGAAGTAAGTAAATATGAAAAGCATGAATTCAGGCAGTAAGCCTACTGGCTGTAATGGCACAGCTGAGTGAGCCTCAACTAGTTTTTGACCAGGAGAACAGTGTGATGTAAGTGAAGGCCAACAAACAACCAATACCCCCGCTTGCACAACTCTTCTTGGCAGTATTAATCTAATATGAGATTGACAAAGAAATAATTTCAGAACAGTCAAGAAAGAGATGTACCCATTAAAAAAAATATTTCACCCCGACATAATCTCAAGTGCAATCGGAAGGTGTTTACAGCACTTCACTTTTTCCACCTTTTTTTACGCTACAGCCTATTACAAAATGTGTTGTTTTTTTTAATGCAAATGTGTAAAAAAAAAAAAATCACATTAGTATTCACAGACTTTGTTCAATATTTAGTTGATGCACCTGGGGCAGCAATTACAGCCTCAAGTCTTTTTGAATACAATACCACAATCTTGACACACCTATCTTTGGGCAGTTTCACTTATTCTTCTTTGCGGCACCGTCAAAGCTCCATTAGATCGGATGGGAAGCATTGATTTTCCCCCAGGATATCTCTTTACATTGCTGCAATCAGTTTAGTCTAATCAGGAAGGTGACCAAGAACCCGATGGTGACTCTGTCGGAGCTACAGCATTTCTCTGTGGAGAGAGAAGAATTTTCCAGATGGACAACCATCTCTGCAGCAAACCACCAATCAGGCCTGCATGGTAGAGTCACCAGACGGAAGCCTTTTCTTAGTAAAGAGTTTGCCAAAATGTACCTGAAAGACTCAGACCATGAGAAACTAGCTTCTCTGGTCTAATGAGACAAAGCTTGAACTTTTTGGTGTGAATGCCAGGCATCATGTTTGGAGGAAACCAGGCACCGATACCATCCCTGGAGTGAAGGATGGTGTTTTTCAGCGGCAGGAACTGGGAGACCAGTCAGTATGGTTGAGAAATATCAATGCAGCAATGTACAAAGACATCCTGGATAAAAATGAACGCTTCTCATTCAACCTGATGGCGCTTCAGAGGTGGGTTTTTTTGGAATTTTGCCTATCGTTCACAATCATTATGAAAGACATGACAATGAATGATGTATGCAATGTAGTAATGGGCACATTCACAAAAACATTTAATATTTACTTATTTTGATCAATTTAAACATACGCAACGCATTAATTTAAAAAAACGCATCAGGTTTTTTTGTTGTTTTCAGCACTGATTTATGCTCACTGCCGACTTTATGACAGCCAACAAACATAATAAAACATCACTTACTGTACAACGTCAGCTGTCATTAGGATGCAGACTGCTAGGATGTTCATATATTCCCATTTTGATTTAAAATGTATCATATTCCTTGCAAAAAAACAGGGATGAACAAGCGCTTTTCATGTCGTTTTCACATGTTCCAGGTCCTAAATGGCTGTCAAAGCATCCCAACTTGTCAGATTATGTCCTCAGCAATCTACTGCTCAGATGGGAAATATTATTTGTGATGTACAATAAACTTACAAGGAGCAGGGAAGCAAGGAACCCGCAGACCACTCATCTCCGTAATATCGCTAAAATTCGCTCCATTTTGTCCACTAAAGACGCCGAGATCATTATCCATGCGTTTGTTACGTCTCGTCTCGATTACTGTAACGTATTATTTTCGGGTCTCCCAATGTCTAGCATTAAAAGATTACAGTTGGTACAAAATGCGGCTGCTAGACTTTTGACAAGAACAAGAAAGTTTGATCATATTACGCCTGTACTGGCTCACCTGCACTGGCTTCCTGTGCACTTAAGATGTGACTTTAAGGTTTTACTACTTACGTATAAAATACTACACGGTCTAGCTCCAGCCTATCTTGCCGATTGTATTGTACCTTATGTCCCGGCAAGAAATCTGCGTTCAAAAGACTCCGGCTTATTAGTGATTCCTAGAGCTCAAAAAAAGTCTGCGGGCTATAGAGCGTTTTCCGTTCGGGCTCCAGTACTCTGGAATGCCCTCCCGGTAACAGTTCGAGATGCTACCTCAGTAGAAGCATTTAAGTCTCATCTTAAAACTCATTTGTATACTCTAGCCTTTAAATAGACCTCCTTTTTAGACCAGTTGATCTGCCGCTTCTTTTCTTTCTCCTATGTCCCCCCCTCCCTTGTGGAGGGGGTCCGGTCCGATGACCATGGATGAAGTACTGACTGTCCAGAGTCGAGACCCAGGATGGACCGCTCGTCGGGACCCAGGATGGACCGCTCGCCTGTATCGGTTGGGGACATCTCTACGCTGCTGATCCGCTTGAGATGGTTTCCTGTGGACGGGACTCTCACTGCTGTCTTGGAGCCACTATGGATTGAACTTTCACAGTATCATGTTAGACCCGCTCGACATCCATTGCTTTCGGTCCCCTAGAGGGGGGGGGTTGCCCACATCTGAGGTCCTCTCCAAGGTTTCTCATAGTCAGCATTGTCGCTGGCGTCCCACTGAATGTGAATTCTCCCTGCCCACTGGGTGTGAGTTTTCCTTGCCCTTTTGTGGGTTCTTCCGAGGATGTTGTAGTCGTAATGATTTGTGCAGTCCTTTGAGACATTTGTGATTTGGGGCTATATAAATAAACATTGATTGATTGATTGATGTAAACATAGGAACACACGGAAATGGTCACGTTGTTTGTCTGCGTTAGAGCTTATAATAACAATATCACTAATACTTAAATAAATAAATGATAAATGGGTTGTACTTGTATAGCGCTTTTCTAACTTCAAAGTACTCAAAGCGCTTTGATACAACTTCCACATTTACCCATTCACACACATTCACACACTGATGGAGGGAGCTGCCATGCAAGGCGCTAACCAGCACCCATCAGGAGCAAGAATTAAGTGTCTTGCTCAGGACACAACGGACGTGACGAGGTTGGTACTAGGTGGGGATTGAACCAGGGACCCTCGGGTTGCACACGGCCACTCCCACACTGCGCCACGCCTTGTCACATTTTGTTGGTGACAAACCCCAAGATCCAGAGAAAGCGGCAGGCATTGTGCAGGAAAAAATAATTTAATCTTTGAAAATAAAAATAAAAAACACAAACCAGGAACTAGAAAACGGGAGACAGGATCCAGCAAACAGGAACTAACAACAAAAATACAGCACGCTGCAAACAGCTACAGGTTCTACGACAAGCATTAATGACAATAATCCAGCACTGACTGGAGGAGAAAGCAGGTCTAAATTGTGGATGGCTGATTGACTCCAGGTGTGGCCAGGTGACAATCAGCCACAACTGAGGGGAAAAAGCACTCAGGGAGAAAATCAGGAAATTACCAAAATAAGAGTGCTGACAGGAACAAATACAAATGCAGAGGAAAAAACTGACATAGCCAAACTGTCAGGGACAAGCCTGACAGTAGCCCCCCTTCCCAAAACAGATCCCAGACGTCCTACATACCCTCCCCCCTAAAAATAAAAAACAGTCCAAAGTCACGAGAGGGTGGAGGGAGGAAAAGGAGGTGGGCCGCCAGGCCAAGTGTCCCCGCAACCAGTGGGGAAGAGTCAGGTGGCGACGGCGAGTTGAACGCCGCTACAATTGGTGAGGCGGTCGTCCGTGAAACGACCACATCTATGACCGACAAGAATATGTTGGCGCCCCCTGCTGCTGGCCCACCGGAGAGGATGGTGGCGCCCCCTGCTGCTGGCCCACCGGAGAGGAAGGTGGCGCCCCCTACTGCTGGCCCACCGGAGAGGATGGTGGCGGCGATGTCTGGTGGCCCACCGGAGTGCATGGTGGCGGGGACGTCTCCTGGCCCACCGGAGTGCATGGTGGCGCTGTAGGTTGCAGACCCACAGGGGATGATGGCGCCATCGGTTGCAGACTCACCAGAGACGATGGTGGCCTCTGCCGGCCCACCGGAGACGATGGTGGCCTCTGCCGGCCCACCGGAGACGATGGTGGCCTCTGCCGGCCCACCGGAGACGATGGTGGCCTCTGCCGGCCCACCGGAGACGATGGTGGCCTCTGCCGGCCCACCGGAGACGATGGTGGCCTCTGCCGGCCCACCGGAGACGATGGTGGCCTCTGCCGGCCCACCGGAGACGATGGTGGCCTCTGCCGGCCCACCGGAGACGATGGTGGCCTCTGCCGGCCCACCGGAGACGATGGTGGCCTCTGCCGGCCCACCGGAGACGATGGTGGCCTCTGCCGGCCCACCGGAGACGATGGTGGCCTCTGCCGGCCCACCGGAGACGATGGTGGCCTCTGCCGGCCCACCGGAGACGATGGTGGCCTCTGCCGGCCCACCGGAGACGATGGTGGCCTCTGCCGGCCCACCGGAGACGATGGTGGCCTCTGCCGGCCCACCGGAGACGATGGTGGCCTCTGCCGGCCCACCGGAGACGATGGTGGCCTCTGCCGGCCCACCGGAGACGATGGTGGCCTCTGCCGGCCCACCGGAGACGATGGTGGCCTCTGCCGGCCCACCGGAGACGATGGTGGCCTCTGCCGGCCCACCGGAGACGATGGTGGCCTCTGCCGGCCCACCGGAGACGATGGTGGCCTCTGCCGGCCCACCGGAGACGATGGTGGCCTCTGCCGGCCCACCGGAGACGATGGTGGCCTCTGCCGGCCCACCGGAGACGATGGTGGCCTCTGCCGGCCCACCGGAGACGATGGTGGCCTCTGCCGGCCCACCGGAGACGATGGTGGCCTCTGCCGGCCCACCGGAGACGATGGTGGCCTCTGCCGGCCCACCGGAGACGATGGTGGCCTCTGCCGGCCCACCGGAGACGATGGTGGCCTCTGCCGGCCCACCGGAGATGGTGGCGGCGTCTGTTGCAGACCCACTTGTGTGAGGAGTAGCTGTGCCTCAGCTGCACAGCTACTCATAGCCCCCTCCTCAATGGACGGAACCCAGACGTCCCCAGATAGGCCCACAGACAACAGGGGTGGGTGGGAGAGGGCTTGAAAAGCGGCCAACCTTTTCTTCAATTTAGCCATTAGCGCTACAATCCCGTCAAGCCTCTCCGCCATCGAAATCTCTGCCGGGTTCAAATTTGGCTGGATTATTCTGTGACAAGTTGTTGGTGACGAACCCCAAGATGCAGAGAAGGCGGCAGGCATTGTGCAGGAAAACATGATTTAATCTTTAAAAATGAAAAAAAACACAAACCAGGAACTAAGAACAGCCAAACTGGAAAACGGGAAACAGGATCCAGCAAACAGGAACTACCCACAAAAAGACAGCACGCTGCAAACAGCTACAGGTTCTATGACAAGCATTAATGACAATAATTCAGCACTGACTGGAGGAGAAATCAGGTCTAAATAGCAACTAGCTGATTGACACCAGGTGTGGCCAGGTGACAATCAGCCACAGCTGAGGGGGAAAAGCACTCAGGGGGAAAATCAGCAAATTACCAAAATAAGAGTGCTGACAGGAACAAAGACAAATGCAGAGGAAAAAACTAACATAGCCAAACTGTCAGGGACAAGCCTGACAACTTGGTTAATATTCAAGTCACAAAATGTAAATGGGGTATTGTTGGCGCTTTTTAAATTGTTATTTATCGGATTTTATGGGCAAAATAGTGGAGACTTTTATATATGTTTACTTAAGGTTCAGCGTAGGGCTGGGTGATATTGCCTTTTTTTAATATCACAATATTTTTAGGCCATATCGCGATATACGATATATATTACGATATTTTGCCTTGGACTTGAATGAACACTTGATGCATATAATCACAGCAGTATGATGATTCTATGTGTCTACATTAAAACATTCTTCTTCATACTGCATTCATATAAGGTACTTTTAAACTTTCATGCAGAGAGGGAAATCACAACTAAATCGACTGACCAAAAGTATATTTATTAAAGTTATTGAGCAATGGCACAAACATTCAAGTCATTTCCAAAACATAAATTGCAAGATTGTCAGAGACATTTTAAGTGTCAAATAAAAATGAGCTGCATAATAGGAAATCAAATAGTATTCGTCCTTCACTATGTGGGATGTTACTAAGGTTAGGAAATTCTCTTCATTCCCTAGCGAGTGACATTTCAAATGATGCTACATATTAGCAGTAATGCTACTTTTTATAGCAACGCTTTAGCCCCACACTTGACAAATTACTAGGGGTGTAACGGTACGTGTATTTGTATTTAACCGTTTCGGTTCGGTACGAGGGTGTATCGAACGAGTTTGTAATTTAAAGTCTTAACAAGCTGCTCTGCAGATGCCTCCGTCTGAGCAGTGAGCACTTAGCATTGTCCCGCCCACACAACCATCTGATTGGTTACATACAAAGCCAATCAGCAGTGCGTATTCAGAGCGATGTAACAGCCAATCACCAGTGCGTATTCAGAGCGATGTAACAGCCAATCAGCAGTGCGTATTCAGAAAGCATAGAGTCAGTGCTCCGGCTTCGAGATGAGCAGATATGTGTTTAGCAGGTAAGCGGCAGACATCGTACACTCCTCAAATTATAAAAAACACTTCCCAGTCACAACTATTACAAACATCACTATGAGCCCGTTGACGTTCTAGAAACTTAAACTGCAGCTCAGCTCTCTCATAGTTCTGGGTTGAGGTGAAGGCTAATTAGCTTTTAGAGTTAGGTTAGCTCATTTTGCTGTGTGTGTATGCGTGC
This sequence comes from Nerophis ophidion, assembly GCF_033978795.1. Classification (NCBI taxonomy): domain Eukaryota; kingdom Metazoa; phylum Chordata; class Actinopteri; order Syngnathiformes; family Syngnathidae; genus Nerophis; species Nerophis ophidion. Next base: position 20,779,505 of record NC_084635.1, read on the forward strand.
GTGTGTGTTTGCGTGTGTGTGTGCGTGTGTATAATTAAAGTCAACTACAGGCTTCCCAAATGCTGTAATAAATTAAGCATGATGAGTTCACTTGAAACTGTTTAATGTTGCACTTTTTAAGTAGAAGAAAGGTTTTGTCATTTGATTTAATCTGAGCAACAATTTGAGGCAGTTTAATGTGGATTAACGTGGGCAGAATTATTATAGTGTTCCCAATGTTAAAATGATAAAGCCATTGTTTACAAATTTGGTAAATAAATAACCAAAAAATGTATATTTTGTTGTTCTCTTACTGTACCGAAAATGAACCGAACCGTGACCTCTAAACCGAGGTACGTACCGAACCGAAATTTTTGTGTACCATTACACCCCTACAAATTACGGTTGTCTGTTTGACATATTCCCACTTGAAACCAAACCACCGCCAGACGATGCTGTTTTTATTGGGAATTAAGTCTTCCTACATTTGTTACCAGATCTGCACCTTCTTTCTCGTACGGCTAAGTTAGCAGCTACAGTAATGTTAGCCACGCCGCTACCTCTCTACTGGGCGAGGGCGTGCATGTGACGTATGACGTGACGTATGTAAGAATGTGCGCCTGCTTGTCTGTGAGGAGAGACAGGAAAGAGTGAGAAGAGCCTGAATGCCTGCAGCTAAAAGCTACTGCGTGAGAACGTATACTCGAATATTACAATATCGTCATTTTCTTTATCACACAGAGACAAACCCGCGATATATCGTATATATCAATATATCGCCTAGCCCTAGTTTAGCATGCATTAAATAGGAGGGGGTAACGCAGTGCTTCTTAAATATATTCTATTACAACCCCCCTAAGAAGAAGAAAATACCCCAACCCCCCACCCCACTCTTCATTGTGACTATAAATAATATAACTTGTCTATAAAATTAAAATTAAGTATACCTATGCATAACATTGTAAGCTCATTAACATTAAAGGAAACAGCACGCGGTCTTTCTTCATCCCCAACCGTAGGTTACAGTAAAGCAAAGTGCTACATACGCTTCATCATATTCTAGTAGGGCAACATTTCATGTTCCTAGAGCTCACACGCACTGTACTTGGAGGAATGGCATACAATGCAACTAACAAATATCTTGCAAATGACTTGCTGTGGCAATACCCAATGAGAAAAGTTGAAAGAAAACCACTTTTATAAAGTTGCAGGTTCCTTTCTAATGTAAAAAAACACACACACTGAAGGAGATCAGGCATACTCATCATATCTGTTCAGTTTGAACATTTGGCAAGACAGAATAGAACACAGCAAAGCGTGACTAGGCACGAATGAATATTTTTTCCTGGTGTCAATTCCGGTCTGGCATGGTGCACCTTCTTTTCCCTCCCTGATTTTCTGTCAATTCTGTGAGCACTCAAGACCGCCGCTCTGGTTCACTGACATTGCAGCAGGTCTCGTGAAAAGAGGCCCTCCACAAATGTTCATAGAGAAAAGCTTTGAGATTTGTCATACACAAAGGTTAAATAAACAGGCGGAAAAATTAAGTCATGTCAATCAAGACGATTTTTTCAAGACAATTAACAACAGTTTGGGGACAGGCGATCATAATGTTTTATTATTATTTAATGTTTTCCTGCTGGCTCCGCTGTGAACGGGACTCTCGCGGCTGTGCCGGATCCATTATGGATTGAACTTTCACAGTATCATGTTAGACCCGCTCAACATCCATTGCTTTCGTCCTCTCCAAGGTTCTCGTAGTCATCATTGTCACCGACGTCCCACTGGGTGTGAGTTTTCCTTGCCCTTATGTGGGCCTACCGAGGATGTCGTAGTGGTTTGTGTTGTGGTTTGTGCAGCCCTTTGAGACACTAGTGATTTAGGGCTATATAAGTAAACATTGATTGATTGATTTGGCATGTAAATGATTATAGAATTGTTTCAATATGGGTTGCAAAGGCTTGTAATTAAATTGCTGCTGTATGCATTTATTATTTTTATATTGTTATTTACAGTTGAAATATATACAAATAAATCACCTGACCCTCATTAATTCATAATTTACTGAGAAGACAACTTTCTGACTGTTGGATATTGCGGACAAAAGCCTGACTCGTTCTATGAACAACTCGATACACTTTAGTTTTTTTAAGTCAGATTATTGTGTATAATATTGCTTTGTATTTCATTTACTTTTTAATAAAATAACTCAGACCTAATATTGTATTTTTATTTACATGGTATCTGTGTAGAAGTACAGTATATTAAACCACTCGTCTATAAGTCATCAGCCTGTTTTGTATGAATCACCCTGAATTGTGGTGGAAACAAAAACCACACACTTCTACTGGAACTAGAGGATCCAGGAACCAAGACTTCCTTAATTTTTGGTGGAAAAGGGCCTTATATCATACGACGAAATGTAAACCCTTCTAACAAAGACAATTTAGGTGGTGGGTGGAAAAGAAAAGGACGAGGACTAGACTGCTGAAAGATTCAAGAGCACTAAAAAAGCATATCCGCTACAGCCAGAATCAGGAATCACTGCAGCTCACTTACTCGCTGGTCATTTAGCATTGTCTAGGCAGCATGATACCTGATCTCAGTAAGACTGATACGATCTCCAACTCCCTACAATACTGGGCCACAGTGAGGGGTATTCTAACATTTGGTAAACACTAACGAGAGTAGATGTTTGCTACACAAAAACACAAAGTAGTCTTCACAGGATGATTAATGACCTCATTGTTCAAGCTTCATTTATCGAGTACAATTTTTTCGACTTCTTGTTTATTTGCTAACATTTTCAACTGCTTGTGAATTGCACATTTTTAGCGTGCTTATCTTTCCCAGTAAAGGAGGACATGGAATGCCCGTACGTGTTGCAGTACCAACTCAAATAAGCAGGTCCATACTATAAAGCCCAGCCCTCATGTCAACATTGTACTGTGTCAATACATCACTAATGAAAGAAGGGAAGGCATGTACTCACAACTCCTCCAGATAGGGAAAGTTCTTGAAAACATTTGCTGGAAGCTCAGTGATGTTGTTCATGCTCAGATCTCTGTGGAGAAGAAACAAAAACAAAATTAAACCGTTTTTGGGGATAAAAAAATTTGATGCTAACATTGTCTTCTGTTTTAATGTGTCAGTCTCCATCTCCAGGTATAAATTGAATGTCACAGATGAACAACTTCTAGATGCATGGCTAAATCCTCCTATTATTCAGATGAGGCCTGATTTATAATCTAGAATAATTTTGACGAGCCGAGACACAATGCATCAGTAGTAGGAACAGCAGCAAACAAGACATCGCCGGCTCAATGCTGTCGTGCAGCGTAAGATTCTTCTTCTTTACAGTTTTACGGCAGCATCCATATGTTGCATTACTGCCATCTTTAGTTTCATTTTGTAATTACATTAAAGTCGCTCCTTTAGTCCAGTGCAGCATAAACTATGGCTTTCGGTTATCAATGCTAAAAACACCTTGTCTGCGTTAAGAGTTTATAATAACAACATTACTAATATTTGGTTAATATTCAGGTCACGATATGTATAGAGTATTGTTTGCGGGTTTTGGATGGTTAATTCAAAAGTTTTGTGGGCAAAATAGAGAGCGCCCATTGACTCCATTTTTAGCCGTCTTTTTTTATTTTATATGAATTAGAATGCATGTGTTACGGTGAGGTCGCATTTTGGATGCGCGAGGAGTGCCACCTCTTGATGCCAAAGGACTGGAGCAGGCAGGAATGAAGGTAGGAGCAGATTTTAATATAAATAACCAAAGTAACACTTGACAAAAGAGCAAAACAAAGGTGTGCCTTAGCACGGGAAGCTAAATGCTACTATTAGCAAGAGGCAGAGTTCAGAGTTCAAAGTAGCGCAAGCCGAGCGCGCGGAGGCTAAGCTAAACTTAGCGTGGAACAAACAAAAGGGAAACAAGAATACACAACATAACAGTTGCCTTAAGCAAGCAAAACGTCCAGGAGGAACTGAGGGAGCAGGCGGTCTTAAATACAACACAATAATTAACGACCGGTGTGTGCCAGGCGCCAGTGCATGTGAAACAATTTAGTTGCCATGGTGACGAGTATAAACTGGGAAGTGTTCAACTCAGGGAAACGGCAGAGTTCAAAACGTGATCACACATACAGAAAAGTAAACAACAAACGATCCATAAAGTGGATCGTAACAGCATGTCTTTAATAGGATTGTGAACGATAGACAACACATCTATTTCTATATGTCTTTGTACTTTTTGTTTGTTTCCAGTATAACTGATCTGATAACATGGTCAGTGTTCCTCCAGTGAGGTCAATCCCCGCCAATAGCCGAATATATCAGAGTGGAATATTCAAAATGGCTGACTGAATTTGTGGCATTTCTTTATGTTTAGTCGGTATTCACATCGCTTGCGGATTGTAAATACAATTGGATATGGTTTAATGATTACAATGAAACAATTTAGCATATAAAGTCTACTTCTTTCCCCCCACTCTACTTGTACTTTGAATTCATATTCGTTGAATGAACGTTGTTTTCTTTACTGACAAATCAAAACAAGGACAGTTAATAGCCTAAAATGGAAAAAAAGAAGTAGCAAAATACTTGGTAAGCTTTGAACCTTTTGATTTTGGGTACTCTATATGTGTGTACAAGATAGATTGTGAACTTTTACAAGGCATTATAGTAAAACCCATGTCAATAATTAATGCAGACTGACAACTATATTTCAAGAATTAACTAATGCCCTAACTGGTGCTAACCACTGATAACCAGACATATTGATAGATATTAAAATATGTGATTAATCAAATTGCAAATAATTAAATTAAAGATTATAACAGTTCTGTTAAACCAAATGAGTAATCATTGATATTATATTAATGTAGGAGCAGACAGATTTAAATAATTGCTTGTTTTACGATATCAAATGATTCAGAAGAATAAAAATTTTAAAAACTGTTCTCCCAAATACATAAATACTGCATTAAGATGCTCTGAAAGCCAAACTGTGCAAACATTGGTCCAAAAATCAATCTAGAACTGATTAACTCCAACAATCTACATTTCCAAATAAAACAGTTTTATTCCGGTCAACAATAATTAAACCAATTGGATCCTTAAAGTACCAGTATAATGGAGAAACATGTTCACTTTATAAGTTTAATTGTGTTTTATTGTATCAATTTAACCATATCCGATCGTATTTACAATCCGCATAGTATGTGAAAATATAGTCTAAACATCTTTGTAGATTCTGGGTAGGATGCCCAGAATCCGGCGGCAGTTCAGAAGTCTCTGACCATGTTATCAGATCAGTCATACTGGAAATATGCAAACATTTGAAAGAGATGTGGTGTTTATCATTAACAATCCTTAGGTAAGACAAGAACACATGTTTGGCTTATTTAATGTTTTGAAATGGTAAATAAAAAGCAAACAATTAAGTCAACTATTGCGCCCAAAAAACCCTCTAAAAACATCTAGGAACCGCTAACAATACTCCATTTTAAAGTCGTCTCTTGAAAATTAACCAAATGTGAGCGATGTTAACATAAGCGCTAACGCAGACAGACTATTTTAACGGCGCATTGATAGGAGTTGGCTAACTACTACCTTATGCTGCTGTTGATACACTAAGGTGACTGCATTTGCTTCGTCTCAAACTTGCTAAAGTTAATTCAAGATAGGTAGTAGAGAAATTTGGCTATGGACCGAGACACTGGTCGACTTTCACATCCACCGAAATGGCGAAAAAGACACAGAAGTGTGATTTATTTTTCATATAAATGGCATTATGTGAGCTTCCCGTCGGTTGGTATCGCAGCGACAGCGGATTTTGTACCTTAAGTCTTTCTTTTATTTTGGTTAGTTTGTAAGTTTAGCACCTAGCAATGCTGCTGATCCTATAGTGTTTCAATAAAGCTGAAACAAATGCCCTTGTACTTCTCTTCTTCTGGTACGATTGCAAGCGTTAAAACAGTGCCGTGGCATTCGGCCACGTTCACACAACATAGACGTCTTGAGAATGACTGTAAAGCGATTGCTGCGCTCCAGTTCATAAATGATATACACCTAAGTTTGCCAACTCCCTAAAAAAAGAATAAGGGACACCTTGCAGAGCAGGTCAACCTAATTTTTTTGGCCTTTTTTTATTTTTTAAATATGTGTGAAAGGAGCCTTTTGCTATCCAAAAAGCTGGAATGGAGGTACCTAAACTCTTATTCTGATGTTTCAGAGTCGCTTCCATTCAAACTTTGTGGATTAGATGCCCTGATGACTGACAATTTACACATATATTTATAAACAATTTGACACAAATCAGAATTTAATTATATGCAAAGATCTCCGATTAATATGAATACATGAGAAACAAATATTTTTGTTATTTTGCACAAAAAAAATTAAATAAACAGAATAAAATGATTTTGTCTTACATCAAAATACTTCATGCTTAACAGAATACAAATAAATATGTACTTAACAGAAGTCTGACCTGCTTAACGTAAAACGACATAAATTCAGTGTGCAGCTTTATGATATTGATTGATTGATACTTTTATTAGTAGATTGCACGGATCAGTACATATTCCGTACAATTGACCACTAAATGGTAACACCCGAATAAGTTTTTCAACTTGTTTAAGTAGGGGTCCACAAATATAGATAGACTAGACAGACTTCGACTTCCTTTTATTGTCATTCAAATTTGAACTTTACTGTACAGATAATAACTACATTTTGTTGCATTATCTCGTTGTAGTGCAGGATAAAAGAGCAATAAGGTGCAGATATAAATAAATAGATTACTGTACAGATAATTATATTGCACTTTTTCAAATGCATCCATGTTTATGGATGTACTGTATGTTATATTGTCTTTATAATTCAGCGAGTTAAACAGTTTTTTGACGGGGAATTGAGGGAATTATTTTCATGCGTTCAAAAGCAGGTGTCCAACTTCCATCACTATGAAAAAATACTCTGACAAAAAGAGAGGTGAGATATTTGTGTTATTGTGTTGACTGGAAACATTTCAAATGTGCTTTTTTATTAAATGAAATCCTAACTCTGTGTGGCTAATGTCTTTAATTTGTCATAAATAAAAGAATCACACACACACACTCACAGCTCATTAATGTGGAATAAATGACATGCCAGTAACAGTTCAAGCCACATATATCTTTCCTTATCAAAGAGTGCAAACTGAATGTGTAATATCCTCATTGAATGACGACATGTGCTCGACTTAGGACCGACTGCACTGAGTGACAAAACAAACACGGTCACTATCGTGCTTATTGCAACCATAGACAGCACAACACTTGTAATTGAACTTTTGTACACTTACTTTAGTTATCTGCTTTACTGAGAAGATGCCTGTGTTTTTGGCTGCCGTAGCAGAACTGCTGTGTCTAAACTGGCGTGTGACGTCACGTTTTACCTTTTTACTCTAACTTTAAAAAGGGCCCAACAGTCCCGAAACATAAATACTGTTGGTCACTTACTAGGGGTGTAACGGTACGTGTATTTGTATTGAACCGTTTTTGTACGGGGGTTTCGGTTCAGTTCAGAAGTGTACCGAACGAGTTTCCACACGGATATATTAGCTAGCGCACCGCAGGTTGTGTAAACAATGCAGAGCGAGGCACAACACACTGCAGGCTAGCAGCGACCGGGCTAGGACATCATGCAAAAACCAGAGCTGGAAGACCCCCCTGCCTCGTTAACATCTCCCGTTTTGGAACACTTTGGCTGAGCGGTGCGATACAACAATGGAGGACGGAGGTTTGCCAACATTGTTCAGCAGCAGTAAGGTACACTTCTGCCAACACATCAAACATGCAAACTCCCTTGAAGCGTCACCACCGCATTCAAGCAGCCTCTACTCGGCGAGTCAGGCAGGGCTGAAGCAATAACAAATGTTTTTATAGCAGCAGGTTTAAGACCATCCATCCATCCTTTTTCTACCGCTTGTCCCGTTCAGGGTCGCAGGGGGTTGCTGTATTGCATTAAAAACTAAATATTGACCCACTTCTATGGTGGAAAAACAATACGCTCATATATCCAGGCTGGGTTGAAAAACTTATTGGGGTGTTTGCATTCAGTGGCCAATAGTACGGAATACTATATGTACTGTACAATCTACTAATAAAAGTCTCAGTCAATCAATCAATAAAAAAGCACTTTATATGTAGAAAGGTTTTGTTAAGAAACCATTCTGAGCCTTATCTTATTTAGTTTTTATTTTATATATGTTGACCACATTAACCTTGGCAATGGACCCTGTGTGTATATGTATGTTATGCCATTGTTTGCAAATTTGGTAAATAAATAACCAAAAAATGTATATTTTGTTGTTTTCTACTGTACCGAAAATGAACTGAACCGTGACCTCTAAACCGAGGTACGTACCAAACCGAAATTGTTGTGTACCGTTACACCACTACCACTTACTTAATAAAAATACGGGACAAAGTGCGTCCCTTTACAGCTTAATATATAATGCATACTTTTGTTTGTAAATACGGGACGATTCAGTTTGTCAAGTTTGAAGGTTGCAGTCCAAATCCATCGCACTCACACTCAATTGATTATTCATGATGGACATAATTTCGCATAAGAGGGACAACATTTAATTAATGCAAAAAAACATGAATATTCAATAGGGCTAGTCACCTGGGCTGTTTATGCAGTACACCCCACACAACAGCACAGAAATGGCCACTAAGGGCTACACGCAGTTACAAATTCTGATGGGGGTAGCTAGTCACATGGGGTAACTGGACACCCCGGCGTGACACAGAAGGTCTAGTGACCTCTGACTCCACGACTGCGGCACACCACGCACATGATAGCCTTACTAGTATAAAGAGTAGGCTGCTAGGAAGAAAAATAAATAAATACCGGTAGTTATATTTCAAATTAATAAAGAGGCTCACTGGCAATTATTCATAAGTTCCTTTAACAAGTGTAACTCATTAAAAAAAAAAAATTATATCCTATGAAGTAAAAGTTAAAGTTAAAGTACCAATGATTGTCGCACACACACTAGGTGTGGTGAAATTTGTCCTCTGCATTTGACCCATCCCCTTGATCACCCCCTGGGAAGTGAGGGGAGCAGTGGGCAGCAGCAGTGCCGCGCCCGGGAATCATTTATGGTGATTTAAACCCCTATTCCAACCCTTGATGTTGAGTGCCAAGCAGGGAGGCAATGGGTTTATAAGCTTTGGTATGACTTGACCGGGATTTGAACTCACAACCTACCGATCTCAGGACGGCCACTCTAACCACTAGGCCACTGAGTAGGTGCCCGGAACTTTAAAAAATTACGGATTGACCAATTATCTGCCAAGGTGATTATAGGCGCCACATATTAGATATTTTGACATGGTTTTGAATTCTGTATTTACATATCACTTTACTATACCTGAAATAATACCCAAAGCGCTTTACAATATACATCACATTCACACACTTATGGCGGAAGCTGCCATGTAAGGCGCCAACCTCATCTCATCAGAAGCAAGGGTGAAATGTCTTGCCCAAGGACACAAATGCCGTAGCAAGAGAAGTATACATTGGCATTGGCCTTTTTTTCCAGTCTTTATCGGCTTTCTTTTATGTTACATACAATTGAGCAAAACAAAGTCCCGCTTTCTTGTCTCTCCTTCTCAGACACTTAAAACAAGCGCACCTTCTTACTTACGTCACACGTGCAACGTCACACGCCCTCTCTGTGCAGAGAGGTAGCGACATGGTAATATTAGCTGTGATGCTAATGGTGTGTTGCAAGTGGTAATACGAAAGAGAAAAGGTGCGAATCTGCTAACAAATGGAGGAAGAATTAATTCCCAAGAAAAACAGCATTGTCTGGCAGTGGTTTGGCTTCAAGCAGGAATATGTTGAATATTTATGCGGTGGAAGCGTTGCTACAAAAAGTAGCATCACTGCTAATTTGTAGCATCACTTCAAAAGTCACACGCTAGAGAATGAAGAGTGCTTCAAACTGTGCATGTCAACATCTCCGTTCGGTGCCACACCCACAAAATGCCGAAGCAACTATTTCCGCATAAACACCGTAGGACATACGTGACACTTATTAAAATATCTTGTGTGACAACATGCACAAAAGTGTACTTTGATTGTTTTAAACTATTGTAGTGTCGTTCTGTACAAAAAGTGCACTTTAATTTAGTGTTGTTTTGATATGTCATCTTAGTGACATCATGCACAAAATTGCATGAATAGCTTGTTTTAAAATGCATCCGACAATCTTGCACTTTCTGTTTTGAAAGACATGAATGTTTGTGCCACTGCTTAATAAATACAGTTTTGGTCAATTGACTTAGTTGTGATTTCTCTCTCTGCATGAAAGTTTAAAATGAGCATATATTAATGCAGTATGAACAAGAATGTTTTAATATAGACACAAAGAATCATCCTACTGCTGTGATTATATGCATCAAATGTTCATTCAACGCTAAGGCAAAATATCGAAATTTATATCGTGTATCGTGATAAGGCCTAAAAATATCGAAATATTCAAAAAAGGCCACATTACCCAGCCCTAGTTCCAGCTACACTTCCAAGATTACTAAGCTTTTATTTATTTTGTTTTTAGCTAACTTAGCGTCTATTTTAGCTATTAGCATGCCTGCTCGTACTTGCTCTCAATCTGTAAAATGTTTAGCCTTGTCCAAATACTTGATAATGATACCTAAGATATTAAGAAACTTAGTTTATTTGCTGTAATGAAGGTGATTATTATTAACTTAGGAGAGCAGCGTTCTACTATGTATGGAGATAGACAATTAGCTGCTAGCTTGTCAGCCGGAGGGTTAAAATGAATGCAATATTAGTGGGGGGGAATCGGCGTTGAAAGCCATTGATCGAAAAAGGCGATCACCTACTTTTTCAATATAATAAGCCAATACTGATCAGTGGCTGATCGATGGACACATCGCTCAAAAAAACTAACTGATAGGGTACTTGATCATTAAAATAATCGATAACTGCTGGTCTATAACTAACTAACTTATCGTATAACCTGTCTTTATCACGTGAATGTATGTTTATAAGAAAGTGAGAGGCAATGTGTTTGACTTGATAGGTTATTCTTATTCTATTTATTACAATATAGTCACCAGTCAACTATGGTTGCGAGACCTCCAAAAGCATCAGAATGACCTTTAGAGTGGTCTTTAAAGCAGAAGAAGACAATGAGCAGTTTAATATTTAAAAAATAGATATTTTAAACACTTAAGAGCATGGTCCCGAACATGATGTGTATGTTTGCACATGCATGCACCACCATTTCAAAAGAAAAGAACAGCTACTTTTTTTATTCAAATAAAACATGTAAACACAAAAATATTAAAGCAAACAATACTGTGCCATTTATTTTGTTTCGTTTGTTTTTCACAATGTGTTTTAGGATTCACTTTACTTCAGCCCCAGGGATCTTCACCGTTCAATCCAGCTTCAAGATAAGCATGTGGCAACATGAAAAATATGCACACAAGACTTGATTTGCTTCCACACAAAAGCTAATATCACAACACATGTTAATGGGAAATTGCTGATGAAAGGATTTTTTCCAGAAAAATCTAAGAATGGGACTGACAGAACAATTTACAAGCATGTCACATTAAAAGAAACAAAGGGCAAAATGAGGCAGAATCTGCTTCAAAGTAAACCTTCAGACATGGCAAACAGTATAAAGACTGCAAAAACATCCTAGATTTATAAATGAAGCAGCAACCTGCACCCTCCTATCCTTTTCAAATTAGTAATCTTGAATTTCATTGCCAGAGCTCTCTAGGACTTTGTGTGTGGGCCCCTGAAATCCAACAAGGATCATATCGCCCTTCTCTGCAGTTCCAGTCTCTGCATACACACGACGGCATTACACACACTGTCCATAACACAACACTCATCATTCCTGCTAGCTTATGTTGCATCTACATTTATTCAGTTATCCATTTACTTATATACTGTGGAGCTGCAACAACAACCTGCAAACTTATGATTTTGTCATACTCCGGAACTCTACCGGTTTTGTGGCTCTGACAACATTGGTAGTCCACTGGACAGGCTCCGAAATATTAACTGCAAATTTTCTCAATCATATGCAGGGTAGAATGCGAGAGTATGGGAGGCCGGCAAGACTATATCATACTTTGTCCCAACTTCAGTTCCTCCCTTAGTTTCTGGCTGCTTTACTCATCAAGGTCCATGGTCTGTCCTGCCTTAGACAGATTGAGGAGGACACTTAAAATGCAGCTGTGATAAATGATGACAATTCTAAAGGGTTGCATAAGCTCACATTGCTAAATATCAATCCCATGTGCTGTTTGGATTTATTAAAGTTGGGGATGAGGAACACAAGTAACAGACCTGCTTATAAAAAAGGACCAACAGGAATATCATGTCACATGTTTCTGGCATCAATTACCTTGAATTCAAGTATCATAGTATTACCTCATTCTAAACAGGCAGTGACAAACTGCAAAACTCCTGACTCACAGTAAGGTGAAAATTCCAAGTTAAAATAATAATGGGTGGTGGTTGTGTTGAATGTGGCTGGCGTATTTACGTCAAACATTTGCCAACAAAAGCAAGCACTGCAGCTTTACTCAGATAATTATATTTGGGATATGTAACTCAGAAGGTATGAGATTCAAACAGGGTCAGAGGTTGCTATTTTATAACAAGGAAGTAGAAGTGAAACATTTCGTTTTAACAATGCTTTGATTTGATATTTGTGGTTCTGGGTCCAGGACACTTTTTTTAGTATGATACAATAGTAAACGATTCAGTGAATTGAATTCGATTCAGTAACTTTTTAGCAAAACAAATCAAGCAGTGTGACTGTAAAAAATATAGTGGATACTTGAAACTGCAGGTGAAGTTTCCTATATTATTGTTGTTTATTTCAAAGGATTTAGGTATACATTAGTTATGGCTACAAACAAGCAAGTAAACAACGATTAATGGCCAATGCATTCACGTCTCATTTGAATAAAGTGCAACAAACACTTTAGGTTGAAAAAATAACGAGGAAAAATGTTATGCTTTCATTTTCAACACTTACGCAATTTTCAATAAAAGTACAGTAACCAACCTTTTGTTAGTTGATTTATCCGACCCCGTATGTTCTCCGCCCTCACGTTATTGATGACCGACAGCATCCCAGGTCCTGTATGCTCCCCCTTCCCTAGAGATAGCATTGGTCCCTTGCTTCCTAATTTCTACAGTTTCCTTAATCTATCTCTTCTATTAATTTATTTTTCATCAAATTACTTCTTCCTGTATTCCATGAGTCAGTGCATTGCGGTAATTTGCTTCGCTATCACTTCCATTGTGTCAGCTGCATCTTCTGTGGTTGAAAAAGCTGTGTTTTGCGGCTTTTGCGATCGTGCTGTAAATAAAAGTTATGATATTGAAATGCCCGGCAATGGAGAAGAGAAACAGTCAGAGATACACTCTCAGACGCTTTCTTAACAAGCAGTAACAAACTCAGGGAGTCAAAACACATGTTTAAACACTGAACATACATACACCAAAACTCTCACGGGACTCTGTTCAGTAGTCTGCTATTCTCACATACATCACAGATATTACACTATTGTCTTGCGTTTGTTGTAACCTTGTTCGACCACCATAGATGCCCACCATTTTTTTGGGATGACGCCACAGACCGAAAAAGAGACTTAACGTTTAAAATCTTTATTACGAGTGCTAAACTTCATATAACGTAGGCCGTCCTTAAATCCAATGTTTCCCTTTTCTAGTATCAATACAATCAAACCATTCCCTCTTAGATAAGTAAAACAACTTGCACTGAGCCTAGTCTATAAAATCCGCTACACCTTCCTGATACCGAAGAACATGTCAAACTACTTCCATAACATAAATGACGGCCATAACCCCAACACCAGGGGGAGCTCCACAAACCACGTTGAACCCAGATTCCGATCTAACATAGGTCTTAACTCATTCTCCTTCCATGCCACATCAAAATGGAACGCACTCCCAACGGGTGTAAAAGAAAGTGCATCTCTATCCTCCTTCAAAACCTCACTAAAACAACACCTCCAGCCCACATCAACCCTTGACTAACAACCTCCCCCCGCCACATTCCACCTCCCCGGATTGTAAATAATCAAATGTAAATAATCAAATGTATAAACTTGTTCTCATGCTTTCTGAACTCACTATGTTCACTGGTCGCTGTAAATATCCTACCATCCTACACTGTTTCAATGTCCATTTCTCAGATGATGAAATTGTTGATGACTGAAGTGCAAACCAAACCAAACCCCCCCGCCACACACACCTTTCTCCCCCTTCACATCCCACCCTGTGGATCGAAAATAATGTAAATAATTCAATGTATTTACTCTGATGATAAACTTGTGTGATGACTGTATTATGCTGATAGTACCGTATTTTTGGGATTATAAATCGCTCCGGAGTATACGTCCCCCCGGCAGAAAATGCATAATAAAAAAGGAAAAAAAATATACACGTCGCAACACCAAGAATAGACTTTTGAAAGGCAAATTAAACATTAAAAAGAATAGTGAACAACAGGTTTAATAAGTGTACGTTATATGACGCATAAATAACCAACTGAGAAGATGCCTGGTATGTTGGAGTAACATATTATGGTAAGAGTCATTCAAATAACTATAACATGTAGAACATGCTATACGTTTACCAAACAATATGTCACTCCTAATCGATAAATCCCATGAAATCTTCTTCCTCGATGTCGCTTCTAAAAACTCTGCCAACTCTAAAGGTATGCCCCGCTTCCTCTTGTCGTTTTCTGTTGCATATTTCACTACATTCAGCTTGTAATCTGCAGTACATGATTTCCTTTTCGGTGCCATTTTTGTTCAGGCCTTCTCAGTTTTTATAAGTTACCGCCAACGGTGAAATGATCCATTTTAATAGCTACAGCAGCCACAATGCAGTTCTGCCATGACCCTCCCCCGCCGAATTCTTATTGGTTGACGTGTGTGTGACGATTGCTGACGTGTGTGTGACGATTGCTGACATTTTCTTCGTCTCTTCCACGAATTAAATAAATAATATTTGATATTTTACGGTAATGTGTTAATAATTTCACACATAAGTCGCTCCGGAGTAGTTGTTGCACCCCCGGCCAAACTATGAAAAAAAATGCGACTTATGGTCCGAAAAATACGGTATGTGTTTCTGAAACTCTCCGTGTTCGTGTGGACATTGCCTTAAAGTCACTACCGAATCCACTTTTTATTTTTGATATAATGAAAACTGTTTTTGTTTCATTCTTGATACTAAGAATATAGTTTTATTTTAATTTTCTCAGGGAATATTAATTTTGAACAAATGGTATAATATATATATATATATATATATATATATATATATATATATATATATATATATATATATATGTTTGTGTGTGTGTGTGTGTGTGTGTGTGTGTGTGTGTGTGTGTGTGTGTGTCCATCTCAAACATGTTATGATGGCAAAATGAACATTGATTACTATTTTGCATGCAAATAATGCAATAAACTGGACAAGCGGTAGAAAATGGACTTATTGCATTCTTAAAACCTAAAACCGTTGTCATTATTAAGTGGTTTGTCTTTTTATTAATGTTAACTTATCGTTGGAAGGTTGAAAACAGCTCAGCGGATTTGCGTGGAGAAACCACCATTTAAACGGCACCGCATAATAATCATAAAAAACGCATAAGAGACAAGAACTTTGTTTATAGGATCAGCCTGTAAGGCTGTGATCGCACTTGTTTTTGTTAGCACACACAAATTGGAACAATCAACCATGGATTAATTTCAGCTGTGCGCGTCAGCCCTCAATATTGAAAACAGGCGTTTAGGAAATAAAAAACAATCAGGCTGAACGCAATAATTGAGGGCATATCTTAACATGTATAATCAAATCTTAATTAGGCAAAAATATTGCTCCGGCCTGGTTGGTTGCACCAAATAATAATATAAATAAATTTAATAAAGTCAGAATACAAATAAGGCAACACGATTACAGTATCCCACACTTCTCTTTTATAAAATTAATTTGTACAGCCGATATTGGCATCTACATCAACAATATGGTTTGCCTAAGAAGCTGGACAGGACAAAAATTTTTCTTCTTTTTTTTTTCAAGCAAAAATATGTTGTTGGTTTTTTTCGATTACTCGATTACCGTATTTTTCTGAGTAGAAGTCGAAGTTTTTTTATATAGTTTGGCCGGGTTTGTGACATAAACTCCGGATCGAGTAATGTGTGAAATTATTAACACATTACCGTAAAATATCAAATAATATTAATTATCTAATTTGCGGAAGAGAAGAGGAAAATGTCAACCAATAAGAATTTGGCGGGGGAGTGTCATGGCAGAAGTAAACTGTGTGTCACGGAATGCTAACTGCTATATGTTACTGTCGTAGCTATTAAAATGGGTAATTTCATCCTTGGCGGTAACTTATAAAATCTGAGAAGGGCTGAACAAAAATGGCACCGAAAAAAAAATAATGTACAGCAGATTACACAATATCAAATAATATTATTTATCTCGTTTGCGGAAGAGACGGAGGAAAATGTCACTAATCTTTATTTATTTTAAATTGCCTTTCAAATGTCTATTTTTGGTGTTGGATTTTATCAAATAAATTTCCCCCAAAAATGTGACTTATACTCCAGTGCGACGTATATGGTTTTTTTCCTTCTTTATTAAGCATTTCCGGCCGGTGCGACGTATACTCCAGAGCGATTTATAATCCGAAAAATACGGTAATCGATGGGGATATTCGATAGAATACTCGATTACTAAAATATTCCACAGCTGCAGCTCTACTCTTGAGGAACTCTGAAGAAACATTTATCCTTTTCGCTATTTAAAGGATTTCTACAGCTAAAAACAACACAAAGATAGGGCATATTTTCTTCGAGAAAGGCAAAATGGTGCATAGTATCCTTAGAGAACAGACGGTGGCTAGACAACCACATTTAATAGACGGGACGTGAGCCCGACATGACGTCAGTAACATCCAAGCACTGCAAGAAGTAAGGGCCAGCATATGATTTTCGATTCACGTAACTGCAGACAGAGTCACATAATTGGCCAATAAAACAGAATCCACCAATAAACACACAAATGTAATTGAAATGTTGTTATTGTGAGGAGAAGAGGCATTTATTTGGAAAAATAAGGAGTCCGGTAGTCCTCGTTCATCCCCGACACACTCAAATGCCGGCCGTCCTGAACTCAACAATGTTGAGACGGCCACTTAAAACCGATTAAACTACGAAGCTAAAACTACCAAGAACAATCCATACACCCAAAACACATCTCATCTGCCTGGGTTGTTGTTGTTAACAACATACTTGGTGTTACCTTGATCTACAAACAGTGGTCACAACTTGAGGATCGCTCTTTGTTTTGGTTTTTTGGGGGTTTTTACAGCCTCAAGTTGCCGCTCAAGCTGAGAACCAACCGTACTCTCTCCCCCTTTACAATATTAGCACGGTGCGCCACATCCTGTCTAACTGCGCTAACAAAATAAAGGTTTCAAAAAAAGTACCTTACGCACACAAAATGTACTTAAACCACTTATTGATACTTTTACTCAATTAATATGCTTTGACCAGAATTGTTCACAGATGTATTGCACCAATAAATGTGAAAAATTTTGGATTTAATCAACAAACATTTTATCCAGCAAATTGTATTTGTTTTTTAAATGTATTGCTATTATTATACTTGTGGTTTAATTGTGTTTAATCTATATCAAGGTTTTTTAAAACTATATTTAAATTTGAGTTTTAATGGTACAAAAAATACTCATGTTTTCAGATTAATGAATAATTGTGTAAATCATGATTACAATATCAATCAAAATAATTTTGATAATTACTTTTGCCATAGTCGACCAGGCTTTAAAATAGAGTAGTGAATTTAAAAGTACATGTGGTCAGTTTTTTTTTATCTTTAATAGTGGAATCGAATAAGTATCAATTCATAAGTATTTGCATAGACAACTGAAATTCTGGTATTGTGACCACCCTAATTTTTACCTTGTTCACACTTGGAGAAGACAGTACTGAGATAGAAGCTTTCAAAGCTTCCCTTTGACACTTGTGAAGGAGTTGACATAACTCTAGTAAATGACATACTTTCAAAAGGTGTGTTTGCCTAACATAGCATTATTTCTCATCTGCCTCCCTGTGACAGCGCTGTCTCCATTACAAAAAACAATACACAAAATCCTGTGGGCTATCAAAAAGATGTACAACCAACAATACATTTTTAAACATACCCTATTTTTCGGATTATAAATCGCTCCAGAGTATACGTCGCACTGGCCGAAAATGCATAATAGAGAAGGCACATACGTTGCACTGGAGTATAAGTCGCGTTTTGGGGGGAAATTGATTTGATAAAATCCAACACCAAGAATAGACATTTGAAAGGCAATTTATGATAAATAAAAAATAGTGAACAACAGGCTGAGTAAGTGTACGTTATATGACACATAAATAACCAACTGAGAACGTGCCTGCTATGTCAACGTAACATTATGGTGAGAGTCATTCAAATAACTACAAACCCCGTTTCCATATGAGTTGAGAAATTGCAAATCCTTTTCAACCCATATTCAATTAAATACACTACAAAGACAAGATATTTGATATTCAAACTCATAAACTTTTTTTTTTTTTGCAAATAATAATTAACTTAGAATTTCATGGCTGCAACATGTGCCAAAGTAGTTGGGAAAGGGCATGTTCACCACTGTGTTTCATCACCTTTTCTTTTAACAACACTCAATAAACCTTTGGGAACTGAGGAGACACATTTTTGAAGCTTTTCAGGTGGAATTCTTTCCCATTTTTGTTTTATGTACAGCTTAAGTTGTTCAACGGTCCGGGGTCTCTGTTGTGGTATTTTAGGCAGTTCAAGGGAATACGGTAATATGTGTCAACATGCCTTACTTATAGGGGAACATTATCACAATTTCAAAAGGGTTAAAAACAATAAAAATCAGTTCCCAGTGGCTTGTTGTATTTTTTGAAGTTTTTTTCCAAATTTTACACCTCCCGTAATATCCCTAAATAAAGCTTTAAAGTGCCTTATTTTCGCTATCTTCGAAACCACTATCCATTTCCCTGTGACGTCATACAAGGCTGCCAAGACAAACAACATGGCGGTTACCACAGCAAGATATAGCGACATTAGCTCGGATTCAGACTCGGATTTCAGCGGCTTAAGCGATTCAACAGATTACGCATGTATTGAAACAGATGGTCGGAGTATGGAGGCAGATAGCGAAAACGAAATTGAAGAAGAAATTGAAGCTATTGAGCGAATAGCTGTTGACGCTATTCGGCCATAGCGTGGGTGTACCTAATGAACTGGCCCATAGCACGGCTGCCTTATTAGCATCGCCGGTAAAATGTGCGGACCAAACGATCAGGACTTTCGCATCTTGTGACACTGGAGCAACTTAAATCCGTCGATTGGTAAGTGTTTGTTTCGCATTAAATGTGGGTATCTAGTTTCAAATGTACATACAGCTAGCGTAAATAGCATGTTAGCATCGATTAGCGTAGCATGTTAGCATCGATTAGCTGGCAGTCATGCTGCGACCAAATATGTCTGATTAGCACATAAGTCAAAAGCATCAACAAAACTCACCTTTGTGATTTCGTTGACTTAATCTGCAGGTTATCCATACATCTCTGTGCCATGTTTGTCTTAGCAACGCCGGTCAAATGTGAAGACACTCTGGTACATTCAATGAGGGTCTGGCGGAAGATTTCCTGCCAGTGGTGCAACTTGAATCCCTCTCTGTTAGCGTTGTTACATCCTCCGACAACACAGCGACGAGGCATGATGTCTCCAAGGTTCCAAAAAATAGTCGAAAAAACGGAAAATAACAGAGCTGAGACCCGGTGTTTGTAATGTGAAAATGAATATGGCGGGTGTGTTACCTCGGTGACGTCACGTTCTGGCGTCATCGCTAAAAGACCGATAAACAGAAAGGCGTTTAATTTGCCAAAATTCACCCATTTAGAGTTCGGAAATCGGTGAAAAAAATGCACGGTCCTTTTAATGCAACATCAAGGTATATATTGACGCTTGCATAGGTTTGGTGATAATGTTCCCCTTTAAGATAAAGTGATTAAATTAAAATATCTATTGTAGGCAAAATGTATATTGTTTCTGTCACATGGTTTCTATTCATGCCCACTTCAAGTTGCATTATGGACTGATTATGACAGTGCTGAATTCTAAAAAGGTAACAGACCATGAAATCATGAAAATAGAATGTCAGTCTCATTGATTTGCGGTTCAAATTGGGAGAGAAATACAGACTTTTACAAATATCTAATAAACACGATCATTTCCAACACTTATGCACAGTAGATGTTTTGTGGCCTTTTGTTGTACAGTTAAAAAACTTGAAAATACTGTCTCATCTCAACAGCCACATTAGTGCAGTTAAAAAGTATGAAGTGACTTGCTTGCTTCTGTAGAAAAGTGATAGCAAAACTTAAAAACAAAATATTTAAATATGGCAAAAAAAATTAGGCTCAACAGAATATATGATGACTAAACACTGAAGCGCTTTGTCCCTAACATGAGCAAATTATTGTTGGGGGCATTAGTCCAGCGAGAGACAGAGCTTTTTGCAGCTGCAATATGTCTCACTAATCCATCACAATCCCCAAACCCCAACACACCGAATACAAAAGGCAGAGGGAGTGGGAGAGGACAACTAAAGTTCAAGACACAGAGAACAAACAAGGCAAGACAGTGAATGGAACACAACCTTTTACGTAGCAAAAAAAGTTTCAACTGCATATTTCAGTAGTTTAAGTGTCAAACATACCAAAGTGTGATGCAATTGTTTTGAGTAGGCACACAAGTAGTTCACATAATTATGAAAATATCATTAAAAACCTTTAAAAAATAAAGTGGCGTGGTTGCAAAGGCGGTGACATCATGTGAAAACCCTTGTTATGATTACAACCTGTGGAAATGCACACATGGTATTTTTATACACTATGCAAAAGTCCTTCACTACAGATAATGTGTCTTGTATAACGCCGTGCCTTGATTGACTAGTATATAAATTCACTTCCTTTGTTTAGTTTTCTTACAAAAAAAATCCCAACAATGGGGACTTCAATTATAGCCCAGTATTAAAACAGTCCACCCCCACCAAGGACTGTTTTCACTGCTGGACTCTAGGAAAAGGTTCCGCAGCCTCCGAAGCAGAACTTCCAGGTTCTGTAACAGCTTCTTCCCTCAGGCCGTAAGACTCTTGAACGCATCATAATTAAATTATCCTCTCAACTCACCCCAAAATGGATTAACTCGCTGGAATAAAAAGACAATATAGTATACATCCATAAACCTGGATGCATACGCAACAGTGCAATATATTTATCTGCACAGTAATCTATTTATTTAAATCTGTACCTTATTGCTTTTTTTTTATCCTGCACTACCATGAACTAATGCGGTTTAGCTTGGTTGGTAGAGTGGCCGTGCCAGCAACTTGAGGGTTGCAGGTTCAATTCCCGCTTCCGCCATCCTAGTCACTGCCGTTGTGTCCTTGGGCAAGACACTTTACCCACCTGCTTCCAGTGCCACCCACACTGGTTTGAATGTAACTTAGATATTGGGTTTCACTATGTAAAGCGCTTTGAGTCACTAGAGAAAAAGCGCTATATAAATATAATTCACTTCACTTCAAAGAAAATGTGTTCTTATTTGTACTGTAAAGTTCAAATTTGAATGACAATAAAAAGGAAGTCCAAGTCTAAGTCTAAGTATTAATCGTGGTGAAGACGGACAAACGATGCATTTTCAGCCTACAACATACGATGCTGCGAATACAATGACTGATCCCAATTTAACAAGTTCAAATTACTTAAAATCCAATCCAGCTTTTACAACTATAATGCACAGTTCTGATTGGCATTGGTCATAATGGTTAAACAAGGTTTATGGTTGCGCTTGTCAAGACGCATTCCAAATCTATTTTATAATTTTTTATTTACACTCTCAAAAGAGGGCCAGCTTAAAAAAACAGTTTTGTTGATGTAATGCAAATTGATACATTTTGCAAATAACTTCACATAAACAGGAACACAATCACACAGCTTCAGAGGGCTTGATCGCAAAGCAATGTCCTCAGCCTGTGTGTGTGTGTGTGTGTGTGTGTGTGTGTGTGTGTGTGTGTGTGTGTGTGTGTGTGTGTGTGTGTGTGTGCGTGTGTGTGTGTATGTGTGTGTATGTGTGTGTATGTGTGTGTGTGTGCGTGGCTGAAAAGAGATGTTGCTGCTCCAAGGGTTTTCCAGTAAAACTGCTGTGTTGCTACAAGTTATAATAAAGTCTGCATGTTACAATACAAAAGGTCTGGTTCACATTGCAGGTCAAATCCGATTTTTTGCCCATATGCGACATGTATCTGATTTTTTCATGTTAGTGGGACCAGTGCAATTCCGAATTTTTCATAGGCCTCTTTTGCATGTGGAAAAAAAAATCAGATATTTAAGCGATGCGCTCTTAACGTGAACGCTCCCACTCTCAGGTCGCATTCATCCGACCAAAACGTCTTCAAAAAGCAATAAGCATCATAATTATTCTCCAAAATAGACGGTTACAAAATAAATAGTTGACAACGCAGCAGAAAACCGGTGAAAATAATATAATTTAGGAACTCATATGAAAGTTCCACCACTCCTGTTTCCGACTGCTCGCTACAGACATGCTCTTCAAGTAAACATCAGAGCAAAATATCCCGTAAAACTTGCAGTACCAAAATATTTGTCATCATCCTTATTATTGTTCCACGCGAAATGAGTCTGTTCAAAAAATGTGGACTTTGATCGCAAAATATACTTGGATTTGCCACAAATGCGCTTAAACTGAGACCGACTAAAGTTGAAACTTTGTTTACTTCTGTCCTGTGAACACTGTAGTGCGTGCAATATGAATCAGTCTATAGAACTGAACATTATTGTCTAGGGAAAAAAATTGTGTTGTATAAAGCTCTTCTATTGTGTCTCATTACACAACAGCCACCATAATGTTGAAGCGATTTGGTTTAAGTATTAGGCAAGCAGAAAAGCAACCAGACAGTTTCCTAACTCAGGAATGGCAATTAAGTCTTCTCAACGCAGGTACTAAGGAAGTTACACAAGTTGAAGATTAACCCTTGAAGTTGAGAAACAAACTGACAAAGCTCTTTTGTATAGCAATCATAAATCGTATCTGTGGTGTTGTGTAAAAATCCGTGTGAACTGCGATGCCTTTTTGCTGCACTTTTTATTTTTTTACAATTGGAGGTTTATTATGCATCTATCAAGTTGTGGTCAATAAAGTTGGAAAAGAGGCTGATAGCAATCATGTAAGAATGACACAAACATGGCATCTCAATTGCATATACCAATGTACAGTAACACCTTCAAACATGGGTAATATTCCAACAGCACTGGCTCACAAAACCTAGTTGACAAAAGCCTTTTTTTAAATAAAGTATTAAACAAAAACTCACTCCCAAAGAAAACCTGAAAATCCAATAAAGTACCTGCAAAATTATTAAAAAATGTATTATAAAAATGTAACACTTCTCTTTACAAAAATAATGTGATTATCCCTTAAAGAGGAACATCAGTTTTTTGGAAGTTTGCCTATCTTTTCTCATTCCTAAGTAAAACAAGAACACAAATGTTTTTCTCTCTTTATGCTTCTAATTTGTACTCCACCGCTTACAATGTAGCTAATGAGATAAATCTATTGAGTCTATAAACCCACAAGAAAAAAACTACAAACGGGCCAAAAATACTCTATTTACAAGCTGTGACCTGAATAATAACCGAGTATTAGCGACATTGTTATTATATGAGCAAACACAGATGAACTACTTTAAGTAACACATCGCATTGATAATAGACAGGTAATTAATTTATGAAGCTTTATACATATTAAAATACTGCTGCTGCATTGCCTCAGAAATTGATAAAAGTTTGCGCTGGATCGTAAATCATGCCTCTCACCTGTATAGTATAAGGTTGTGGCCATACACCTAGAAGTTGGTCAAATTTGATGTTCAATTTAGCCCCAGATAATGTATATCGCAAGGATTGACACAAAAAAAATGCTCATTTGTGTCGGGTTTTTTTTCCCTTAAACATCAGGATTATGCTGGATTCATCAGCTAAACCAGTGGTGGACAAACTATGGCCCGTGGGCCACATCTGGTCCGTTGGTCTTTATGATCCCGCCCGCCAAAAAATAAAACAGAATTGAGCAAATCGTGTAATTAGGACCACATTAAGTGTCCTGTAATATCAAGTCATTTCACAAAGTGACACAATAGGGCAGCAGTACGCTTGATTGATTGCACAGCCCTGGTACACTTTTTAACTGCTACTGACAGCAGAACCAATTTTGCAACAATGAGTGGGCTAAAGAAAGGAAAAAGTGATAGCTAATACCAGGTGTTTAATCAGGAATGGACAAGTAAACCCTTTTTCCACTGAAGTCCAGTCAAGGGCTGTATGTCATATTAGCCAAAAAACCTAAGTCATCATTTCACCAATTATGCAAACAACCAGTAAATGCAAGAACGGGCCGCTACCATCCAAGAATCAAGCACAAAGGGCAAGTTATCTACTGGTATTCAAATTAGCAAACACCAATAAGCCTTTTTACGGAGGAGAGTTTCTGAAAGAGTGCATGGTGGAGACAGCAGTCTTTTGTGTCTTGCGAGCAAAAGCAAATTTGAAAAAAAATGTGCTTATCACGCAGAACAGTGAGTCGCCGTGTGGAACTTACTGACAAAGTCTTAGCTAGCAAGCTTAACAGAAAAACCGAGTCATTTAAATTATATTCCTTGGCACCCGTTGAAAAAAATAGCATTCGGTACACCGCTCAGCTTTTCATTTTCGTCAGAGGGATTAATGACAATTTAGAGATAACGTGGGAGTTTTTGGCTATGGAATCCCTAAAAGGAAAAACGCGAGGAGATGACTTATTCAACAGCGTGGTGGGAGTCATCATGAGGCACAAACTGATTTGGAGTAAACTAGCTAATGTTACCACAGATGGGTCGCCTAATCTGGCAGGAAAAAACATTGTGTTACTTAAAAGAATCCATGAGAGGGTGAAAAAGAAGAACCCCCAACAGGAACTACTTTTTTACACTGCATAATCCACCATGGGGTACTGTGCAAATCCATGTTGCAGCTTGACCACACAGTGAAGCCAGTTAGAAAGTTTGTTAACTTTATTCAGGCAAGGGCACTTCATCGTCATTTTATAAAAAATTTTGAAGAGACTGACGCCTACCACCAGGACTTGCTTTACCATTCCAATGTCCACTGGTTACGTTTGGGTAAATTATATCAATGTGTAAGGGAGCTAAAAAAGGAGGTTATTTTATTTTTGGAGCAACTTGAAAAAGATGACACTTTCCCTGAGCTGAGTGACACCGATTAGCTTTGTGATTTAGCTTTTGCTGTGAACATACAGGCACACCAGAATGAGAAGCTAAAAGACAAAGACCAGTATGTACATGAAATTTACACAAATGTCTGAGCCTTCAAAACCAAGCTAACTTTATTTTCAAAACAAATTTTAAACAACTAATTCACATATTTTCTCACATCGTCTACACTGAAAGAGGAACCACAACATGTGAAAAAATACAAGTCACTGAACGACCTTCATGGAGAATTCTGCAGTCACTTCATTGATTTTGGAGAAAATGACAATTCACTCCAACTGGTGTCCTGTTCCTTCACACAAGATCCTCAAACGGTGCCACAGGAGATGCAGTTGGAACTGATTCATTTCCAGTGTGGCCCTATCTTGAGAAAGTAGTTACACTCGCTTAAACTGGATGAGTTTTATGCTTCATTAAGGCCACCCAAACTTCCAAACATCCAAAAGACGGCACAGAGGACGTTGGTGCTTTTTGGATCCACGTATGCCAGTGAACAGACTGTCAGTGTGATAAACACCAGCAAAGTACCCCACACATCCCAGTTGAGTAATGGACACATCAGATCTGTTTTGAGAATTGCCACAACAAAACAGACACCAGACTTTGATGCACTGGCAAAACAGGGTGATCAACAACACTGCTCCCACTAAAAGATAATGTAAGTATTAACCCTGTAATACAATTGTTATGTTTATTTGACGTCTTGACATGATATTGTTGAAATTAGTTATATTATGATTAAATAGCCCATCTTTTAAAAGTCTACTCTTAGTTCCTACAGATATGATATGCTTTGAAAGGCATCATGTGCTTGATTTTAAAAGCCAAAGTGGCCCCTGAGCCTTATCTAAACAAAAAACAGTAATCTCACTCACGGAAGATTGGCATGGGCAGCATAAAACCCTGATCGGAACACCCCAATGCGATATAATTGCCAAATAGAGCAGAAACTCAGCTTTTATATGCCCTTATTAATGTATGTTACAATTTTTGACGAAAAGTTTCACCCAAATTTAGCCAGCCAATTTGCATATACTGCCTCTGCTATCGTAAGGCTAAATACAGCACATCACAAACAAAACTGTTTGCACAGGAATCATTCCCCAGAGTCAAGTGCCCAGACAAAGAATCTGTTTGTTACGTTTTCTAGGACTGGGCCGATAAACTATAAATCAGTTAACAAAAATGAAAAGAACTTGATACCTTTGCCAACATCGATAAAAAGATATGTTTGTGTGTGTTTTCATTGTCCATTCTTTTCCAAACAGAGTGCAAGAGGTTTCGTTCTGTGCGTCCCTTTTAGCACCAGAGCGCGTACATTCAATAGCAGAAATAAATGAACTCAGTAAACCCTCTTATCCAGACCTGGGCAAATGAAGGCCCGGGGGCCACATGCAGCCCGTTGAGCTTTTCAATCTGGCCCGCCGGACATTCCCAAATAATTGTTTTAGATTTTTAAGATGGAAAGTGTAGCTGCCGTTACGATTTCCAATCATGTTTTCTAATGATCCTCAACTATAATAAATCTTTCAATGCTTGGAATCTGCATGATATACGAGTTACCGTGGTCATCGAATGAGTCACTATGGTCATCTAATTAGTAGTTAGTTTGAGATATCTCAGATTGTAGGTGGGTTTTTTTTTACCCCTTCGCGTTCATATTTCACTATGTTTGTTGCATTTTGGTTATGTTTCGGTTGATTGTAAAATATGTTGTCAATATTCAGTGTTTTATACTTCTTAGTTCAAATTGTAAATCCCACATTCTTTATTTTCATGTACATTCTGGGTGTCCATTCAGTAAAAAATGTCAAATTCCGTTCTGTTTTTTAAGGCGGTCTGTCATAACGTTTTTAGCTTTCAATCATTATTGTGAGGTTTTGTATTTGTGTTCTTAAAAATAGATATACCGGCCCCCAGATACAATTTATTATCTAAACCTGACCCCCCGAGTAAAATAATTGCCCAGGCCTGCTTTTATCAGTCATTAGGGATGATGTTCGTTAAGAAATGATCGATGTTGATGCCATTATCGAATCCTCTTATCAAACCGATTACTTATTGAATCTCTTATCGAATCGAGGTCGTTGTGTGTGCACTGAGTTCCAAAAGCCATAGATGCTATGTGACACGCTGTTTACATGGAGGAAAAGCGAACGTGACTGAGGACAGCATGCGGGGGAAGGTTTCAGGCGAGAGAGGATGCGAAAGGTGAGCATGTAGTGCTGCTATGTGCGTTGTAAATTTAACAAAATGCCGACAAACACATCACCAACATGGACGAGGTGCCGCTCACTGTGGTTAAGAAGGGGACCAGCACGGTTGGGAATCGATACGCACAACGGGGCAAGAGAAATCGGCTTTTACTGCTGTGCTAGCTTGCTATGCTAATGGACAACGAGACTGACTTTGAAAATGAGAAGAAATCTGGCATGTTCGATGGAGAACTTGCCCAGCTGCTCATTTCGGACACAGAAGATGAGGACTTTGATGAAATTGTGGATGAGGATTGATCAAAAAATAATGTGAGTACATTGATAAATACTTCAATAAAGTACAACCAAACTCCGCTTTGCTCCAACTGCCTTTTTAAAACAGCATCCATGCATGCGAGAGTATGTTTTAAGCTAGCGTATGTTTTAAACTAGCGTATGTTTAACCATGTCTGCGCCCAAAAATACACTGTGCCTTATAATGCGTTAATTACGGAAATAGCACCCGTAACTGACACGGTGCCTTTTAATACGGTGCGCCCTGAGGTCATGAACATACCATATAGTGGCTTCGATTACAGGAACATGTTCTCAAAAAGGGTTTCAAATCCATGGAATCGGTTCTTTTCTTATCAAAGCATTGGGGGAACTGGTTTTAAAACATCATCCCTATCAGTCACCCACCATATTTGTGTCTGTAAGTGAAAAGGGGACTGCTAGCTTACGACAGAGCCTCACTAGATGCTAGAGAGAAGCACCGCAAAGAAAATATTGCATCATTTGTTCCAGTTTGTCCACAAGGGACGCAAAGGTAATTTTGCAAGTGTTTGTTCCGTCTCCTCTTGATTACTCCCGTGTATTATTTTCAGGTCTTCCCATGTCTACCGGCAGTTTCTCCAACAATGGGATGCACACAGCCCTGCTTTACGCTCCAACCTGACCGATTTAGCCCTTTGAGCTAATCCGTACCCAAAGTTTCGGGTCTGTCGCCATCTTCACTTAACCGCTTTGTTCGAACATTCCAGAGGCTGTTCACCTATGAGACTTGTTGGGGATACGTGTATACGGCAGTGGCCATTGCTCTAAGACTGCAAGGGAAGTTTAGCTTACCCTGAAATATAATAAAATGGTAAATGATGTACTTTTGTTTAAATTTCATTGACTATACATGAGCCAGAATGCGTTCAGCTTTTGTTCCAAATCAGCTACTTTCGCGACAGCTGACATACTTTCTTCTTGCTCATTCGGAGTAGGACTGGGCGATATGGACCAAAACTGATAGCCCTGTATTTCTATAGTTTGAATACCGGTATACAGTATATACCGGGATCTTAAAAAATATTGCTTTCTAAAATATACTTAACTGTAATACCAGTATATTGCACAGCCCTAATTCAGAGCATAGAGTGGGTTGATCCACTGCAGCCATTGGATAAATGCAGCCTATGAAAATATACCGTCTCAAGTAGTGAATGAGAAGTGGACTCTGCCTCGGCTGCCCAGGACCCCGGACTTCCGCATGGATGATCTGTCTGAGACAGAATCCCTTTTTGATTGACAGCAAAATAAGCGAATCAGCAATCTTGAAATACAAAGCACTCAATTTTCCTTCTGTTGTTCCTGTTGATAGAGAATTTTACAATATTTTAAGTGACTTTTGCTCTGTAAAATCTAGCATCTTTAAGTACTTTCACTGTTATTAGAGACTGTACTTATGTTTAGACAATAGCTGAATATTAGCTTCCACACCTTGAAAGACCAGCTGCCGCCACCGGTATACAACCTGTGTTACATTGTACAATAATAATAATAATACCGGTAATTCTAAAAAGAGAGCAAAACAATGTAAGAAAAACTATGATAATGCCAATTAGTAATAACACATTTGTTTTTAAATGTTTGTAAATTTTTTAGTCTGTTTTTAGAAAATATATAAATCATCAATGATTATGCAATTTGTATGATGATGTCATGTTGACCATGCTCCACCGCAACAACCATATAGGTAAGCTGGGGTAAAAGCTTGCTTAAGGTGTGACTTTAGAATAGAATAGAGTTTTATTGTCATTAATGCAGTGAACAGGTTCAAAGAACAACAAAATTGGAGCAGATCCCCTAAGGTGCATATACAATTTAGGGTTTTGTTACTTACGTACGAGATACTAAACAGTTTAGCACCATCTTATCTTGACGATTGCATTGTGCCACATGTTTCGTTTGGAATTCTGCGTTCCATAAATGCTTAGAGATACTTCCAGACCCCTAAAAGTCTGCAGGCTCCAGAGCTTACACTGAATTGCCCAACCAGCTATAATTAAAAATGCTTCTTCAGTAAAAGCATTTAAGTCTCACCATTAACAGGGTTTCCCCTTAATGTATTTGATTGTGGCGGTGTGCCAGAGCAACATATCGGCCGTGACACCTTAAAAACGAGTGTATTTTACGTGAAAACTAAATAATGTATTAGTACGTCCATAAGAAGACACAAAGTCAGACACTCTTTTTAACATTTATAGCCAATTTCATGCTGACAACAGTCCCAATTCCCAATCTTACTGTATGTCCTCTCTGCACACATGTGCTTCACTCCCATACACACACAACAACAACACTTCCTCATTCTCCGCCGACCGGGTGTGAACCCAGACCATGGGAAAATTAACATCATAACACAACAACATACACATTAACATCAGCAGGTAGTTACGTTTTGGAGTTTATCTTTTGCGCACTATTGACCAGTGATGCACAGGAAATTTGGGCGAAAAAAAAGACGTACTTGGATCAACGGAACGTAAACAATACACAATTTAAGATGACGGCTTTAAAAGGAGAGAAAGGCTCCCAGCAGCCCAAAGCAAGTGGGACAATAGGCTTTTGCAGCTTGCTTTTCATTGCGTACATGGAACGACAGAATTCAATAGTTTTCAAACAGAGTACAGCCTACAATAACACCAGAAATAAATGCTAGATTTGTTGCTAGTCATTTTCAACAAAATCTCTACAAAAAAATATTCTAAACAAAGTACATCAAGCAGCAACAATTGAAAAATACAGCAGAAACATGTTAGAAAAAATATATGTTCATACTAAAATTAATAGTAACAGATTGTTTATAAATGTAGTTACACTCGTTTTGCCTTTTTTAAGAAAATATATGCATCATAGCAAATAATATGTCATATTGATCAGGCCCCCACTGCAACAGGTATCTTGGCAATCTAGGGGAAACGCTGTATTAATGTAACAATTCAATAATTTACCCTAATGTTGCAGATGAATACTCTGGAAGATCAGTGTATAGCGTGAGTTTTTGAAACCCTTTGACACACGTTGGATTGTGTTTCAATGGGATTATTAAGAGTGTTAGCATTATATATTAATGCTTGAATTGGTCTTAATATAACGCTGACAAAGACATTGTTTATCTGCAATCATTTGTGAGACAATATATTGTCCAGCAAAATGTGTTGTTGGCCCAGGCCTAACGGTCTCTGTGCTTGTTTCTCACCTTCTCTGTCAAAGTGCTGGCACTCGCAACTTTTTTTCACCATGCGATGGGTTATTTCACAGCTGTACTCAAACAAACCACAGAGATTGAGTCACACTGCAGATGTAACAGCAAAATGCTGAGGGAGATTTTTGTTTGCAAACATGAACAAAAACCCCAAAAATATTTTAAGAAATAAAAATATCGATCTAATGACTCTAGTGATGATCATATATGGACACTACCCTTATTATCAACACCACCAATTAATGGATCGATCAGATTCTCTTACATATCAAATACTGACTGTGACAATGCTGACACACAAACAGTCGTTGTTATATTATCTTCTCTCTAACTCTAGGTTATTTACGTGTTAATTTCCGGTCAATAGCTGCTTACTTTATGCTGCAACATGGTAAAATATACATAGGTCTTCTTAAGGTTTTCCTAGCACCTTTTTCTTGGTGTTGTTTCAAGGTAGGTAAGCTTGACTATCAGCATACCTGCTCCTGGCTTGCTCTCTGTGTAAAATGTGTATATCCTCGCCCTCCAGTGATAATAGTAATTGATAATGATACTTAAAGGCCTACTGAAATGAGATTTTCTTATTTAAACGGGGATAGCAGGTCCATTCTGTGTCAAACTTCATCATTTTCGCGATATTGCCATATTTTTGCTGAAAGGATTTAGTAGAGAACATCGACGATAAAGTTCGCAACTTTGGGTCGCTAATAAAAAAAGCCTTGCCTTTACCGGAAGTAGCAGACGATGTGCTCGTGATGTCACTGGTTGTAGGGCTCCTCACATCCTCACATCCTCACATTGTTTACAATCATAGCCAGCAGAAGCTAGAGATATTCGGACCGAGAAAGCGACAATTTCCCCATTAATTTGAGCGAGGATGAAAAATTTGTGGATGAGGAAATATAGAGTGAAGGCCTAGAAAAAAAAAAGGCGAGGGCAGTGAGAGCGATTCAGATGTTTTTAGACAAATTTACACGGATATTTCTGGGAAATCCCTTATCTGCCTATTGTGTTGCTAGTGTTTTAGTGAGTTAAATAGTACCTTAAAGTCGGAGGGGTGTGGCGACGGGTGTTTTGACGCCAGAGTCTCTGGGAGAAGTCACGGCAGCTGCAGGAGGACGCTGGCTCCGCTGATCTCCGGTAAGAGGCGACTTATTGCCACAATTTTCTCACCGAAAACTGCCGGTTGACATGTAGTCGGGATCCATGTTCGTTTGACCGCTCTGATCCATAGTAAAGCTTCACCTCCGGGAATTTTAAACAAGGAAACACCGTGTGTTTGTGTGGCTAAAGGCTAAAAGCTTCCCACCTCCATCTTTCTACTTTGACTTCTCCATTATTAATTGAACAAATTGCAAAAGATTCAGCAACACAGATGTCCAAAATACTGTGTAATTGCGCAATGAAAAGAGACGACTTTTAGCCGTAAGTGGTGCTGGGCTAATATGTCCCCTCCAACCAATAACGTCACAAACTCGCGTCATCATCGAGTCATCATTCTGCGACGTTTTCAACAGGAAACTCCGCGGGAAATTTAAAATTCTAATTCAGTAAACTGAACCGGCAGTATTGGCATGTGTTGCAATGTTAAGATTTCATCATTGATATATGAACAATCAGATTGCGTGGTCGGTTGTAGTGGGTTTCAGTAGGCCTTTAAGATACAAAAACAATTCCGTTTATTTTCCATAATGGAAGTAGATTTTATCGGTTCAGTGGAGTGGCTCAACATTGTGTATAATACATAATTTACTAGCCGCTCGTCAGCCGAAGAATCTGGTAAATGGTAAATGAGTTGTACTTGTATAGCGCTTTTCTGCCCCTTTTTAAGGAGCCCAAAGCGCTTTGAGAGTATTTCCACATTCGCCCATTCACACACACATTCACACACTGACGACGGGAGCTGCCATGCAAGGCGCTCACCAGGACCCACCAGGAGCAAGGGTGAAGTGTCTTGCCCAAGGACACAATGGACCTGACTAGGATGGTAGAAGGTGGGGATTGAACCAGTAACCCTCAGATTGCTGGCACAGCTACTCTAACAACTTCACCACGCCGTCCCCTGCATTTGTGATCGGCATTTAAGAGGCATTAATCGGCAATGGCTGATCACATACTCTTCCCGATCAATCGGTACATCCCTAGTTACGTGGAGTTACCTCTGGGTACTCCAGCTTAATTCCACTTTCAAAGACATGCACTTGGGGATAGGTTGATTGGCAACATTAAATGGGCCCGAGTGTGCAAATGTGAGTGTGATTGGTTGTCTCTGTGTTGGCAACTTGTCCAGAATATACCGTGCCATTCGCCCGAATGCAGCTAGGACTAACTCCAGCCACCCCCGCGTACCCGAGAGTAACAAGCGGTAGTAAATGGACGGATGGATGGCCCTTAGTGGAAAAAGTTTGGACATCCCTGGAATAGGGTATAGTTTGTCTTTTTATTTTGTACAATCTATTTTAAATACAGTGTGTTGCTCTATCACATTATCACGGGTATAGTACAGCTATGAATGTAAACAAAACCTACATCCAGCAAAATTGGCTAATATGCACCCACAATGCATTGCGAAATCCCATGCCCTTTTGAGCCCTATACAAATTTGAATTGTGCTGAGGGTTGTTGAGTTGAGTCGAGTTTGAGTTTATATGGAACATGCATGTATGCAACATGATAAATCACAATTCTCAGTTTCTCTATTCAACATGTTCGAAAAGTATTAAGAAGTAGCAGAGCTTATTTAATCATACCCCTTTTCCTTTACATACACGTTGCTAAAACGTTTGTTCACTTCCTGTTTTCAATTTATACACAATATACTCCATAAGTAATAATAACAAATAAATAATTGGTGTAGAAAGTTTAATTTCATATGGTGAGTAAGATTATCTTGAAGATGAATGGATGGATGAAATAAATTCAGAATTTTTATCATGGTTCTTCTATTTTGTACTTTGTAAACAGTTTGAGTTTGAAGAGTCATTGGACATTTCTTTTAAGTAGAACAATACATGAAAGACATCTACTCAACTGTTTTTCAACCTTTTTTGAGCCAAGGCACATTCTTTGCATTGAAAAAATCAGGGGTCGGTCAAACCACTAGCAGAAATCATTAAAAAACGAAATTCAGTTGACAGTAAAAAGTCGTTGTTGCAAATGTTGGATATGACTTTAAACCATAACCAACCATGCATCACTATAACTCTTGTCTCAAAGTAGGTGCACTGTCACGACCTGTCACATCACGCCGTGACTTATTTTGAGTTTTTTGCTGTTTTCCTGTGTGAAGTGTTTTAGTTCTTGTCTTGCACTCCTATTTTAAGGTTTCTCTTTTTTTGTTATTTTCCTGTAGCAGTTGTATGTCTTCCGTTGAGCGATATTTCCCGCATCTACTTTATTTTAGCAATCAAGAATATTTCAGTTGTTTTTATCCTTCTTTGTGGGGACATTGTTGGTTGTGATGTCATGTTCGGCTTTACATTGTGGACACCGCCTTTGCTCCATAGTAAGTCTTTGCTGTCATCCAGCATTCTGTTTTTGTTTACTTTGTAGCCAGTTCAGTTTTAGTTTCGTTCTCCATAGACTTCCCTAAAATTCAACACCTTTTCTTAGCGGCACTCACCGTTCATTTATTTTTGGTTAAAGCATTAGACACCTTTTTACCTGCACACTGCCTCCCGCTGTTCCCGACATCTACAACGCAATTAGCCACTTACTGTTATGGAAGAGTATTACACGGTTACTCTGCCGAGCTCTAGACAGCAACGACACTCAACAACACATAATTTGCAGACAATAATTACTGGTTTGCAAAAAATATTTTTAACCAAAATAGGTGAAATGAGATTATCTCCCACGGAACGCCAGACATTATCTTACGGCACACTAGTGTGCCGCTAACCTGACTCTCGCCAGACCCTTGTAGTTCGCTGAGCTCCACAAGGATCTGGGTTCAAAAGCATTGCAAACTCTTTCCAAATAGCAGAAAAAATAATGAACCAATCAGGATCGCCGGGCCGAGTTTCATATATGTTATGTAGCGACTGTTTGATTCAAACAATGGCAGCCCTCGCTGCGTTGTGTGCTGACATTGATACTGCTATTGCAACTGTTTTGTCGAATCTATCGAATATTATTTACTTAAAATATGACCAGAGAACGGCTTTGAATGCATTTATTGGTGGCAAGGATGTTTTGGCTCTTCTTACGACCGTGTTTGGATTTCGCAGTCTCGCTCTCATCAGCGTTACGGGTTTATATCGATGTGAGTCGTTAAAGTAGCACGTCATTCAGGATAACAGACAAGTGGTTCATCCAATCACAAACAATGATTTTTTTTAACAAGGCCCGCCTTCTGGTAATGAACCAATCAGGTTCGCCGGGGGGGATTTCATAGATGTGACTAGCGCCGAAGCCACTGTTTGATTCACACAACAATGGCGGCACACAGCCCTTGCTGCTATTGCAACTGTTTTGTCCAATCTATCGAATGTTAATTATTTAAAAGATGAACAGAGAACGTTTCGCTCAGTCGTTATCCAATATGTCAGCTGTTCCATTTTGGATTCGGCAGCGTCACGGGTTGATTTCGATGTGAGTGGTTGAAGTAGCACGTCTTTCATGAAAAGGGACTAGGGCTGGGCGATATGGCCTTTTTTTAATATCTCAAGATTTTTAGGCCACATCGCGATACTCGAAATTTTGCCTTGGCCTTGAATTAACACTTGATGCATATAATCAGAGCAGCATGATGATTCTATGTGTCTACATTAAAACATTCTTCTTCATATTGCATTATTATATGCTCATTTTAAACTTGCATGCAGAGAAGGAAATAAATACTAAGTCAATTGACCAAAACTGTATTTATTAAAAAGTTATTAAGCAATGACACAAATGTTCATGTCATTTCCAAAACAGAAAGTGCAAGATTGTCGGAGACATTTTAAGTGTCAAATAAAAATTAGCTGCATAATAGGAAATCATATAGTGTTTCTCCTTCGCTATGTGGTAATTTACTACGGACGTTATTAAATTCTGTTTTTGACTATTTTTTCAATATGGTGTTGATCTGGAAATGTTTTCCTCAGCATTTTGATGGTGTGGGCGTGTGGCACCGAACGGAGAAGTTGACATGGGGAGTAAGCACTCTTCATTCTCTAGCAGGTAACTTTTCAAATGATGCTACAAATTAGCAGTAATGCTACTTTTTGTAGCAACGCTTTTGGCCCACACTTGATATATTACGGTTGTCTGTTTGACATATTCCCACCTGAAGCCAAACGATAGACCCCCTGCTGTTTTTCTTGGGAATTAATTATTCCTTCATTCGCACTTTCTCTTGTATCACCACTCTCACGGCTCTGCTAGCATCACAGCTAACGTTACCCATGCTGCTACCTCTCTGCTCCGCGAGGGCGTATACGTATATGACGTATGACGTGACAGTATGTGACGTGTGTAAGAAGGTGCGCTTTCTGTCTGTGAGAAGGAGAGACAACAAAGGTCAAGAAGAGCCGGTAATGTAATGACCGCAGCTAAAAGCAACTGCGTGAGAACGTATACTCGAATATCACGATACAGTCATTTTCTATATCGCACAGAGACAAACCCGCGATATATCGCTCAGCCCTATAAGGGACAAGTGGTTTATCCAATCACATACAATGATTTTATTTTTACAAGGCCCCGCCTTCTGGTAATGAACCAATCAGGATCGCCAGGCGGGGTTTCATAGGTGTGACGTAGCCGAAGCGACTGTTTGATTCACACAACAATGGCGGCACGCAGCCCTTGCTGCTATTGCAGCTGTTTTCTTTAAAATATGAACAGAGAATGTTTTTGCTGTGTAGTTATTAAATATGTCGGCTGTTCCATTTTGGATTTCGCAGCGTCGCTTTCATCAGCGCCATGGGTTGATTTCGATGTGAGTGGGCATACGAAGGTCCTGAGTAGTCTGGGGTTCAATCCCGGGCTCGGGATCTTTCTGTGTGGAGTTTGCATGCCCTCCCGGTGAATACGTGGGTTCCCTCCGGGTACTCCGGCTTCCTCCCACCTCCAAAGACATGCACCTGGGGATAGGTTGATTTGCAACACTAAATTGGCACTAGTGTGTGAATGTGAGTGTGAATGTTGTCTGTCTATCTGTGTTGGCCCCGCGATGAAGTGACGACTTGTCCAGGGTGTACACCACCTTCCGCCCAACTGTAGATGAGATAGGCACCCCGCGACCCCAAAGGGAATAAGCGGTAGTAAATGGATGGATGGATGGATGGATGGTTGAAGTAGCAAAATAGCGGACAAGTGGTTTATCCAATCACATACAATGATTTTTTTTTTTTTACAAGGCCCCGCCTTCTGAAATACATCTTCTATTGAGGATTCCCAGATCCTTGTGTGGAGCTCAGCGAACTACAAAGATCTGGCTTGAGTCAGGTTGAAAAACACAGGTCTATTCTACAGACAATACAAACTGTGCTCGATATATTATTGTTGTTACAAAAGCACATGGCTGTGAACATTCTTTTTGTGCTTGCAATCTCAAATCCAAGCACGTTTGCAGAATGTTGCAGCTCAGTTCCTCAGTGTTGAGGTCGCAAAGTTACAAACCCCGTTTCCATATGAATTGGGAAATTGTGTTGGATGTAAATATAAACGGAATACAATGATTTGCAAATCTTTTTCAACCCATATTCAATTGAATGCATTAAAAAGACAAGATATTTGATGTTCAAACTCATGAACTTTATTTTTTTTTTGCAAATAATCAATTTAGAATTTCATGACTGCAAAACGTGCCAAAGTAGTTGGAAAAGGGCATGTTCACTACTGTGTTACATCACCTTTTCTTTTAACAACACTCAATAAAAGTTTGGGAACTTAGGAAACTAATTGTGAAGCTTTGTAAGTGGAATTCTTTCCCATTTTTGTTTTATGTAGAGCTTCAGTCGTTCAACAGTCCAGGGTCTCTGCTGTCGTAATTTACGCTTCATAATGCGCCACACATTTTCGATGAGAGACAGGTCTGGACTGCAAGGGGGCCAGGATAGTAGTACGAAACCACGCTGTTGTAACACTTGTCTTGCTGAAATAAGCAGGGGCGTCCATGATAACGTTGTTTGGATGACAACATATGTTGCTCCAAAACCTGTATGGACCTTTCAGCATTAATGGTGCCTACACAGATGTGTAAGTTTCCCATGCCTTGGGCATTAATGCACCCCTACACCATCACAGATGCTGGCTTTTGAACTTTGCGTCTATAACAATCCAAATGGTTATTTTCCTCTTTGTTCTGGAGGACACCACGTCCTCTGTTTCCAAATATAATTTGAAATGTGGACTCGTCAGACCACAGAACACCTTTCCACTTTCCATCAGTCCATCTTAAGTGAGCTTGGGGCCAGCAAAGCCGGCCGCGTTTCAGGATATTGTTGATAAATGGGTTTGGCATTGCATATTAGAGTTTTAACTTGCACTTACAGATGTAGCGACGAACTGTAGTTACTGACAGTGGTTTTGAGAAGTGTTCCTGAGCCCATGTGATGATATCCTTTACACACTGATGTCGGTTTTTGATGCAGTACCGCCTGAGTGATCAAAAGTGCGTAATATCATCGCTTACGTGCAGTGATTTCTCCAGATTCTCTAAACCTTTTAATGGTTTTACGGACCGTAGATGGTAGAATCCCTAAATTCCTTGCAATAGCTCGTTGAGAAATGTTGTTCTATAACTGTTCGACAATTTGCTTACAAAGTTGTGACCCTCCCCCCATTCTCGTTTGTGAATTACTTAGCATTTCATGGAAGCTGTTTTTATACCCAATCATGGCACCCAACTGTTCCCAATTAGCCTGCACACCTGTGTGATGTTCCATATAAGTGTTTGATGAGCATTCCTCAACTTTATCAGTATTTATTGGCACCGTTCCCAACTTCATTGTCACGTGTTACTGACATCAAATTCTAAAGTTGATGATTATTTACACACACAAAAATGTTTATCAGTTTGAACATCAAATATGTTGTCTTTGTAGCATATTCAACTGAATATGGGTTGAAAATGTTTGCAAATCATTATATCCCGTATATATTTACATCGAACACAATTTCCCAACTCATATGGAAACGGGGTTTGTATTTGACCTAACAATACATAACAAGCCCAGTGCAAGCAGCATATGTCCAATGTTCTGTCAATTGCATTGGGAGACGCTTAGCCAGTGTTTGAGTGAGCAACATGCAGGTTATGTGTACTTACAGGTAGTAGGTGAAGGCACTGAGGCCGCTAGGGACGGCGGTCAGTCCTCTGCTGGAACAGTCCGCACCTCCATCTTCATCGCAGCCGCATGAGGGAGAACAAACAGCCGGGGTCGACTTCTCTTGGCCGGCGGTTCCGAGGCGAAGGAAACACCAAACAGACATCCAATACAAAACAAAACGCATTTTCCCCCTCACGTAGATTCAAGCGACGCCAAAAAAATAGAGGATAATAAAATGTTTGTTTTTTTTTGTCTGTGTGTTTGTTTGTTAATGTCGACGTCGACCTCTGAACGGTGGTCGAAGTTAGGCGTCCGCGCGGTTCCGACTTTTAAAAATAAAAGCGCGTTAAATGTGTCGTTATTGTTAAAAATCCGCCATTGTGTTGAAAGCGGTTATAGAAGGTCTGTGCGTCGCATTAGTCGGTGGAAATAAAGTTGCAGGGCTGCTGGCGACAGCCGCGGTAGCCTACCTTGCTGCCCCATTAAGTAACCACAAACCGAGCGGCGCCTGTAAAGCGCTAAAAAAAAAAAATGCTGGAACGATCGAGGGTTTTTTTTAGTTAGCTGCAGCGGATATATGCTTGTCCTTCTTCTGTGCTCGGAATACGAAGAGTCTACGCGAAGCTCCGCAGGCAGCCTACCGGGCAACCTGGAGCAGCGGGTCCGGCCTGTGTCACACTGCACTGGGCTCCTGCAGCCACCTTCGCTGCTGGCCGGGCGGAAGTTCAACTAGTAAATACTCGAGTACTCAAGTACTCATGTCAGGTACTCTCCGTCTACGACTGACTCGTGTTTCACTCCAACCAAGT
Organism: Nerophis ophidion; assembly: GCF_033978795.1. Classification (NCBI taxonomy): domain Eukaryota; kingdom Metazoa; phylum Chordata; class Actinopteri; order Syngnathiformes; family Syngnathidae; genus Nerophis; species Nerophis ophidion. The sequence continues at coordinate 20,819,827 of NC_084635.1, forward strand.
ACAAATTAATTTGGAATCAATATTTAATATATACATATATATATATATATATATATATATATATATATAAACCTGCTGTGCCAAAATTATAGCATTTGCTTTGTTAGTAAGGGGGTGAACGTCAAAACCATGCAGGAGATCAATACATTTTGGGGATTCTTTTTGTAAAAATACATGGGTCGGAACTTTTTTAACTGAGAGCCATGAAAGCCATCCATCCATCCATCCATCATCTTCCGCTTATCCGAGGTCGGGTCGCGGGGGCAGCAGCCTAAGCAGGGAAGCCCAGACTTCCCTCTCCCCAGCCACTTCGTCCAGCTCTTCCCGGGGGATCCCGAGGTGTTCCCAGGCCAGCCGGGAGACATACTCTTCCCAACGGGTCCTGGTTCTTCCCCGTGGCCTCCTACCGGTTGGACGTGCCCTAAACACCTCCCTAGGGAGGCGTTCGGGTGGCATCCTGACCAGATGCCCGAGCCACCTCATCTGGCTCCTCTCGATGTGGAGCAGCAGCGGATTTACTTTGAGTTCCTCCTGGATGGCAGAGCTTCTCACCCTATCTCTAAGGGAGAGCCCCGCCACCCGGCGGAGGAAACTCATTTCGGCCGCTTGTACCCGTGATCTTAATCCTTTCGGTCATGACCCAAAGCTCATGACCATAGGTGAGGATGGGAACGTAGATCGACCGGTAAATTGAGAGCTTTGCCTCCCGGCTCAGCTCCTTCTTCACCACAACGGATCGATACAACGTCCGCATTACTGAAGACGCCGCACCGATGAGCCATGAAAGCCAAATATTTTAAAACGTTTTTCCGTGAGAGCCATATAATATTTAACACTGAATACAACTAAATGGGCTTCACGGTGGAACAGGGGTTAGTGTGTCTGCCTCACGATTCGAAGGTCCTGAGTAGTTAGGGTTCAATCCCGGGTTTGGGATCTTTCTGTGTGGAGTTTGCATGTTCTCCCCGTGACTGCGTGGGTTCCCTCCGGGTACTCCGGCTTCCTCCCACTTCCAAAGACATGCACCTGGGGATAGGTTGATTGGCAACACTAAATTGGCCCTAGTGTGTGAATGTGAGTGTGAATGTTGTCTGTCTATCTGTGTTGGCCCTGCGATGAGGTGGCGATTTGTCCAGGGTGTACCCCGCCTTCCGCCCGATTGTAGCTGAGATAGGCGCCAGCGCCCCCCGCGACCCTGAAAGGGAATAAGCGGTAGAAAATGGATGGATGGATGGATGTGAATGATATTTATATAGCGCTTTTTCTCTAGTGACTCAAAGCGCTTTACATAGTGAAACCCAATATCTAAGTTACATTTTAACCAGTGTGGGTGGCACTGGGAGCAGGTGGGTAAAGTGTGTTGCCCAAGGACACAATGGCAGTGACTAGGATGGCGGAAGCGGGGATCGAACCTGCAACCCCTCAAGTTGCTGGCACGGCCGCTGTACCAACCGAGCTCTAACGTGAGTATGAATGTTGTCTGTCTATCTGTGTTGGCCCTGCGATGAGGTGGCGACTTGTCCAGGGTGTACCCTGCCTTCCGCCCGATTGTAGCTGAGATAGGCGCCAGCGCCCCCCGCGACCCTGAAAGGGAATAATCGGTAGAAAATGGATGGATGGATGGATGTGAATGATATTTATATAGCGCTTTTTCTCTAGTGACTCAAAGCGCTTTACATAGTGAAACCCAATATCTAAGTTACATTTAAACCAGTGTGGGTGGCACTGGGAGCAGGTGGGTAAAGTGTGTTGCCCAAGGACACAATGGCAGTGACTAGGATGGCGGAAGCGGGGATCGAACCTGCAACCCCTCAAGTTGCTGGCACGGCCGCTGTACCAACCGAGCTCTACCGTGAGTATGAATGTTGTCTGTCTATCTGTGTTGGCCCTGCGATGATGTGGAAACTTGTCTAGGGTGTACACCGCCTTCCACCCAATTGTAGCTGAGATAGGCACCAGCGACCCCAAAGGGAATAAGCGGTTGAAAAATGGATGGATGGATACAACTAAATGCGTGCATTTCTAAGTAAGACCAATATTTTTTTGAGTATAATATGTTTCTTGTTCTTTTTAATAACATTGTTATTCTGAAGCTAACCAATAATGAATAAAATACTTCTTACCATTAATGCCACTTCTTGAACATGTGCTGTAGAAAATGGATGGATGTATCAAAATGCTTCAGAATGTTTTATATTTTGAACGGCGTGGCGCAGTGGAATTGTGGCCGTGCGCAACCCGAGGGTCCCTGGTTTAATCCCCACCTAGTACCAACCTCGTCACGTCCGTAGTGTCCCGAGCAAGACACTTCACCCTTGCTCCTGATGGGTGCTGGTTAGCGCCTTGCATGGCAGCTCCCTCCTTCAGTGTGTGAATGTGTGTGTGTGTGTGTGTGTGTGTGTGTGTGTGTGTGTGTGTGTGTGTGTGTGTGTGTGTGTGTGTGTGTGTGTGTGTGTGTGAATGGGTAAATGTGTCAAGTAGTGTCAAAGTGCTTTGAGTACCTTGAAGGTAGAAAAGCGCTATACAAGTACAACCCATTTATAATTTATAACGTTGTTGTCAGAGTTTATTGTTGTCAAACCCCAAGATGCAGAGAAAGAGGCAGGCATTTTTCAGGTAAACATGTTTTAATTAAAATACTTGAACAAGAACAAAAGAGGTACAACAAAAAGCGCGCACAAGGCGGATAACAAAACTAAAAGAGCTAGCATGGGAGCTAGAAAAAAAAAAGAGCTTAGCATGGAAGTTAACAAAAACAAAAGGGCATAGCGTGGAAGCTAGCGGGTAGCGAGCAGCACTCAGGGAAAAAGACAGGAAACAGACAAAATAAGAGCGCTGACAGGAACTAAAGACAGGAAATACTACACACACAGACAGGAAAATTAAAACACAAACAAACTGTCAGGGGCAAGCCTGACAGTTATTTTTAACACTGTATTTACCAACAGAATTATTCATTACTTATCGTGTTAAACAATGATAGCTGAGATTTACCTGAGAGCCAGATGCAGTCATCAAAAGAGCCACATCTGGCTCTAGAGGCATAGTTTCCCTAACCCTGAAATACATGATATTTAACTCATTATAATGTGTAAAGTTCCCAACATCTCAGTCATAACAAATTACTAGTGTCCTGGGCATTAATTGATTAACGTGGACCCTGACTTTAACAAGTTCAAAAACTTATTCGGGTGTTACCATTTACTAATATGTACATTACTGTGAGATCTACTAATAAAAGTTTCAATCAATCAATGTCCATGGTTAAATTGGGGCCGAATTGTATTTAGAGGCTTAATTTTTTTCACCTTTTTTTTTTTTTTTAAACATAAAATGTATTTTTTTTTTTTTTATTGAGACAAAAAATATTTGCTTTATGTATTTAATATTTGTTTGCTTACTATGTTATAGTATTTATTTGTTCACTGGTCTGTTTCAGAGAACAAGGGCATTGGATACAATTGCTATGGTATGAAAAGGGGTAGGATTAAATAAGCTAGGGGTCGGGAACCTTTTTGGCTGAGAGAGCCATTAAAACCAAATATTTTAAAATGTATTCTTTTTAATAACATTGTCATTCTGAAGCTAGCCAATAATAAATACAATACTTCTTACCGTTAATGTGACTTCTTGAACAGATGGATGGATTAAAATGCATGAGAATGTTTTGTATTTTGAACCTTATTTTCAACACTGCGATCACCAGCGGAATTAATCATTACTTATCGTGTTAACCAATGTCGGCTAAGATTTATCTGAGAGCCAGATGCAGTCATCAAAAGAGCCACATCTGGCTCGAGAGCCCCAGGTTCCCTATCCCTGAAATAAGCTCTGCTTCTTCCTACTCCTTTTCGGATGTGCTGTAATGAAACAACTGGAATTTCGTGATGCATTCCATTGTATCGAATGCCTTTTCAAAATAAACTGAAACATAATTTAAATTAAGGTTCAAATGTTATATGTTATGTGATTGATGTTACGTACTAAACATTGATTTATAGAAACATAAATGTTTTGTGTGCAAACATTTTTTTTAAACCATTAAAGGGGTCATGTTTATCAATCAATCAATCAAACTGTATTTATATAGTGCTTTTCATACACAGCCTGTAGCAAACACAAAGTGCTTTACACAAAAAAAGAACAAAGGAAAAAAACCCGCATTCATACAAACACACGCACACGCACAAAAGAAACGCAAACTTAAAAAAAAGTATAACACATGAGTTGAGTTTGAGTTTATTTGGAACATGCAAGCATACAACATGATACATCACAATTTCCAGTTTCTCTATTCAACATGTTCGAAAAGGGGTAGGAAGAAGTAGAGCTTATTTAATCTTACCCTTTCCCTTTACATAGCAGTTGCTAAAACGTTTGTTCACTTCCTGTTCTCAATTGATTCACAATATACCCCATAAGTAATAATAATACAAATAAATGAATAATAATTGGTGAAGTAAGTTTTATTTTATATGGTGAGGTGAGTAAGATTATCTTGAAAATGAATGGAGGGATGAAATAAAATCAGAATGTTTATCGTGATTTTTCTTATTTGTACTTTGTAAACATTTTAAGTTTGAATAGTTTCTTGGAGTGGATATATGATATCCACCCATCCGTTTTCTAATGCTTGTCCCTTTTATGGTGGCGGGGGGTGCTGGAGCTTATCTCAGCTGCTTCCGGGCGGAAGGCAGCGTACACCCTGGACAAGTCACCACCTCATCGCAGGGCCAACACAGTTAGACAGACAACATTCACACTCACATTCACACACTAGGGCCAATTTAGTGTTGCCAATCAACCTATCCCCAGGTGCATGTGGGAGGAAGCCGGAGTACCCGGAGGGAACCCACGCAGTCACGAGGAGAACATGCAAACTCCAGACAGAAAGATCCCTAGCCCGGGATCGAACTCAGAACCTTTGTATTGTGAGGCACATGCACTAACCCCTGCGCACCGTGCTGCCCGGATATATGATATAATATATGTAAAACAGAATATAAATAATACATTAATAGGTTAACAGGAACATACAATTGAGACAATAATTGTAGTAATAATAAATATAAATACAAAAAATACATAATAAAAATACAAAATGTAAAAAAAAAAACATTTTAAACATGGAAATAGTTTGATATGATCAGTAAAAAGCATGTTTTCTACTTTATCTATCTATCTATCCATCTATCCATCTGTCTATCTGTCTATCTATCTATCTATCTATCTATCGATCGATCGATCGATCTATCTATCTATCTATCTATCTATCTATCTATCTATCTATCTATCTATCTATCTATCTATCTATCTATCTATCTATCTATCTATCTATCTATCTATCTATCTATCTATCTATCTATCTATCTATCTATCTATCTATCTATCTATCCATCCATCCATCCATCCATCCATCCATCCATCCATCCATCCATCCATCCATCCATCCATCCATCCATCCATCCATCCATCCATCCATCCATCCATCCATCCATCCATCCATCCATCCATCCATCCATCCATCCATCCATCTATCTATCTATCTATCTATCTATCTATCTATCTATCTATCTATCTATCTATCTATCTATCTATCTATCTATCTAAAACACCTTCTTCTGGTGGTTCTTTAGTCAAAAGTGTGCATAGATTATGTTTGACAGGCCATCTTCAAGCCATTTTCTGACTGTCTCTTCAGGATGCACCGTTTTGTGTCTTATTTACGTGCCTCCACTTTGACAAGGTGTTCTCCTCGTCAGCCATGTTGTACTTTTCAGCACTTCATAGCGAGTCTACTGACAGACTTAGTTCAAAATATACGCTATTTTGCGTTTATAATGGCAACAGCGGAGGATGCATGTGCATGTACGAGCCAGTGTGCCCCACAAGATAATAGAGGAAAAAGAAGATGCTTTTTGACTATGGCGGTTATGCACAAAGCCCTTATATATGTAAAATATCATATAAATAATACATTGATAGGCTAATATAAACATACAATTGAGAGAATAACAGTAGTAATAATAGATATAAATAGAAAAAAGTTACACAAAAAAATACAAAATGTAAAAATAACATTTAAAACATGGAAAGAGTTTAACATATCAGTAAAAAGCCTGTTTTTCTATTTTTTAAAAACTTTCTTCTGGTCAACATGTAATAAATGGGTTGTACTTGTATAGCGCTTTTCTACCTTCAAGGTACTCAAAGCGCTTTGACATTACTTCCACATTTACCCATTCACACACACGCACACACTGATGGAGGGAGCTGCCATGCCAGGCGCCAACCAGCACCCATCAGGAGCAAGGGTGAAGTGTCTTGCTCAGGACACAACGGACATGACGGGGTTGGTACCAGGTGGGAATTGAACCCGGGACCCTCGGGTTGCACACGGCCACTCTTCCACTGCGCCACGCCGTCCCCAATGGTGGTTCTTTGGTCAAAAGTGTGAATAGACTATGTTTCACAAGCCGTCTTCAAGTTGTTTTCTGACTATCTCTTCAGAATGCACCATTTTGTGTAGTATTTATGTGCCTCCACTTTGACAGGGTCTTCTCCCCATCAGCCATGTTGTAGTTTTTAGCCCTTCATAGTGAGTCTACTGACAGATTTAGTTCAAACTATACGCTACATTGCATTAAAAATGGCAACAGCGGTGGATACATGTGCATGTACGAGCCAGTGTGCCCCACAATATAATAGAGGGAAATAAGATGCTTATTGACTATGGCGGACATGCACAAAGCCCTTATATATGTAAAATATAATATAAATAATACATTAATAGGTAAGTAGGAACCTACAATTGATGGAATGATAGTCTCAATAATAGTTATAAATAGAAATATTACACAATAAAAATATAACATGTAAAAAGAACATTTAAAACATGGAAAGAGTTTAACATGATCATTAAAAAGCCTGTTTTTCGACTTTTAAAACCCTTCATTCTAATCTACATGTAATGGTTCTTTGGTCAAAAGCGTGCATTGATTCTGTTTTACAAGCCATCTTTAAGCCGTTTTCTGACTCTCTCTTCCGGATGCACCATTTTGTGTCTTATTTACGTGCCTCCACTTTGACATGGTCCTCTCCCCATCAGCCATGTTGTAGTTTTTAGCCCTTCATAGTTAGTGTACTGACAGATTTAGTTCAAACTATACGCTACATTGTATTAAAAATGGCAACAGCAGTGGATACATGTGCATGTACGAGCCAGTGTGCCCCACAACAAGATGATAAATGTATACCATAAATTTATAATCTGTTGATGCCACACCTGGGAAAAACTTCATCAAATAGGTAAATTCCAAACACCTAATTTCCAAGAAGTATACAGTATATATGAAGAAGGGATTATTTTATAAATATTTCCCAACTCCTCCACATGTTTGATTTGAAATTTTCGGGACTTATGCACATACAAAAACACAACAGCAGGTACCAATAGGTCAGAAAAGTTGGTTTTGCAAAATGTTTCCCCCTTAAAACATAAATTCATAAACCTTTCAAAGTCCGCTCTGACTGGGATTTGAACCCGGCACCTTTGCCTTAGAAATAAGTACTGAAGCGGTGCACCATGGGAGCAATAATCTCTTGCAGCAGTAAGCAGCTATGAATACATTTTCGGTTAAAATTTCATAAATGAAGCGCCCGTCATTCATTATTTAAACAATTTACATGCGCTTCTTCACACTAACCAAGCAAACTGTGGTGCCCTACATCTTTAGGGGCAGTGTGGCCGTCCAACAATAAATAGTTTTTAGATTTGCTGCAGATTAATTTAAATTAATCACGGTTAAATATCAGAATTTTTTTTTAATATAAGTCAATTGTTTTTCATTTTTCATGAGCAAAGAAACTCAATAATGAAGAGAACATATGAATACAATTACAGGGTTTATTCAACAGCTTTAACATAATTTTTATGTTAATAAATAACTTGACAATATTTTATGTGGCCTTTTATCTTTTTTGTTGTCGACCATTATCTTTTTTTTTAATGTGGCACTTTGTCTTTTTTCCTAAATGTATCAGTTTGTTAAATTTTGACAATATGTTTCATAACATATCGTTCATAACAAATTACAAGTGTCATCCTACAATAAAACATTTAATCATATACATTTTAGGCTAAAAGTTGATTAATTTCAATTAATCAGAATTAAATATCTTCATTTTTAATCTATATTAATTGTGTTTCCTTTTAGACTCAAGAATGAAGCGAATACATACAGCATATGCTCTTAACATGTTTATTAAACACCTTTAAAATAAAATTCAATCAATGTTAACCAAATTAATGTTTTTCTAAACCAGGGGTATCTAAAGTGCAGCCCAGGTGCCACATACGAACCGCAGGTAATTTTTTTAACGGCCCACGGCGCATTCTAAAAATAATATTAAAAAAATAATAATAATGAAAAGTAAACATTCAAAAAGTGGGAAAAAAAGGTAAAGTGTAATGAGGAAAAAGTTGCAATATTGGTTCAAATAACACAAAGCTGCCATGAAGGCAGTTTTTTTTTTTTTATTCAAAACTGTCATTGCTCAAAAAGTAATAATGAATCAAAATCAATGTTGTTTTGAATTAAATTACTTCACATCAAATATTTCATTTAGATTCTTTTTAGGGAGAAATAATACAGATTTTGCGTTTTTGCCCAATAAAAAACAAAGATTGTTTGACAAAAAGGGTATAACACTAACAAAAAAACATTAAAAAAATAAAATAAAAGCTCATATGGATCAATGGATAGATCTGAAGTTTTGTGATGAGGTGGGGACTTGTCTAGGTCGTACCCCACCTTCCGCCCGAATGCAGCTGAGATAGGCTCCAGCACCTCCGCGACCCCGAATGGGACAAGCGGTAGAAAATGGATGAACATTAATCTCACTCTGTAAAAAAATTAAGGCAGAAACCAGGGCAGCACTGCACACAGTGGGTGTGCATCCCTCTACTCGGATTGGAATGGTGTGGACATTATTGTGATTGGACTTAAAAGTAAAAGGAACTGTGTTTTAAGTACAAGCTGTCTAGGAGCATAGATGCAGTAGAGTAGTAGACAGGCTGTGAGAAAAGGCTCAGCTGGCGCTTGTAAGTAGAGGACTTAAGAGTGATATGCGCGTTCATGTCTCCAAAACATCCAAAAAAGTCGTTACATTTGACGCTAGTCGCTTTTGAGAAAGAAAGTTACTAAGAGGAGTTGAAAAGATACTAGATTTAGCTAGAAAGTTGTGGAGTTGACAAGGTTGCTGTCAGGACGCGGAGTCGAACCCACGTTTCCTCTGAAGCTGGAGCTGCTGGCACCTGCGCTGGCATCGCGCTCAGACACGCCCCTGCTCGAGCTGAGTGCAACACACCCACACAGCAACGAGCCTGCAGACAATCATTGATCAGCGCACCTGGTCTTGATGAGGGAGACCGGCATAAAGACCAGCGGACCCGAGGAACCTTTGCCAGAATGTCGCTAACCTTCCAGTAAGCATAACGTCTGGCATAGCCTTTCCCCGTGCTTTACTCACGTTTGTTTTGCATTCTTTCTCTGAGTCTGCGGGTTAATGTCCTTTTTATCTTCCACAGTGACTCCCCTGTCTTCCGTGATCGGGACTTGTCACTCGACATCCGTCCGGATTCCTGACTGCCATCCTCGATCCACCATCTTTTTGCTCAGACCCAAACCACGTTGCCTCGCTCCTTCCCTTGACCTCTTGCCTGTCCACGAAATGCCTCTTCGCCTTGCCCCTCTTGAGTCGACGAAGGATTCAACCAACACTCACAGACAACAACCCCTGGTAACATATCCATTATTAATATTACACATTGTCTACACTCATTCTCTTGAGTAGCATACACACGCCATGTAATCATCAAATGTTTAAATAAACCTTGTGAAACCGCAGTTCTGCCCTGATAGTCGCCTCCTTCCCTTCCTAGTACACAACAGTAGCTTTTGATTGGTTTACATTGAGTGGTGCCTTCTATGGTTGGCTAGTTTTAGGCATACGAATTTATGGATTGGTCTGGTTATTTCAGTCCAAAAGTCAGTTACTCGAACTACAACATGTAGGAAAAATGCTTATTATGAAAAAATATGGTAAACAATGGATGGATGGATAGAGTAGTGACTGGGGAAACATAAGCATAATAAATATTAGGGGGCGTGTGGCTTGAGAAAATGTTAAATGCTTACTTGCTAACCTTGAGATCTACGAATTCGGGAGATGGGGTGGGGGGTGTATATTATAGCGTCCCAGAAGAGTTAGTGCTGCAAGCGGTTCTGGGTATTTGTTCTGTTGTGTTTTTGTGTTATGGTGGGCATATTCTCCTGAAATGTGTTTGTCATTCTTGTTTGGTGTGGGTTCAGAGTGGCGCATGTTTGTAACAGTGTTAAAGTTGTTTATTTGGCCACCCTCAGTGTGACCTGTATGGCTGTTGACCAAGTATGCCTTGCATTTGTGTGCATGAGAGCCGCATATATGAAGTGTCTGGGCCGGCACACTGTTTGTATGGAGGAACAGCAGAAGTGACGACAGGTTGTAGAGGACGCTAAAGGCAGCGCAATATTGTTGTCCGGGTGGAAATCGGGTGAAATTCGGGAGACCGGTTGCCACGGGAGATTTTCAGGAGAGGCACTGAAATTCGGGAGTCTTCTGGAAAAATCGGGAGGGTTGGCAAGTATGGTTAAATGGTGTAACTCTCACACTCAGAGCGTGAGGCTTGGCAGCCCAGACTACTTATTGTTTTACAATGTGAAAATTAATGAGAGTGTTCATGTAAAGATGGAGTTTGTTAAAGGGGAGAATGTTTTTTTTTTTTCCCAACAACATAACTGATTACTGCTCACAGCAGACTTCATGAGAGCCAACAAACATAATACCACATCACTTACTGTACAATGTCTGCTGTCGTTATGATTTCATTTAGAAAATGAATGAAAGTGGACACAAAATATAATGACAACAACTCCATAGGAGACTGGAATTATTCTTCAAAGTCTTAGAAATTGCAGAATAAAATAACCAGACAATATGGCATGAATACTCAGTGTGGCTCGAGGTGGAGGGGAAATCACAGCCTTTTCCAGCACAAATGGCCTTGTATGTACACTCTTACAGTTGTTTATGTTGCATGTCCTTCCTGATGCAAACATTCCATTTGTCCAATGGTCAGTAGTTAGGGCCCGGGCAGGGAATTGACCAAAGGACAAATATGATTACAACCTTAAATTTGCCAACATGCAGTATGTCATGATATTTCATGACTGCCTTGGACTTTTTTTTTTTTTGTTCTTTCTTTAGTTTCTGTATTACAAACCCCGTTTCCATATGAGTTGGGAACTTGTGTTAGATGTAAATATAAACGGAATACAATGATTTGCAAATAATTTTCAACCCAAATTCAGTTGAATATGCCACAAAGACAACATATTTGATGTTCAAACTGTAAACATTGTTTTTTGTTGCAAGTAATCATTAACTTTAGAATTTGATGCCAGCAACACGTGACAAAGAAGTTGGGAAAGGTGGCAAATACTGATAAAGTTGAGGAATGCTCATCAAACACTTATTTGGAACATCCCACAGGTGTGCAGGCTAATTGGGAACAGGTGGGTGCCATGATTGGGTATAAAAACCGCTTCCCAAAAGATGCTCAGTCTTTCACAAGAAAGGATGGGGCGAGGTACAGCCTTTTGTCCACAATTGCGTGAGCAAATAGTCAAACAGAGTAAGAACAACAAATCTCAAAGTGCAATTACAAGAAATTTATGGATTTCAACATCTACGGTCCATGATATCATCAAAAGGTTCAGAGAATCTGGAGAAATACCTCCGCGTAAGCGGTATGGCCGGAAACCAACATTGAATGACCGTGACCTTGGATTCCTCAGACGGCACCGTATCAAACACCGTCATCAATCTCCAAAGGATATCACCACGTGGGCTCAGAAACACTACAGAAAACCACTGTCACTAAAAACAGTTTGTCGCTACCTCTGCAAGTGCAAGTTAAAGCTCTACTATGAAAAACGACGGCCATTTATCAACAACATCCAGAAACGCCGCCGGCTTCTCTGGGTCCGAGATCATCTAAGATGGACAGATGCAAAGTGGGAAAGTGTTCTGTGGTCTGACGAGTCCACATTTCAAATTGTTTTTGAAATATTCGACATCGTGTCATCCGGACCAAAGGGGGAAACGAACCATCCAGACTGTTATCGACGCAAAGTTCAAAAGCCAGCATCTGTGATGGTATGGGGGTGCATTATTGCCCAAGGCATGGGTAACTTACACATCTGTGAAGGCACCATTAATGCTGAAAGAAGGAAAAAAAGAGTGCGGGTACTTTCCTGGCCCGCCTGCAGTCCAGACCTGTCTCCCATCGAAAATGTGTAGTGCATTACGAAGTGTAAAATACGACAGCGGAGACCCCGAACTGTTGAACGACGGAATCTCTACATAAAACAAGAATGGGAAAGAATTCCACTTTCAAATCTTCAACAATTAGTTTCCTCAGTTCCCAAACGTTTATTGAGTGTTGTTAAAAGAAAAGGTGATGTAACACAGTGGTGAACATGCCCTTTCCCAACTATTTTGGCACATGTTGCAGCCATGAAATTCTAAGTTAATTATTATTTGCAAAAAAAAAAAAAAAATTGTATGAGTTTAAAGATCAAATATCTTGTCTTTGTAGTGCATTCAATTGAATATGGGTTGAAAATAATTTGCAAATCATTGTATTGCGTTTTTATTTACCTCTAACACAATTTCCCAACTCATATGGGAACGGGGTTTGTAAGTCCCATCTTAAAACTCATTTGTATACACTAGCCTTTAAATAGACCCCCTTTTTTGGACCAGTTGATCTGCCGTTTCTTTTCTTTTCTCCTCTACCCTCCTCTCCCTTGTGGAGGGGGTAGGGGGTGCAGAAGTCCGGTGGCCATGGATGAAGTGCTGGCTGTCCAGAGTTAGGTCCCGGGGGCGGACCTGTGCATCGGTTGGGGACATCTCTGCGCTGCTGACCCGTCTCCGCTTGGGATGGTCTCCCGCTGGCCCCACCATGGACTGGACTTTCACTATTATGTTCGATCCACTATGGACTGGATCTTTCACAATATCACGTTAGACCAACTCGACGTCCATTTCATCCGGTGTCCTCTAGAGGTGAGGGGTCACCCACATTTGCAGTCCTCTCCAAGGTTTGTTATAGTCATTCACATTGACGTCCCACTGGGTTGTGAGTTTTTCCTTGCCCTTTTGTGGGCTCTGAACCGAGGATGTCGTTGTGGCTTGTGCCGCCCTTTGAGACACTTGTGATTTAGTGCTATAGAAATAAAAATTGATTAATTGATTGATTAAATGTGCAACGTACAAAACACATGAAAAAAACTATATTGTAACATTACCATACAAAAACAACAATACATTGAAATTCTGACTTCCCAGTACAAATGGTAGACATCATTTATGCTTCCAAAATAGGGATGGCAATTTTTAAGATTTTTCCGGTTTTGATTCCACTTTCAATTCTGCAGAACGATTAGTTTTTTTATGGGTTCTCTAATTGATTTTAATTTAGATAAAAGGATAACAAACAAGTTGATTAGCGTTAACTTTCCTCAGATTAGAATACACAACAGTAAGGTGTTAAGAGGCCGACAACCTCCATGGTAATTGATAAGTAATATGATAATACAACTAATAGTCTCCAGTGGAAATAAACTAAATAGTAAAGAAAATTATTATTTTTAAAGAAATATATGAGCTGACTACTCAAAAGTAATACTTTGTCAACGAGTGACAAATCCAAGCAACTCAAGTCCGATGTAAGTGTGCATTGTGCAATTTGGTGACAGGCATGATTTATGATGTGCAATAAACGTCCAAGGAGTAGGGAAGCGAGGAAACAGCTGACCATTCCATGATGTAAATGTGGCAGCATAAATTGCTTAACAGCTAAATGACAGTTTATAGCAATGGACCCTTTTGTGGTTTCTTTGTTACTTTTGCCATGTACCTTGTAGTGCATCTTGCTACAATTCTCCACGAATAGCTTCACCTTTAGCTTAGTTAAATTTTCCAAGTAACTTGCCCATCACTGGAGTTTTTTTTTACCATTGCAAAGATGAAAACGGAGCTGTGTCAATCAATCCACATCTTGTTGTTGGCCATTTAATGTTTTTGCTTCAGGGGAAACAAATACATGCTGCACAGTTTGAATATGGTGTTGTTTTACATTGAACAAAGACAACTATTGTGTTTGTTTCTCATTTGAGCATGTCCGAAAATGGAGTAGGAAGAAGCAGTGCTTATTAAATCCTACCCGTTTTTGTTAACCCATTTGTCTGTAAAACGACAGCGAACAAATGAATACTGTATCCCCAGTAAATACATAAATAAACAATGAATACATTTCTCATTAGTAAATAGTTTCGTAATTTATGATTTATGTAATGAAATTAATAAGAATATCTAATTTTTCAAAAAGGTTCAAGATGTTTACCACGATTCTTCTTTTTTGTACTTTATAAAAAGTCTGAGTTTGAACAGTTTTTTTCTAAATCGGATTATATTAACACATTGTCCGGCTTCTTTCCTTAATCAATTCTGTGATTTATTTCCACATACTGAGATGCTTAAGTCTTAAGGGCATATTTTTTAATATGAGATATCCAGCTCACTTTATCATCTATTATTGCCCCCCAAAAATGTACTCTGTCAGTAACTACTCAGTCTATTTGTATTTATGTTTGACTTTCTCTTCTGTTGTTACAAAATTGCATTGTTTTAGTTTTATTGAGGTTCTAAGATAGTCTGTTTTTGTCAAACCATCTTTTAAATTTGTTTATTTAGTCTGTTATCATTTGTATTAAATTTGTGTAAATGGGTGGTATAGCTCGGTTGGTAGAGCAGCCATGCCAGCAACTTGAAGGTTTCAGGTTCGAATCCCGCTTCCACCATCCTAGTCACTGCCATTGTGTCCTTGGGCAAGACACTTTACCCACGTGCTCCCAGTGCCACACACACTGGTTTAAATGTAAAAAAAAAAAAATTAGATGTTGGGTTTCACTATGTAAAGCGCTTTGAGTCACTAGAGAAAAAGCGCTATATAAATATAATTCACTTCACTTCTCTCCTGAACAAAACACACTTGCGTCGTCTGCAAATAATGCAAACATGAAGTCCTTTGTAACTTTACAAATGTTTATTTAGAGATTGAACAATTTTGGTCCCAGTATTGATCCCTGGGGTATGCCAAATGTATATTTAGCGCCGTAGACGTGTGTTTGCCTATAACTTCACATATTGCTCCATGCAGGTTAAGTAGCTTCTTACCCAGTTTAAGACCAGCCCTCTGATTCCACATCATTATAATTTGTTAAGTAAGATATTATGATTAATTGTGTCAAATACTTTTGTTTGATCTCTAAACACTGCAGCTGCACAATGTTTACCATCCATTGCATTAATATTCTCTACCGTTATTCTGCTTGATTCCATCAAGATTGAGATGTTCGCTCTGTATCTGTATTGGTTGTCTGCGAGTGTTTGTCAAATTCGTAAAGATAGTGTTGAAAAACAGTCTGGGTCTGATGCCATGCTGTTGTTAGAAGAGGCGACTGATCATTGAGTATGTATACATTTGAAGAGATCTGGGACATACAGTTCTGTGTTTGAATTTTTTTTGTTGTTCTAACCCCCAAGATGCATATCTGAACTGGTCGTGAACACTGTATTGAAATTTCTGCCTGATTCACAAATGCGTCCGTGAGACTTTCCTTTCATGGCAGAAGTTTCTTAGGAAAACAATTTAAGTGGGTGTTACAATGTTTTTTAAATTTATAATTTTTTTCCATATGCCTGTTATCAGACTGTGGACTATGGTGCAGTTTTCTGCGTGGAATGTTTTCCCGAGATGCAAAAAAACTGGACCGTACATGGTGTGAAGGTGATTTAATAATACTATAAAAAGTGAAAACAAAAGGCGGAGACAAAAACTTGGCTAAGGAAACAAAAAAAGCACTTTGACGTAAACTGAGAACATAAAACAGCAGACACTAATTTTGGCATAAATAAACGAAAAAACTTACTTGCGGTGACGTGAGCAGGGCAGCATGGACTATGAAATTGCAAGAAAGAGTAAACATCGAGCTCATAGAGCAAAACCCTGTGTCGGTGTGCGTACCGCTTGTAGAAAGTCACGTGACCGATCATGAGCTGTTTTGGTCACGTGAGCGATACGCGACCTGTGTCGCACTGACGCCTTGCGCGCCAAACTGTGATTATAAAGAAGCGCATCTGTCAACGAGATGTTGCTGCCAACAGAATCGTCCCACTTCTGTCGTTGGTCATTTGTAATTTATCGTCGTCGGAGATCATGGAGCAGCTTCAGGCAAAAGGAAAGATTTCCGCCGTGAAATAATAACTAAGAAGAGAAATCGTCTAAAATTTAATACGTTGGAATTATTTTTTTTTTAATAAAAATGTGTAAAAAAAATATATATATAATAATTCCCAGTCCACAAGTATCCTCATTCACAACACGTTCTCTTAGATTTCCATGTTATGATATGTATTCACGTTATTTATTGACTGTATCTAAAAAAGATACAAATATATTTTTATTTAAATGAAGATATAAAATAATTATAAATGAAATACAATGACTTGGTTTATATTTTTGTATTAACTAGGTCATAAAATTAGTGTCAGTTGAGTCGGTCCATAGGTTGCCTGTAGGGATTCTTAATGTCCAGCAGATATCAGTATTTAGTGACACAGTATCGACACAGTATCAATACAGTTTTGCAGTGTGTCGAAACGCTTCACGACGCCTCATCAACCCATCACTAATGAGTACCGTATTTTTCAGACAATAAGTGGAATTTTTTTTCATAGTTTGGCCAGGGGTGCGACTTATACTCAGGAGTAAATTATTTGTGAAATTATTAACACATTACCGTAAAATATCAAATAATATTATTTAGCTCATTCACGTAAGAGACTAGACGTTTAATATTTCATGGGATTTAGCGATTAGGAGTCACAGATTGTTTGGTAAACGTATAGCATGTTCTATATATTATAGTTATTTGAATGACTCTTACCATAATATGTTACGTTAACATACCAGGCACCTTCTCAGTTGGTTATTTATGCGTCATATAACGTACACTTATACAGCCTGTTGTTCACTATTCTTTATTTATTTTAATTTGCCTTTCAAATGTCTATTCTTGGTGGGTTTCATCAAATAAATTTCCCCCAACGACTTATATATGTTTTTTCCCTTTTTATTATGCATTTTCAGCAGGTGCGACTTATAGTCCGGAGCGACTTACACTCCGAAAAATACCGTACATGATTTAATAATACTATAAAAAGTGAAAACAAAAGGCCCGCACAAGGCAGAGACAAAAACTTGGCGAGGGAAACCAAAAAAGCCCTTTGACGTAAACTAAGGACATAAAACAGAAGACACTGACTTTGGCATAAATAAACAAAAAACGTACTTGCGGTGATGTGAGCAGGGCAGCATGGACTATGAAATTGCAAGAAAGAGTAAACATGGCATTACTGATGGGTCCGGCAACACCGATGCATCGGCGCATGCGTCGAGCTCATAGAGCAAAACCCTGTGTTGGTGCGCGTATCGCTTTTCGAAAGTCACATGACTGATCATGAGCTGTTTCGGTCACGTGACGGATACGCGAACTGTGTCGCACTGACGCCCTGCGCGGCAAATTGTGTTGATGAAGAAGCGCATCTGTCAACGGGATGTTGCTGCCAACAGAATCGCCCCACTTCTGTCGTTCGTCATTTGTAATTTATCGTCGTCGGAGGTCATGGAACAGCCTCAGGCAAAAGGAAAGATTTCCGCCGTGAAATAATAACTAAGAAGAGAAATCGTCTAAAATGTAATATGTTGGAATTTTTTTTTTAATAAAAATGTGTAAAAAAATATATATATAATAATTCCCAGTCCACAAGTATCCTCATTTACAACACATTCTCTCAGATTTCCATGTTATGATACATATTCACATTATTTATTGACTGTATCTAAAAAAGATACAAATATATTTTTATTTAAATGAAGGTATAAAATAATCCTAAATGAAATACAATGACTTGGTTTATATTATTGTATATACCAAGTCACAAAATCAGTGTCAGTTGAGTCGGTCCATTGGTTGCCTGTAGGGATTTCTAATGTCCAGCAGATGTCAGTATTCAGTGACTCAGTATCGACACAGTATCAATACAGTTTCGCAATGTGTCGAAACGCTTCATGACGCCTCATCAACCCATCACTAGTGAGTACATGATTTAATAATACTATAAAAAGTGTAAACAAAAGGCGCGCACAAGGCGGAGACAAAAACTTGGCTAGGGAAACAAAAAAGCACTTGGACTTAAACTAAGGACATAAAACACAAGACACTAACTTTGGCATAAATAAACGAAAAAACTTACTTGAGCAGGGCAGCATGGACTATGAAATTGTAAGAAAGACAAAACATGTCATGACGCAGACTGTGAAAAGATCATGTAACAGTGATGACGCCAGAACCACCAACAGAAAATGACAGGCTTAAATAGTCTCTGTGATTAAAAACAGGTGCATGAGTCCAACACGTGAGACAGGTGGATCTAATGTGTCGCCATGTTGAAAAAACAAGGGAGTAAAAAACAGGAAGCAAGGGAGCAGGGTAGGGAACCTGCGGCTCTAGAGCCAGATGTAGCTCTTTTGATGACTGCATCTGGCTCTCAGATAAATCTTTGCTGACGTTGCTTAACGCGATAAGTAATGAATAATTCCGCTGGTAATCACTGTGTTGAAAATAACGTTCAAAATATAAAAAATTCTCATGCATTTTAATCCATTCATCTGTTTTCTACCGCACTTGTTCAAGAAGTCGCATTAATGGTAGGAAGTATTGTGTTTATTATTGGTTAGCTTCAGAGTAGCAATGTTATTAAAACAAATAAGTAGTATAATAAGACTTAATATACTCTAAAAATGTTGGTCTGATTTAAAAATGTACGCATTTAGCTGTATTGCGTGTTACAAAATATTATATGACTCTCAAGAAAATACATTTTAAGATATTTGGCTTTCATGGCTCTCTCAGCCAAAAAAGTTCCCGACCCCTGCAATGGAGTCTTAAACAAAACAGAACATATCTAAACAAAACATGATCACAAGACACCTGTAATTGTCAACGGTAACCCCCGTATATTTCACATATGAACATTAGTTTTGTGTGTACAAAACAAACTGTCAAAGACTTTGGAGCATTGAAAGTAAATTCCTGCAGAACAAAATGAGATAGGTATGGAGAACACAAATTACTATTTTCACTTAAAGGGGAACATTATCACCAAACCTATGCAAACGACAATATATACCTTGATGTTGCAGAAAAATTACCATGTATTTTTTTAACCGGTTTCCGAACTCTAAATGGGTGAATTTTGGCAAATTAAACGCCTTTCTGTTTATTGGTCTTTTGGCGATGACGTCAGAACGTGACGTCATCGAGGTAATAGAGCCGCCATTTTCATTTTCAACACATTGCAAACACCGGGTCTCAGCTCTGTTATTTTCCGTTTTTTCGACTATTTTTTGGAACCTTGGAGACATCCTGCCTCGTCGGTGTGTTGTCGGAGGGTATAACAACACTAGTAGGGAGGGATTCAAGTTGCACCACTGGCAAGAAATCTGCCGCCAGACCCCCATTGAATGTGCCAGAGTGTCTGCACATTTTACCGGCGATGCTAAGACAGACATGGCACAGAGATGTATGGATAACCTGCAGATGCATTTGCAACGATTAAGTCAACGAAATCACAAAGGTGAGTTTTGTTGATGTTGTTGACTTATGTGCTAATCAGACATATTTGGTCGCAGCATGACTGCCAGCTAATCGATGCTAACATGCTATGCTAATCGATGCTAACATGCTATTTACG
Organism: Nerophis ophidion; assembly: GCF_033978795.1. Classification (NCBI taxonomy): domain Eukaryota; kingdom Metazoa; phylum Chordata; class Actinopteri; order Syngnathiformes; family Syngnathidae; genus Nerophis; species Nerophis ophidion. The sequence continues at coordinate 20,839,810 of NC_084635.1, forward strand.
CTAGCTGTATGTACATTTGAAACTAGATACCAACATTTAATGCGAAACAAACACTTACCAATCGACGGATTTAAGTTGCTCCAGTGTCACAAGATGCGAAAGTCCTGATCGTTTGGTCAGCACATTTTACCGGCGATGCTAATAAGGCAGCCATGCTATGGGCCACTTCATTAGGTACACCCATGCTATGGCCGAATAGCGTCAATAGCTATTCGCTCAATAGCTTCAGTTTCTTCTTCAATTTCGTTTTCGCTATCTGCCTCCATACTCCAACCGTCTGTTTCAATACATGCGTAATCTGTTGAATCGCTTAAGCCGCTGAAATCCGAGTCTGAATCCGAGCTAATGTCGCTATATCTTGCTGTGGTAACCGCCATGTTGTTTGTATTGGCAGCCCAGTATGACGTCACAGGCAAATGGACAGTCGCATCGCAAATAGCGAAAATCAAGAACCTTAAAGCATTTTTAGGGATATTCCGGGAGGTGTAAAATTTTGAAAAACACTTCGAAAGATAAAACAAGCCACTGGGAACTGATTTTTATTGTTTTTAACCCTTTTGAAATTGTGATAATGTTCCCCTTTAAAACATCACCACAGCAGGAGGGCACACTTGACAGAGCAAACGGTCTTTTTTAAACAGCTTTTGCTCACATTTTCCCTCACTTTGCCATGACACCTTTTCAGTCTCCACGGCAACCACCACCCCTTCCAATGTCACACCTCTCCCCGTTCCCGAGCTGCCCTGATCGCCAATCTGCAAACTTCTGCTCCTCTTCCTAAGACTCAACCAAAACAATCTGGCATCCTGCATCACATCTTCAGCCTGAATTATTTGGATAACTCCCCGTCTGGTACTGTGACATAGGACAATCCTATCTGTTTTCAACCACTACCAACCCGATGCAAAAGAGGAACTGGTTCTGGCCCAAGTAAAACCTGCTCTTGACCGTGCTGCCACCTATCTGTTGTATTGTGATCACTCAGACCTGGATGGTCGTGGAGTTCTGTTCTCAAGCAGACAGAGACCACTAAAAAGAAGATTCTCGTTTCACTTTCAAGTGTACTCTGGTGGATTGCGGTTCCCTTGTAAGGAAGGGTACCTTTCATGTTTGATACTTGATATGGGACTAATTCGCAGAACCTGGGAAAGGATACCTGCGCTTAAGGGTACCAATTATAATAATGATAATAATACATTAATTTAACATTTGATATAGCGCTCTGCTGTCCAGTTGTGATCTTGTTTTCTGACACTAAAAAGTTCTATTTTGGTTTCATCTGACCACATGACATTCTCCCAATCCTCTGCTGTATCATCCATGTATCCATTTTGGTATAAACTCAACTCGTCGTGTTTGGAGGAAGAAGAATACTGAGTTGCATCCCAAGAACACCATACCTACTGTGAAGCATGGGGGTGGAAACATCATGTTTTGGGGCAGTTTTTCTGCTAAGGGGACAGGACGATTGATCCGTGTTAAGGAAAGAATGAATGGGGCCATGTATCGTGAGATTTTGAGCCAAAACCTCCTTCCATCAGTGAGAGCTTTGAATGGTTGACCAAATACTTATTTCCCACCATAAGTTACAAATAAATTCTTTAAAATTCCTACAATGTGAATTCCTGGATTTTTTTTTTCACATTCTGTCTCTCACAGTTGAAGTGTACCTATGATGAAAATTACAGACCTCTGTCATCCTTTTAAGTGGGAGAACTTGCACAATCGGTCGCTGACTTTCTTGCCCCACTGTAATTATTTCGATGGGGGTCCGTGCGGTCAAACTAAACATTTTAGCGGGGTAATGTCAACAATCTGTCCTGATGCGTAACTTTTACAAATACATTTGGCTATTCGAGGTCAGTAAAATATGTCATAATTACTTAGTAAACCCTCTTGCAAGAAGCATCCATCCATCCATTTTCTACCGCTTATCCCCTTTAGGGTCGCGGGGGGCGCTGGCGCCTATCTCAGCTACAATTGGGCGGAAGGCGGGGTACACCCTGGACAAGTCGCCACCTCATCGCAGGGCCAACACAGATAAAGAGACAACATTCACACTCACATTCACACACTAGGGCCAATTTAGTGTTGCCAATCAACCATAAACAAAATAAAACCTACAGTATAGGACTCCTTTCATTTGCCATTTGAAGTTCCTTGGAGTAGGATTCGGATTCGGCTGCCTATCCGGAAACCTCAGTCATGGAGAGTAAGAGGAGACTACAGAATTTTGACCGTGATTGCAGTACCATTTCTGGCCACATTACTACGTATGGCACCATTAAGTACAAAAAACATTATACTAAAGCCATATTTTCATTTACACTTTATTGAGAGTTTAGTCAAGACATTAATCAATTATGCATTTAGTTTATTCATTTTAGACCATCATAACAACATAATTGTATGTAAAAAAAAAAAATTGTCATCAGTTCTTTATGATTCCCTTCTTATGCAGTATGGTTGGGTCATACTTATTTTTCTCAAGCCTTTGTTTAGTTTGTGTTATTAAATAAACAAAAATCTTAGTAATTAACACGTGCTTTCACATCATTTGACAATGCCGTAAACAGTAACTAGGTTAGATATAATTATTGAAAATGATTCAAATCAAGAGTAAGATTACTAAATAAATAAATGATAAATGGGTTGTACTTGTATAGCGCTTTTCTACCTTCAAGGTACTCAAAGCGCTTTGACACTACTTCCACATTTACCCATTCACACACACATTCAGTGTTAACATTAAAGATCCTGTCTGTAGAGGAAAAGTTGGGGACCGAGGTAAAAACAAAACAAACTTAATAACCCCTAATTTAGAGTGTGTGTTTTCATCAAAGCAGAATAGCAGTCCCTACAGAATTTTGCGGGATTTAAATTTTTTTATTGTTGCGCCCTAAAATGTCTGAATGTGTAGCAGCTGCCTTAGTAAACCATGGCACACATTGAAATGTTTTTTTTTTTTTTTGCAAAGACATTGAATCACTTGCAATTTTATAAATTTGTTATCCATGCTTAAAATGTTCCTCTGTAACTTTACTCTAAAAATAGCATGGTATTTCAACAAAAAATAGTAAACTATTTATTTATTTATGTTTTACTTTTAGACCACATTTAAAAGTAGACACTAGATGGAAGTGAAAAAAAAAAACTAAAAATTACTGTACTATTTAACTCAATTTTAACATATAATAGTAATAAAAATTATGCAAAGAAACAGCCCCAAAGACTTCCTTTTGTTTGTTTTCTGCTTTGATGTCCACAATTTGCAGACATTTTACACTGGAAAACTTCTTAAAGGGGAACATTATCACCAGACCTATGTAAGCGTCAATAAATACCTTGGTGGTGCAGAAAAAAGACCATATATTTTTTTAACCGATTTCCGAACTCTAAATGGGTGAATTTTGGCGAATTAAACGCCTTTCTGTTTATGGCTCTTTTGGGGATGACGTCAGAACGTGACGTCACTGAGGTAATACAGCCGCCATTTTCATTTTTAACACATTGCAAACACCGGGTCTCAGCGCTGTTAATTTCCGTTTTTTCGACTATTTTCTGGAACCTTGGAGACATCATGCCTCGTTGGTGTGTTGTCGGAGGGTGTAGCAACACTAACAGGGAGGGATTCAAGTTGCACCACTGGCCCGAAGATGCGAAAGTTGCAAGAAATCTGCCATTAGACCCCCATTGGATGTGCCGGAGTGTCTGCACATTTTACCGGCGATGACAGGCATGTATGGATAACCTGCAGATGCATTTGCAACAATAAAGTCAACGAAATCACAAAGGTGAGTTTTGTTGATGTTGTTGATGTGCTAACCAGACATATTTGGTTGCGGCGTGACTGCCAGCTAATCGATGCTAACATGCTATTTACCGGCGGTGCTAAAGCAGACATGGCACAGAGATGTATGGATAACCTGCAGATGCATTTGCAACTATATTACGTTTCCTTCCACCCACATTTAATGCGAAACAAACACTTACCAATCGACAGATTTAAGTTGCTCCATTGTCACAAGATGCAAAAGTCCTGATCGTTTGGTCCGCACGTTTTACCGGCGATGCTAACGCAGCTTTTCGGCCATGCTATGGCTATGAATAGCGTCGATAGCTATACGCTAAATAGCTTCAGTTTCTTCTTCAATACTTTCATACTCCAACCATTCGTTTCAATACATGCGTAATCTGTTGAATCGCTTAAGCCGCTGAAATCCGAACCTGAATCCGAGCTAATGTCGCTATATGTCGTTAAAAAAGGCTCCAAAAAGGCGTACGCCATGGTTTACTGATGAAACTAGAGCTCAGAAATTATTATGTAGAAAGCTGGAACGCAAATGGCGCACGACTAAACTTGAGGCGCACCATCAAGCATGGAGCGATAGTTTAATAACTTATAAACGCATGCTTACCTTAGCTAAAACTAATTATTACTCAAATCTCATCCGCCTTAATAAAAATGATCCAAAATTTTTGTTCAGTACAGTAGCATCGCTAACCCAACAAGGAACTCCTTCCAGTAGCTCCACCCACTCGGCAGATGACTTTATGAAGTACTTTAATAAGAAAATTGAACTTATTAGAAAGGAGATTAAAGACAATGCGTCCCAGCTACAACTGGGTTATATTAACACAGATACGACTGTATATACGGCGGATACTGCAAATATCCAAAATATTTTCTCTCGTTTTGATGAAATAACATTAGAAGAGTTGTTACAACGTTTAAATGGAATAAAACAAACAACATGTTTACTTGACCCACTTCCTGGGAAACTTATCAAGGAGCTTTTTGTATTATTAGGTCCATCAGTGCTAAATATTATAAACTTATCACTTTCTTCGGGCACTGTTCCCCTAGCATTCAAAAAAGCGGTTATTCATCCTCTCCTTAAAAGACCTAACCTCGATCCTGACCTCATGGTAAACTATCGACCTGTGTCTCACCTTTCCTTTATTTCGAAAATCCTCGAAAAAATTGTTGCAGAGCAGCTAAATGAACACTTAGCGTCTAACAATCTATGTGAAACCTTTCAATCTAGTTTCAGGGCAAATCACTCTACTGAGACAGCCCTCGCAAAAATGACTAATGATCTATTGCTAACGATGGATTTTGATGCGTCATCTATGTTGCTGCTCCTCGATTTTAGTGCTGCTTTCGATACCGTCGATCATAATATTTTATTAGAACGTATCAAAACACGAATTGGTATGTCAGACTTAGCCCTGTCTTGGTTTAACTCTTATCTTATTGACAGGGTGCAGTGCGTCTCCCATAACAGTGTGACCTCGGACTATGTTAAGGTAATGTGTGGAGTTCCCCAGGGTTCAGTCCTTGGCCCTGCACTCTTCAGCATCTACATGCTGCCGCTGGGTGACGTCATACGCAAATACGGTGTTAGCTTTCACTGTTATGCTGATGACACCCAACTCTACATACCCCTAAAGCTGACCAACACGCCGGACTGTAGTCAGCTGGAGGCGTGTCTTAATGAAATTAAACAATGGATGTCCGCTAACTTTTTTGCAACTTAACGCCAAAAAAACGGAAATGCTGATTATCTGTCCTGCCAGACACCGACCTCTATTTAATAATTCAACTGTAACATTTGACAACCAAATAATAAAACAAGGTGACTCGGTAAAGAATCTGGGTATTATGTTCGACCCAACTCTCTCCTTTGAGTCACACATTAAAAGCGTTACTAAAACGGCCTTCTTTCATCTCCGTAATATCGCTAAAATTCGCTCCATTTTGTCCACTAACGACGCGGAGATCATTATCCATGCGTTTGTTACGTCTCGCCTCGATTACTGTAACGTATTATTTTCGGGTCTCCCCATGTCTAGCATTAAAAGATTACAGTTGGTACAAAATGCGGCTGCTAGACTTTTGACAAGAACAAGAAAGTTTGATCACATTACGCCTATACTGGCTCACCTGCACTGGCTTCCTGTGCACTTAAGATGTGACTTTAAGGTTTTACTACTTACGTATAAAATACTACACGGTCTAGCTCCATCCTATCTTGCCGAGTGTATTGTACCATATGTCCCGGCAAGAAATCTGCGTTCAAAAGACTCCGGCTTATTAGTGATTCCTAAAGCCCCAAAAAAGTCTGCGGGCTATAGAGCGTTTTCCGTTCGGGCTCCAGTACTCTGGAATGCCCTCCAGTCTGAAGTGTGTCCGGCGTGTTGTTTTTTTTAGTTCGAGATGCTACCTCAGTAGAAGCATTTAAGTCTCACCTCAAAACTCATTTGTATACTCTAGCCTTTAAATAGACTTCCTTTTTAGACCAGTTGATCGGCCGCTTCTTTTCTTTTTCTCTTCTGTCCCCCCCTCTCTTGTGGAGGGGGTCCAGTCCGATGACCATGGATGAAGTACTGGCTGTCCAGAGTTGGGACCCAGGATGGACCGCTCGCCTGTGTATCGGTTGGGGACATCTCTACGCTGCTGATCCGACTCCGCTTGGGATGGTTTCCTGTGGACGGCCCTCTCGCTGCTATCTTGGATCCGCTTTGAACTGAACTCTCGCGGCTGTCTTGGAGCCACTATGGATTGAACTTTCACAGTATCATGTTAAACCTGCTCGACATCCATTGCTTTTGGTCCCCTAGAGAGAGGGGATGGGGGGGGGGGGGGGTTTCCCACATTTGAGGTCCTCTCCAAGGTTTCTCATAGTAATCATTGTCACTGGCGTCCCACTGGATGTGAATTCTCCCTGCCCACTGGGTGTGAGTTTTTCTTGCCCTTATGTGGGTTCTTCCGAGGATCTCGTAGTCCTAATGGTTTGTACAGTCCTTTGAGACATTTGTGATTTAGGGCTATATAAATAAACATTTATTGATTGATTGATTGATATCTTGCTGTGCTATTCGCCACTGTTTGTTTACATTGGCAGCACTATGTGACGTCACAGGAAAATGGATAGTGTCTTCGCAGAGACCGAAAAAAAGGCACTTCAAAACTTTTTTTAGGAATATTACGGGACCGGTAAAATTGTGAAAAAAACTTCAAAAAATACAAGCCACTGGGAACTGATTTTTATTGTTTTAACCCTTTTGAAATTGTGATAATGTTCCCCTTTAAAGGCCTACTGAAATGAGATTTTCTTATTTAAACGGGGATAGCAGGTCCATTCTATGTGTCATACTTGATCATTTTGCAATATTGCCATATTTTTGCTGAAAGGATTTAGTAGAGAACATCCACGATAAAGTTCGTAACTCTTGGTCGCTAACAAAAAAGTCTTGCCTGTACCGGAAGTAGCAGACGACGTGCGTGTGACGTCACTTGTTGTAGAGCTCCTCACCTCCTCACATTGTTTACAATCATGGCCACTAGCAGCTAGAGCGATTTGGACCGAGGAAGCGACAATTTGACCATTAATTTGAGCGAGGATGAAAGATTTGTGGATGAGGAAAATGAGAGTGAAGGACTAGAAGAAAAACGAGGGCAGTGGGAAAGATTCAGATGTTATTAGAAACATTTACAAGGATAATTCCGGAAAATCCCTTATCTGCTTATTGTGTTACTGTTTTAGTGAGATTATATAGTCATACCTGGAAGTCGGAGGGGTGTGGTGACCGCCAGTGTCTCCGATGGAAGCCATGGAGGAGCCAAGAAAGTCGCAGCTTCCTCTTTGACAGCTGCAGGAGGAACGACACAAGCTCGGCTCATGTTTACGGTAAGAGCCGACTTATTACCACAATTTTCTCACCGAAACCTGCCGGTTGACTTGTGATAGAAAACCATGTTCGCTTGACCGCTCTGTTCCATATTAAAGCTTCACAACAAACAAAGAAACACCGGCTGTGTTTGTGTTGCTACAGCCGGCTGCAATCCACCGCTTTCCACCAACATCTTTCTTCTTTGTGGTCTCCATTATTGATTGAACAAATTGCAAAAGATTCAGCAACACAGAGGTCCAGAATACTGTGTAATTTTGCGATAAATACAGTCTACTTTAAGCCGTGATCGGTGCTGGGAGAGCATGTTCGCTACCACCGTCATCATACGCGTAATCATTACGCGACCTTTTTTTTATTTATTTAAAATTGCAATTTAGTAAACTAAAAAGGCCGTATTGGCATGTGTTGCAAAGTTAATATTTCATCATTGATATATAAACTATCAGACCGCGTGGTCGGTAGTAGTGGGTTTCAGTAGGCCTTTAAACATTCATTCATGTTCCAACATATTTCCCCTCTTCCTTACACCAAATGCACGACAACACCATGGGAAAACCTCAACCAGTCACCAATTGATTCCACTGCAGAGCCCAAAGGTCCACCCATAAGCCCGTCTCTCGTACATGCCATTTTTTAGTTATGGGCTGCAGTCAGCATCAGTCAGAGCCTTGATTTGGCTCCTAGATCAGCATGTTGTTTTTTTTCAAGGCCAAGCTTGTCGGAGCCATCGTCAATGTCAATTTTATTATTTGATGTAAGACGGCCTGGTGCTCATCCCATTCGACTCATTCATCAAGAGACTTGGTTCATGTCTCTCTTTACTGTGCAATTTGCAACTGTACAGGTGTGGTCCTGGATTATTCCACAGCGGCACCTGCTGCAGACAGGAACAATTTTAATGTTCTGGATTCAGACCTGAATAACATCGAACAAAGAACAGTAAATCAGTTAGTATATTGAACACAAAACAAATGTCCTTGTTTTATCAACATTGTTTTCCCGACAAGCAATAATCGAGATCTGCTCATGAATGCACACAGAGGGATTAGAGTACAATGTCCTGTTTTATTATACAATAAGGTTGGCCTACATGGATTCTTCCCAGCATATATTCCCAGCACAGTTGCTGATGTGGTTGAATTTGTGTGAAGAGAAACACTACCCCACAGTGGTTAGAGTTTCTCAGCGCTCCACACTCTTTCCCTCTCACATAACTTCCGCCCCATTGGAGTGTTAACGTTTTGTTCCTGTCAGCGAACCATCCCTGGGTGGAGGATATGTGCACAAGACATGAAAGATAGAGCCTACCCCGCAGGTGATTTTGGGCAAGAAGCAAGGTGCACTATTGACACTCATACATCACACCCGTGGGTAGTCTTTAACTAACCTGGTATGTTTTTGGACTGGAATTAAGAGTAAACTCTAACAAGCACATCAACAGCATGCACTTATCAGGCCATTCAGTAATTTCTCATTAATCAGATCCCAGCCACATAAATGACAAGGTTAAAAAAATAATGCATTTGTCGTAACTTACCACCTGTTTATGAAAAATGCAACTTTGAATATATTAAGATAGAAATATACTTTTCTTCTTGTAAAAATCTAGTATTACATAAAGAGCGGTCAGGAATAACTTTTCGTTTGCTATTTAATTCATCTCACTGCATTTTCAGGGTTTACATAAATGTGTCTCATTTTACAGTGGCAAAGGTACAAGTTTGATATTGTCAGTAATCTATTTTTTGGCAGATTATTATGTTTTATAATTTCTTTTTGGGATTAGTTTTTGTGTTTAATTTCAGTTTTTTATGAATATACAGGTATATATATATATATATATATATATATATATATATATTTGAATGCAGTAGATTCTTCGACGGGCTTCACGGTGGCAGAGGGGTTAGTGCGTCTGCCTCACAATACGAAGGTCCTGCAGTCCTGGGTTCAAATCCAGGCTCGGGATCTTTCTGTGTGGAGTTTGCATGTTCTCCCCGTGAATGCGTGGGTTCCCTCCGGGTACTCCGGCTTCCTCCCACTTCCAAAGACATGCACCTGGGGATAGGTTGATTGGCAACACTAAATTGGCCCTAGTGTGTGAATGTGAGTGTGAATGTTGTCTGTCTATCTGTGTTGGCCCTGCGATGAGGTGGCGACTTGTCCAGGGTGTACCCTGCCTTCCGCCCGATTGTAGCTGAGATAGGCGCCAGCGCCCCCCGCGACCCCAAAAGGGAATAAGCGGTAGAAAATGGATGGATGGATGGATATATATATATATATATATATATATATATATATATATATATATACATATATATATATATCATACTTGCCAACCCTCCGGGAGACTCCTAAAATTCAGTGCCTCTCATGAATTGATTAACGTGGACCCCGACTTAAACAAGTTGAAAAACTTATTCGGGTGTTACCATTTAGTGGTCAATTGTACGGAATATGTACTGAACTGTGTAATCTATTAATACAAGTATCAATCAATCTCCCAAAAACCTCCCGGGACAAATTTTCTCCCGAAAATCTCCCGAAATTCAGGCGGACCTGAGTGACGTGTCGACAGCCTGTTTTCACGTCCCCTTTCCCACAATATAAACAGCATGACTGCCCAATGACGTTATAACTATAGAATGATTGAGGGCGAGTTCTTGGTTTCTTATGTGGGTGTATTGTTAGGCAGTTTAATTAACGACCTCCCAGAGCGGTAACAACACACAACTACAGCAGTCCGTTTTCGTCTACCGTAAAGCAGTTCGTCTGCGCTAAACAGCAATGTTGTGACACTCTTAAACAGGACAATACTACCATCGATTGTACATGCATATGGTTAGAAAAACAAGGATGGACAATTCAACCCTTAACTCAACAATGAGTAGATGAGTGTTATGTGTGTGTAAATGTGTAAATAAATGAATACTGAAATTCAAGTATTTATTTTATATATATATATATATATATATATATATATATATATATATATATATATATATATGTATATATATGTCTAGAATTCACTGAACATATTTCATATATATATATATATATATATATATATATATATGTATATGAAATACCTGACTAGGTGAATCTAGCTGTAAATATACTCCTCCCCTCTTAACCACGTGTGTAAAATACAATAATTGTCTTAAAATGTATCACATACTGTATTTGTATTTATTATTTATTTTTACAGTTATTTATGTATATATATATATATATATATATATATATATATATATATATATATATATATATATATATATATATATGTGCATGTATATGTAAAATAAAATAATTTTCTAAAAATTGATCACATTTTTATTTATTATTTATTTTTACAATTGTTTACTTTTTCCCAGGTGGCTATTGCTTTTAATTGTTTAATTCCAATTGTTTTTCAATTTCTTGTGTTTGAAGAAGTGTGGGGTAAAAAAATGTTGTTGTTGTTTGACATAGACGATCTGATACTTTTTAAAATCATTACAATTTCAAGCAAATACAGGGCTAGTATGGCCGATATTGATACCTACTGTATGTCCATACAGATAGTTTTTACTTGGATATTTTTCAAAATTGCTAAATCATTTTGTAATTTTTGCCTTTAATTGGTCGATCATGACTATAATCAGAACAAAACATGGACTAAAAAAATATTTGAAGCAAACACACACAATAATTATTTTTCATTATATAATAATACAGTAGTACTTTGAGATACAAGTATAATTGGTTTAGTGACACATCTTGCACCCTGTAAAATTAGTATTTTGTAACAATTTCGCCCATTGTAATGAATGAAAATAATTTTAATCCATGCTTGCCCCCCCCCCAAAATAACGCAATTTTAACATGTTCCATGGCTTTTAAAGAAACTTTGTCACACCGCGGTGAGGGATGTCTTGTCTTGGTTTCTTCTGTTTTGTAAATTGCATGTTTTACTTTGAAAAGTAACTCCTCTCTTTTCAGGTCACTTGCCCTTCCTTTTGTGTCATCAGTCTGACGTCATCCCTGACCCCTGATTGTTTCCACTTGTTCCCCATTACCCTCATGTGTCTTATAAGCCCACACCTCCCTTTGTTCTGTGCCAGATTGTCTCGTTTATTCGTGCCTCTCTAGCGTCCCGTCCATGCCTAGCTTGGTCTCGTGTTTGAATGCCTTGACCCTGAATTCCTTTGTTGATATTTTGAGTTTTCTTTTTCTCCTCCTCAGCAGAGTGATTTTGTGTTATTTAGTTTTTCAGCCGAAGTTTAGAGTTTTCAGTTTTTCTTACAGTTCTTCCTTTTCCTCATATTTTTTGAGTGACATTTTTTGTTAACCTTTATGAGATTACAGACAGTGTAGAAGTTTCATAGCCATTGTTTCGTCGTCCTGTTGGAGCGTTTTTTTTTTTAAAGTTTATATTAAATTTCATAGAATATACGGCGCCAAGTATAGTTCATTATTTTTTTGTGTTTTCCTCCTTTCGGAATTATTTTTGGTTGTTCCTTTTTTTGGAACCTTTTTTCCTGACTAGTTTATTAATAGCCTATATTGAATTTCCCTGACTCTGGGGGAGAAAGGAAGCTTTCAAAATAAAAGCCTGACAAATTTATCCCTACTCTGCATCTGAGTCCTATCTTTTGACCAAGCCTGACATTCTTACAAATAATTACTATTGTATGAACAACAATGCAATAGAATTTACTTTAAAAAACTGCAGTAGTTTTTATGATGTAATGTAAAAACAATGTACAGCACTACATTGAAGAGTGGACTATTACGGTATCTCTTTTTACCTTCTTTTTCATTAAACACATCATCAGCAGCTTTTTCATATTTTCGTGGATAAATGTCCGCCATTTAGATATTATTTTATTAGGACCTACTTTTGTATGGTGCAGACTAACAGTGCTATGCTCAAACCTCTTTGCAAAGTTAATTTTGTTTAATGATTTAACTTTCTTCATTCAAATTAAAAAAGAATAAAAATGCAAGCGAGTTAGACACTGGATGTTGTTGATGCTAGGATGGCTAGCATACTTATTTGCAATTAAGGGATAGTTTGATAAAAAAAAAAAAAAAACAACCAAAAAACATCAAACAAAGCTGTCTGCGGTCACAATGGTGACCTACTTCCACAGCAGCCTTGGATCGTCGTTTCCAGAATGTAATAAAATGTTCTATTGTCTGATAACAAAACATGAGGAGCATCCCAGGTAAAAAGATCATTGCAGCTGAAAGGGCTCCAAAACGAATGGAGGAAAATGTAGACTTCATTGTCGTTCCAAGGTAATGACGTGCCTGTCATTTTGTATTATATAAATAACCTTTGGAAAATGCTGTGATTTTAAGCCAGTGAGAATGTAATTCAAGTCTCGATGTGTCTGTTGTTGCTCATAGGTGTCATTTACACCGATTCCACGTCTTCCAAATAAAGGCTCCAAATTCACGATGAACCTCCAGTCAGAAATAAATAGAACGTTATAGAAATTGGATCAGTTTGTACTGACTCAGATGGATGAGGCTTGAGAACGTGGTGAACCGGAAATTTGAACCATTGAGGCTTCAGGTGACATTCTTATAATAAAGGTTACTCAAGGATATTGCAATTTCTGAGTTGAATTGCAAAATGGATCTCATCTTGGAAAAGTTTGCAGAGAAAGAATAATTAATTGGAATTGAAGAAATACAGCATGGACAAACAGAGGAGATTAGTCACTATTAATGTCTTTTTGAAAAAAAACAACTTCTTAATCTACGATTTGGACTCCCTTGAATGGCCTTGACTCAGGAACAGGCTGTTCTGAAGAAAATCTCCCGAGGACTCCTCAAAGATAGACGCTTTTGATCTTCGTTTTTGTCAACAACACCAGCAGTCGAACTTTTATCGGCCTCAGTCATACAAAAACATTCATCATCTCTCCCAAAATAATTGGGCGTAAAAGCACACATGACCCCCACCCTTGAATACGCCTTCACCACTGCTTAATTCCTCTGGGGCTGTGGATGGCTGAGCAGCGCAATACAGCAGCAGCGAGTCTCTTTAAACCCACCCCTTCCCTCTGTTGCAAGTTGGTGTGATATACGTACCATGTCTAAATGTGTGCCATGCTATGTGAGGTTTTTTCTTTGGACTCAATCTGGACCCCTCCTGAGGGTCTAGCCTTAGACTGATATTTTTTTTACTCACCCCTCTCTCCCAATGTCACCCTTTTCTCACCTTTTTAAGGAGGGCCGAAAGTGGCTGATCCGTTGGCTGTCTCGTCTTGTCCCACCCTGTAACGTATATCTGCTCTTAGCGGGACTTGTACCAAAATTCAATCTCGTTGTACTTGTGCAATGACAATAAAGATCTATTCTATTCTATCCTATTCATTTGCTGACAGCGATGGATGACAAATTGTTTCGAAAAGTGTTTCACTCTTAAGGCCAATAGCTACTTTGAGATAGAGCTTTTCTATAATAATTCTATACATCAGTGGTCAGAAACCTTTCTGAGCCCAAGATCCCACTCAACATTTTGTATTCATTACATTTCTACAGTTAACTGCGAGCCAACAAAAAACGAGCCTCGGGCTGCCACTGGCCCGTGGGCCACACTTTAAACATCTGTGCTTTTATCACACTTTGTCAGAGCTGGACATATGAAGTGACATCAATGGTCACTCAAAGAGAGAAGAAAAGTGTTATTGCGGCTCGAACTGATAGTACGTTGTTAGCAGTGACATGCGGTGAGGTTTATAGCTGGTGAGGCACTGACGTAATCAGAATCAGATTTACAAATATACACTGTGCGCACTGCACAGATTATATGCCATTTGATTGGCAGCAGTTTACGGGTTATGTTTAATTTCTGCATTCTTTACACATCCAAACTGTCTCCCACAAAATGTGCATTTTGGTAGATAGATAGATAGGTCTTTATTGTCATTGCACAAGTCCAACGAAACTTTGTTTTCAGCACAAACCCGTTCAAGATTAGACAAAAACAAACAGTGTACAGGGTTACAGAACAGGAACGCTGATGGGTCGCCACAAGGCGCCCAGTAAAAGATGGGAAAAAGGTAAACGCAGGGGAAGGATGAGTAAAAAAATACAATCTAGACTAGGCTCCTAAGAGGGCCCAGTATGGAGTGGGAAAAAACCTCCATAGCAAAGCAAATATACATATTACAACATACATCTCGAGCAACAGAGGGAAGGGAGTTCGGGGTCATGATGGTAGGCCGCAGCTCTCAGGCGCTGACCATCCATTCATCACCCCTATGGTATTTGCGTCGAGGGCGTTGGGTTGGGGGGTGGGGTGTGTATGTGTGGCGTATATTTTTGTGGATGTGTGGGTGTGTAAGCCCGTAGTGTGTCTCTGTTGCGCGGCCTTGATGTATGGACAGGTGTGTGTCCATGAGAGACAAGAAGGAAGTTTGTTGTGTCTTCGCCGCACTGTCCTTCGGGAGAGTCTTGAAGCCAGGGAAACAATCCAAGTTAGAATGTTTTGTATGCGGGTGAAAATAAAATTTGCTTTTCACTCTAAATTGTCTATGACTGGTCCTCAAAAACTGTGGGGTAGACAGTCCAATGTGATCCACAGTTCTTTCCGCATCCTCCAATCATTTGTGGCAGCTTTGGGGTACTTTGAAGACTGCCAGCAACTTCTAATTTGTCGACAAACCAGAGCAACGCTTACTCCAATCAGCAGATGTCCTGTTGTCATAATTCCGAATGGGTAGATGTCTTCACGTCCTCAACAGAAAAGGGTCGCCAGCCACGCGGCACTCCTTCTTCTCCCAAGATTCCGTCGTGTGTCCAGCAACAACCGCTTCGTCACGACAGCAGATTCCCCCAAACCCAAGATCTTGTCAATTTTGTTGAGGACAGTTAAATAGTTCCAATGTTTAGATTTGGAGAGAAGTGCAAAAAGAGGCAACAAGAAAGTTAAGACAAGACAAATAAGTAAGCAGGAGAGATAAGGGAGAGGAAAGGGGAGCGTCCACCGATGAGTGCCAGAGAGAACAGAACAAAAATAATGTTATCGCCATTTTTTCTTATAAATGAAGTCCATGTGCCGGTCCTTCTGGATAAAAATAGCCGTTACTTTCTGGTAAAAGTCTTCCTTCACTTCCTTCAGTTTTAAATGTTTTATAAGAGTTCAACATAGTTGCCGCGATTAGCAGAGCTCCTACTCTCATCATTTCCACGAAATGCGAGCTGCTGTTTGGCGAGGAAGCAGTTCGCATTGATGACATCTTTTAAAATGCCTCGGTTTTCTTTTACCTTAGCATTGTGGACACTGATGTTGAGTCGCCGCTGTTCATCCAAAGCCAAGTCTATCCTCGTCATCCCAAATGTTTTTAGCGCGATCTAGCTTTGAATATGAGCGTCCGACCGCTCATGTTTGGTAAGGCTTCCTTGCAAATTCTTTAGGTCACAAAATCCCATTTGAGTCCACACAGTTCCACAGGTTTAAAAAAGAAGGCAAGGAAAGCAGAAAAGGCGGTTTCTTGCAGAACATCCACAAAGCCAGTCTTTTCACGTTTACCACTCCGTTTGGAAAGAGCGAGTAACTTTCCGTCCTGCTGATTGAAAAAAAACATTCAGCTCCGGTGTTGGTCTTCCTTTAGTAATTATCTCCTGCTTCGCTTGAAAGTCCACTTTAGAAAACTGTTTAAGTCCGGAAATGTAGTTAACCATGTCCAAAGTCGGGCTGCACGAGACGGAAAAGATAAGTCGCTGCGGCACTTACCCGCTGAGGCCACCGTATGTCTGGGATCATAAGCGCCCTGCCCCTATTGCCTCACTTCAGACTTTTTTCTCTGCTGTTTTGATGGCTCAACCAACACAAAAAACATGTTACTCGCTGCGGCACTTGACTCGCTTACGCCACCGTATCTCTCTGATGATGAGCGCCCCCATCATGAGACACGAGAATTGTTTGCCTCTTCTCAGACTTTTTTCTCTGCCATTTTGAACGCTCAGCAACACACCGGACAAGAACGCGCTCTGACCGCACGGCAGACACAGAAGTTTATGAGGGATTGCGAAAATTCAGCGATTTTAAAGAAAAAATAACGTATTTCCTTGAATTGCCGCAGGGCATATAGTATGCGCCTGCCTTGAATTACTGCCGGGTCTTAACTCGCTTCCCAAAATAATTAGCGCATGTGTTGCGATCCGTGACTCGGATCTTCAAATATTATTGTTTATTTTTCCATCTTTGTTCTCATTCTCCGTCTGATCCGTTTATTTCCCGTTTAGTCCATCACCATGGTTACTTATTAGTTTCAGCTGTTACTCCCGGTTCCTGCACACCTGTTCACTGCTAATTACCTTCCCTTTATAAGCCAGCCTCTTCTGTTTATTCTTTCTGGGACTCTAATTTGCTCACATGCAACAAGTAACGTCAGGTATGTTTTTCTCGCTAGCTCATTAGCTAAGCCACTTTGTTGTCATGTTTAGCTCACATGCTAATCATCTTTGTTTTCATTTTTTGTGCCATCGTGCCAAACCTTAGTTCTTTATATTTCCTAGCTTTCACGCTAGCGTCTTTTGTTTCCCTTTTTATTAGCTCCAGTGTTTTTGTTCAGAGCTCACTTTTTGTTAATACATTTGTTAGATCTTACCTTTGTTGTGTTCTTCGTTTGACGCATCCTCGAGGGAATCGAACCCGGTACCACAATGCCGAACCGGCGTTACAGTAGAGTCCCAGCAAAAAATAATTCCCTCGTGTCGAACCAGAGGAAGGAACCCTTCGACTTAGGGTTGTGGTTGGAGCTCATGGCTTGGGAGCAGGAAAGACTCGACTGCGGTCCTGAAGTCTCCTCTGAAGCCGTTCGCGCTGCCCCGAAGAGGCGGGGGGTCCAGTGGAGAGGTCCCCCGCACGGCAGTAATTATCCAGCACCACTTCATCCTTCCTACGAACACAGCAAACTTCCCCCCGACCAGGATTCACCTTCCACTACCGGTAATCCAGCTGGTTTTTTTTCCCCTGACTCTAGCAGTGACGACATTTGGGGTACGCCCACCGGTGACGCAACACCGCCCCCTGTTGTCGATATTTTTGATGAAGATTTTTATATTGTTGACTCTCATTCTCCACCAGTTTCTATTAATAATAAGAATTTTGATAAAGTACATAATCATCAGGATTTTTTTTCTTTTTATTCTACTCAGTCTCATTCAACTGTTTCTTCTATCCCACCTTATAAGCCTCATTCCCTGCCCAAGCCTAGTGTTTTTTCGCCTTCGAATTATAAACCTGCACAATATAGAGGGGAGGAGTCTGCCCGCCTCCAAACCTCCCACCACCCTCCCTTATGGTCAGTCCCTGACCACAGGGAACGGGTCTGGGATTCCCGTCTGGAGGGGGGGGGCTATGGCCTATAGCTGTGTTGCGGAGGTAGCGCAGACGCTACCTGTTCTTAAAACTGCTAAACAAAAACCTCCATGTAGGCCACCTTTACTTGTTTTTCGGCCCGCTAAACGCTTAGCTCCTCCTAGTAGACCTCCTCCACCTGTGTTTCCCCCGGCCAAATCTCAACGGCCTTGTAGACCTCCTCCACCTGTTTTTCCCCCGGCCAAGTCTCAACGGCCTTGTAGACCTCCTCCACCTGTGTTTCCCCCGGCCAAGTCTCAACGGCCAATTAGACCTCCTCCACCGGTGTTCAGACTCGCGAGGTCATCACCTCCAGCACAGGACACTAACCTGGTTTTCACGCCAGAATTCGACTCTCGCCTGGCTCACACACCAGCAGTTTTTTCGGGCCTGGTTCTCACACCAGTTTTGGACTCTCGTCTGGTTCTCGCACCAGAAACTGACTCTAAGCTGGTTCTCACGCCAGCACCAACTCCAGTTCCTAAGCTGGAGCCCACTCCAGTGCCAGCTCCACGCCGCCAAGCGCCGGTACCAGCTCCACGCCGCCAAGCGCCGGTACCAGCTCCACGCCGCCAAGCACCGACGACGGGGCTGGAGCCCACACCAGCGCCGGCGACGGGGCTTGAGCCCACACCAGCGCCGACGACGGGGCTGGAGCCCACATCAGCGCAGACATTGGGGCTGGAGCCCACGCCAGCACCTCTGACAACTCCTGCGGCTTCCACGCCGCCTCCGACGACGACTGCGGCTTCCACGCCGCCAACGACGACTGCGGCTTCCACACCGCCAATGACGCCTTCTTCAGCTGCAGAAACCGCACCTGTCTCCACAGTGACGAGGACGCCGTCTGCTGCGGCTGCAGCAACTGCATCATCCTTGCCTGCTGCACTCGGGCCTGCTTTGGCTGCAGTCCCCGCACCCTCGTCTGTTGCTTCCAAGCCTGCCATGTCTTCGGTGCTGAAGCGTCATCCTCCACGTCTACCACGGGTGTGGCCTCTGCGAGGTCGTCCGCCTCGCCGGGCACCTCATACTGCAAGCCGGCCACTGATGTGGCCTTTTCGAGGTCGCCCGCCAAAACTTTTTTGGCAACGGCGTTCCATCCGCCGCCGCCACATGACTTGTCCACGGTGGATTCGGGGGCACGCGACCTGGCGACCCTCCACCCTGGCCTCCCTCCACCCTCCCTTAGTGTATGGACTTTCTGGTTTTGGGGAGGGGGTTCAAGTTTTTTCTTTATTTTTGTTTTTGAGACATCTGGTATCTGTCTTTTGTTGGGGGGGAATACTGTTGCGATCCGTGACTCGGATCTTCAAATATTATTGTTTATTTTTCCATCTTTGTTCTCATTCTCCGTCTGATCCGTTTATTTCCCGTTTAGTCCATCACCATGGTTACTTATTAGTTTCAGCTGTTACTCCCGGTTCCTGCACACCTGTTCACTGCTAATTACCTTCCCTTTATAAGCCAGCCTCTTCTGTTTATTCTTTATGGGACTCTAATTTGCTCACATGCAACAAGTAACGTGAGGTATGTTTTTCTCGCTAGCTCATTAGCTAAGCCACTTTGTTGTTATCTTTAGCTCACATGCTAATCATCTGTGTTTTCATTTTTTGTGCCATCGTGCCAAATCTTAGTTCTTTATATTTCCTAGCCTTCACGCTAGCGTCTTTTGTTTCCCTTTTTATTAGCTCCAGTGTTTTTGTTCAGAGCTCACTTTTTGTTAATAAATTTGTTAGATCTTACCTTTGTTGTGTTCTTCGTTTGACGCATCCTCGAGGGAATCGAACCCGGTACCACGATGCCGAACCGGCGTTACAGCATGCTTAGTATTACCGCCTGGTCAAACTCGTGACGTCACGAGTGACAATTACCCTGTCATCATTTTAAAAATGTAGGAGGCTGATTTCAATACCAGTAATTGGAAATCGCATAAAGGGAAGAAGATTAAGAGCTATTCAGTAGGATTTAAGGTCCAAGCTTACATCACACTCAAATTTTTACTCCATACCTTTGGTAAATGCTGGAGTGTGATGAGGTTTTAAATTAATAAGCGCATGTTTACTTTTACCGCATGCCTTTGGTAAGCGCAGGAATGAGAAGAGGTTTTAAATTAATTAGCGCCCCGGCGAAAATTCAAGGAAATTGTTACGGTAGCGCCGCATCGCGGATGTGCGGGGGGTGTCACCCCTCGATGCATGGGATCACAGCATCGAGCATTACCCCCCACCCCTTAAGGGGCAGATCCCAGATGCCCCAAAAAACCCAATATATAAACGTGACGGGAGGGCGGTGGGAGGACTTGGCGGAGGGTCGGCAAGTACCGTGTCCCCGAATCCACCGGGGACACAACAAGTGGCGGCGGCGGGTGGAACGTCGCAGCAAACACAGTCTGGGCGGGCGGAACCGCAGAGGCCCCCTTAGTGGCTGACGAAGACCCAGGCGCATCCTACGGGGAGGACTCGCGGGGCAGGGCCACAGCCGTGGCTGTCGTGGAGGTAGACGTGCCCGTTGAGGGGGACGCCCGGGGTACGGCCACAACCGTGGCCTGAGTAGAGGAGGCTTGGCAGCAGCAGGCACCGGTGCGGGAGCTGCAGCCGAAGCAGAGGCCGACGGAGGATCAGGTGCAGAGGCTGGCGGGGGAGCAGGTGCTGAAGCCGGCGGAGGAGCAGGTGCTGAAGCCGGCGGAGGATCAGGTGCTGAAGCCGGCGGAGGAGCAGGTGCAGAAGCCGGCAGAGGATCAGGTGCAGAAGCCGCCAGAGGAGCAGGTGCTGAAGCCGGCAGAGGAGCAGGTGCTGAAGCCGGCAGAGGAGCAGGTGCTGAAGCCGGCAGAGGAGCAGGAGCAGAAGCCGGCAGATGAGCAGGAGCAGGGGCCGGCAGATGAGCAGGTGCAGAAGTCGGCAGAGGATCAGGAGCTGGTATCCGCCGCGGAGTAGGTACTGGTCTCCGCCGCGGAGCTGGAACGGGTATCAGCCGTGGAGCAGGCACAGGGACCCACCAAGGAGAACTAGGGGACTGGCTGAGAGAAGGACTAGGACTACGATTAGGGATAAGACAAACACTAGGGCTTGGGCAAGGACATGTGCGAGGACCAGGACTAACAATCAAACTAGTGCTCTTGCAAGAGCTAGGGCGAGGACCAGGACTTACAATCTTACTGGTGCTCGGGCCAGGACTTGAACAAGGACTAGGACTAACAGTAACACTGGGGCTTGGACAAGAACTTGGGCAAGGTCTAGGGTTCGGACTAGGACCACGAGGGGAATCAGAACTAATATTAAGATGACAATAAACTAGACTCGGGACAGGATTCGGACTCGAAACAGGACTAGAACAAAAACTCGGACCAGGACTTGGACTGCGACTCAATCTACATGTCGGTCGACGAGTAGGACTGGAACACGGACTAGGAAGACGGCTAGGACTTGAACTCTGAAAGAGACTGGGACTGAAACAAGAACTAGGGCACGGACGGAACATAGGTGGAGGAGGTCTAGGAGGCCGTAGTGGCTTAACCGGGGGGAACTCCGGTGGAGGAGGTCTAATGGGCCGGAGTTTCAGGTGCTGGAATACAGGTGGAAGAGGTTTGACCGGTTGTCGAGGTGGCTTAGTAGTTTGCCGCTGTGCTACCTTCGTAGCACAGCTGCTAATACTAGCCCTCCCCTCAAGACCCGGATTCCAAACGGGGCCCAGTTGGACAGAGGCTGACCGTAAGGGTGGGCGGTGGGAGGCTTGGAGGAGGGCAGGCTCCTCCCTTGTAAAATGTTCAAAATCCTCACTAAATGAGGAGGAAAAAGGCACGGATTTAGGCGGGGGACGAGACTTGAGAGGCGGGGAAGACGAACTAGAGTCATAGTGGCGAAAAATGTCCTGATAATAATTGATCTTAGAATTAACGTCATTGTTTGGCGGGTGACTGGGCTTGGGGGTGCAATAATTGTCCTTATAAATCTTCTTTAAAGAAAACAGGTCTTTGGGTGACAAATGAGAAAATTCTGAATGAAAAAACTCATCGTCGGTGCTATCATCACAAAAAAAAGTCTGTGGAGAGTCTAACAAGGGGTTAATAGTGACGTCATAGGGAGGCGGGAACGAAGTGACGTCACGTTAAGTGACAGGGGAGGCGGGAGCTTGTCCGGAACTAACAGAACTAGCAGAATGGTGACTAGGAACGGGAGAAGTGAACAAAGTACCAACCCTTAGAGAAGAGTCCTGGGTTGGAGCGGTGGAGTACATGTCCGGATATGCTGCTTGTCGGGGACGGAGTTCTGGAGGATCCCACGCGAGGTGACGCGTTTCTGGTCGCCAGTTTCTGTTACGGTAGCGCCGCATCGCGGATGTGCGGGGGGTGTCACCCCTCGATGCACGGGATCACAGCAGGCAGAATTGAAGGTAGGAACAGGTTTAATTATAAAATGCAACAAAAGAACACTTGTACAACGCAGAAAGAAAAGGTGTGCCAACGCACGGGAAGCAGAACACAAACAAGAGCAAAAGGCAGAGTTAAAAAAAGTCCATACAGCGCGAGCCGAGCGCGCGGAGGCTAAGCTATACTTAGCAGAGAGAACACAGAAAGACAAAACTAACGTAACTGTTGCGTGATGCAAACAAACTGGCAACGAGGAACTGAGGTAGCAGGCGGTCTTAAATGCAACACAATAAATCAAAACAGGTGTGCTTCGGGAGTGCGTGCAGGGGGCGTAATTAAGTAGCCATGGTGACGAACGTAAACAAGGAAGTGTTCAACTGAAGGGATCCGCAGAGTCCAAACGTGATCAAAACATATCCAAAGCAAAACAATAAACGATCCGTTTAGCGGATCGTGACAGAAATATGGTAATCCAAATTAGTGAAGCTAAATGAAAATTGAAGACGCCGCACCGATCCGCCTGTCGATCTCACGATCCACTCTTCCCCCACTCGTGAACAAGACTCCTAGGTACTTGAACTCCTCCACTTGGGGCAGGGTCTCCTCCCCAACCCGGAGATGGCATTCCACCCTTTTCCGGGCGAAAACCGTGGACTCGGACTTGGAGGTGCTGATTCTCATTCCGATCACTTCACACTCGGCTGTCTTCAGTAATGCGGACGTTGTACCGATCCGTTGTGGTGAAGAAGGAGCTGAGCCGGAAGGCAAAGCTCTCAATTTACCGGTCGATCTACGTTCCCATCCTCACCTATGGTCATGAGCTTTGGGTCATGACCGAAAGGATAAGATCACGGGTACAAGCGGCCGAAATGAGTTTCCTCCGCCGTGTGGCGGGGCTCTCCCTTAGAGATAGGGTGAGAAGCTCTGCCATCCAGGAGGAACTCAAAGTAAAGCCGCTGCTCCTTCACATCGAGAGGAGCCAGATGAGGTGGTTCGGGCATCTGGTCAGGATGCCACCCGAACGCCTCCTTAGGGAGGTGTTTAGGGCACGTCCAACCGGTAGGAGGCCATGGGGAAGACCCAGGACACGTTGGGAAGACTATGTCTCCCGGCTGGCCTGGGAACGCCTCGGGATCCCCCGGGAAGAGCTAGACGAAGTGGCTGGGTAGAGGGAAGTCTGGGTTTCCCTGCTTAGGCTGTTGCCCCCGCGACCCGACCTCGGATAAGCGGAAGAAGATGGATAGATGGATGGATAAATCAAAATGAAAAACTAACAATTACAATTATTTTATCATTGTATATTTTATTTATTTGCATGATCACAGGTGAGGCACTGCCTTCCTGCCTCCCCTGACCGCACATCACTGGTTGTTATTGCTGCAACCAGGGATCTTTTCCATTGGAATCGTTACGGTGCTATCCATCCATCCATTTCCTACCGCTTGTCCCTTTTGGCGTTGCGGGGGGTCGCTGGAACCTATCTCAGCTTCATTCAGGCGGTATGCGGTGTACACCCTGGACAAGTCACCACCTCCTCAAAGGGTCAACACAGATAGACAGACAACATTTACACACTAGGTCCAATGCAGTGTTGCCAATCAACCTATCCCCAGGTGCATGTCTTTGGAGGTGGGAGGAAGCCGGAGTACCCGCAGGGAACCCACGCAGTCAAGGGGAGAAAATGCAAACTCCGCACAGAAAGATCCCGAGCCCGGGATTGAATTTAAGACTACACAGGACATTCGTATGTGAGGCAGATGCACTAACCCCTTTTTTTCCACCGTGCTGCCTGATATGGTACCAAATGCCATTAATTGTGAATAGATACCGTTCCTCAACGATACCAATTTTCAGTATTTTTGTGTGTGTTCAAATGTGTTAATAGATGCTTTTTGCCTTCATTATAACACTTACATAAGGCTCACAACTTTTTGCGCCTCCAGACAGATTAGTTTTTTGTATTTCTGGTCCAATTTGGCTCCTTGAACATGTTGGGTTGCCGAC
Organism: Nerophis ophidion; assembly: GCF_033978795.1. NCBI lineage: Eukaryota > Metazoa > Chordata > Actinopteri > Syngnathiformes > Syngnathidae > Nerophis > Nerophis ophidion. The sequence continues at coordinate 20,864,241 of NC_084635.1, forward strand.
CCCTGGTCTAGTGTCTATGTGGCCCTGTCATTCAGCTTTTCTGTCTCTATTAATGCACAACGGGATATTTTTGTATGGGAGAATCTGTCAACACAGTGCCTGCTGTTGTTTCTCAAGACCCAGTGACATATGATGTCTCCCACACTGAAAAGCACATTGAAGGCACCAGTTTCTCTAGCAACAGACAGTACATTACTCAACAGGGCACAAACAAGCAGAAAATAATGGCTGTTTTGGAATTACTGCTTTCCATTTTCGTGCAACCATTACCACCATCACCCCTTAGTGACGATACAAAACTGCGGAAATTTTTCCACTCCAATTTGTTGTCTCGTATTTAATGAAACGAGGTAGCGTAAAACCCAGTGTGTCAGCACAAAACAATTCTGTTTACCATTTAGTCAAATTTTAGAGTACAAACTCATAATGAATTTGTGACAGTCGCTTGCTGGCGTGCGGGTTCCCAGGACCATCAAGGAAGGACATCTCGCTTGAGCAGGTTTGACTCGCTTTATTTTTCAGTATAGTTTTGTCTTTAGGTCGGGTCGTTTTTCAGCTTCTCCTCTCCACTGCTCGCTCACAGTCCGCTTTTCAGCCGCCATCGTCGTCGTCGTCGTCGTCTGCTCTTTGTTGTTTTCGCTCCTCGGTCGCTGCTGCGGGTTCTCTTCCTCCTTCTGTCCTGTTCTCTCCTCCTTCTCCCCTTTTATACAGCGTGAGGAGAAATGTTAATTGCGTACCGGTGCGCGATCCACGCACCTGCACTTGATTGCGGCGTTGCTCCCGACCCACCCCGCCTCTCCGCTAGGCCGCATTCTCCGCCTCCTTGCCGCCATCTTGGGCCCTGCCCCACTGCTTGTTCGCCGGCTCTGCCTCCCCACATACCTCCATCGCCAGACGCAAGCCGGAACTCCAACCGGCTAAGCAAACTCCCCCCTCCTTTTTTTGAAGGGGCGGGAAATGAAGACTGCCACGGCCACCTGTCTTCTCTTCATTTTCTTTTTCCACTTCGTCTTTTTCCTTGTCTTTTTCTTCTTTGTCCATTTCTTTGTCCTCTTTGTCTTTTCCTTCATCCTTTTCTTTGTCTTTATCCTTATCTTTTTCTTCTTTGTCTTCTTCTTTCACCACCACCACTTCTTTCATTTCTTCTTCTTTTTCTTCCACCACCACCACTTCTTTCACTTCTTCTTCTTCTCCTTCTTTGTCTTCTTTGTCTTTTTCTTCCACCACCACCACTTCTTTCACTTCTTCTTCTTCTTCTTTGTCTTCTTTGTCTTTTTCTTCCACCACATCCACTTCTTTCACTTCTTCTTTCACTTCTTCTTTCATTTTTTCTTCATCTGTTTATCTCACCACCACCATGTCTTTCACTTCTTCTTCTTCTTCTTCTTCTTTGGTGGAGCACTCATCACCTCCCCCCACCTGGTCTGCCAATACCTGCAGGAGCCGCAACTGTTGGCGGGACTCCTCTAGCCGCTACCGGCTGCCTGCCGCCAACTGCGTGAACCCCCCAACGAGAGCCCAGAGGAAATCATCCTCCCTTGCCTCCGATGGTCTTTCCGGGTTGGGCGCCAAATGTGACAGTCGCTCTCTGTCGTGCGGGTTCCTAGGACCATCAAGGAAGGACATCTTGCTTGAGCAGGTTTGACTGTCTCTATTTTTCAATATAGTTTTGTCTTCAGGTCGGGTCGCTTTTCAGCTCCTCCTCTCCGCTGCTCGGTTACGGTCCGCTTTTCAGGTGCCGTCATCGTCGTCGTCGTCTGCCCTTTGTTGTTTTCGCTCCTCAGTCACTGCTGCGGGCTCTGCTCCTCCTTCTGCCCCGTTCTCTCCTCCTTCTCCCCTTTTATACAGCGTGAGGAGAAATGTTAATTGTATACCGGTGCGCGATCCACGCACCTGCACTTGGCTGCGGCGTCGCTCCCGGCACACCCCGCCTCTCCGCTCGGCCGCATTCTCCGCCTCCTCACCGCCATCTTGGGCCGGGCTCCAGCGTGTCCTGCCCCGCTGCTCGTTCCCCGGCTCCGCCTCTCCACAGTATTTGAACAAAACATGTCTAAAATATTCTGTGTTCCACTCTTGTTAACATATGATCTCTTCTAGACATATAAAAGTTTCTCAATCGTTCCATTTCAGAGCTTTTACTCTGAAGCACTAAACTTGTGTTTTTCAACCTCTTCGGAACCAAGGCACATTTTTTTCAATAAAAAAATCCATAGGCACACAACCAGCAGAAATAATTGAAAAATTAAACTCAGTAGCCGATATTGACAATAAAAAGTCGTTTTTACAATTGTTGGATGTCAATTCAAACCATAACCAACCATGCATCACTATAGCTCTTATCTCAAAGTAGGTGTACTGTCACCACCTGTCACATAACGCCGTGACTTATTATGAGTTTTTTGCTGTTTTCCTGTGTGTTGTGTTTTAGTTCTTGTCTTGCGGTCCTATTTTGGTGTCTTTTTACTCTTTTTTGTGGTATTTTCCTGAAGCAGTTTTATGTTTTACTTGAACGCTATTCCCCGCATCTACTTTGTTTTAGCAATCAAGACTATTTAAGTTGTGCGGACGTTATCTTTCTTAGCGGGGACATCGTTGATTGTCATGTCATGTACGGATGTACTTTGTGTACGCCGTCTGCTCCACAAGCTGTAAGTCTTTGCTGTCGTCCAGCATTCTTTTTTTGTTTACTTTGCAGCCAGTTCAGTTTTAGTTTCGTTTTGCATAACCTTCCCTAAGCTTCAATGCCTTTTTTTTGCGGCACTTGCCTTTTATTTGTTTTTGATTTAAGTGTTAGATACCTTTTTACCTACACGCTGCCTCCGGCATATCGTGATTACGACAAACAATGTTTTGCCGATATCTACAAAGCAATTAGCTACCTGCTGCCACCTACTGATATGGAAGAGTATTACACGGTTACTTTGCCAAACTCTCACACACACACACACACACACACACACACACACACACACACACACACACACACACACACACACACACACACACACACACACACACACACACACACAACGAGCGGCGAGCTGGGCACAATTAAATAATCCTCTCGAACTCTGTAAAAGGGCGACAGCCGCAAACGTGGGGAAGAGAGACGGAGAAAGAAGACAGACCCAACAGGAGGCGGATGCAGAGCAAAAGCGACGGAGAACGAGAGCAAATGGGAAACGACGGCGTGCTGCTGAAAAGCAGACGGCGGAGCGAGTAGCAGAATAGCGACCTTACCAGAGATGGCGTCTTTATTGAAAGAATAAAGAAGTCTAAACCTGCCCGCTGTCATGTCTTGTGATCCTCTTTTGTTTAGTTATGTTCTGTTTTGCTTAAGACTCCATTGTTTCCTCTTTTTGCACTTCCTTGTTTGCTGTGTTACCATACCAACCAATTAGTTTCACCTGTCATGCCACGCACCTGATTTTTTTTGACTCACGCACCTGTTCAATCACCTTTATTATTAAAACCGAAAGTTGCTAGGAAGTCAGCCTGGCGACTTTACCTCTGTTCACTTCATGCCACGCTACCTCTGATGCTGTCCATAGTTTTGCTTCTTGCCATGCCACGTAATTTTTTTGTTTTTTATGTCACAGTTATCGAGTTTTGTTTTATGTTCATAGTTTCTGCCTTAGTGCAAGTTTTTGTTTTATCAGCCAAGTTTTTGTAGTTCCGCCTTGTGCGCCCCTTTTGTATCTTTTTTTTTATAGTAATAAATAAGTATGTTCCTACCTTCATGCCTTGCCCACGCCAACTTTCCTTTGCCTTCCGGGAAAACAAACCCCAAAGTCCACGTATTGACAGGAAGTCACCAGCGACAATCCGGTTTTCCCACAAAAACTAGAGGACTATCAGGTGCCTCTATTTCAGTATCAGTGTCAAAACGGGGGGTCGGGGTCGTTCTCCCAGGAAAGCAGACAGACTACTCAAGACATGGCGTGCAGGTATAAACATGATTTAATTTTAACTAAAAAAATGTACAAACAAAAAGCGCTCACAGCGGAGGCGCAACTTGGCTAAGGAAACAAAACTAACACTTTAACATAAACTATGAACATAACACAAACAACAATTACTTGAAGAGAGCAGCATGAACTTTGGCATGAAAAAACAGGCATGACTTACTGTGTCAAGAACAGAGCATGAAACGAACAACAATGATTGTGAACCATAGGCAAAATTCCAAAAAAAGTGCAGTTCCCCATTAATATACATTTTTAGTCATAAACTGAATATTCACTGTTACAAACGGACCTTTGAGGGCAGCCATAATTTCCATGACGCCCTCAGTAAAAAAATATTTTTAAAATCGATTTGAATGCAGCTGGGATAGGCTCCAGCCAACCGCAAGAGGAACATGCGGTGGGAAATGGATGGATGGATGGACTTTACCACCCCTGCGCGGCACCAACCACGCCATTCACTTGAGTTTTTGCTGCTAACCTAAAGCATGACAATTAACAGAAAGATAGATAGCTCAATGTTGTTAATTTGTTAAAATATTTGTATTATTCTTAAGATATTTTTGTTCAATTGTTTGTCGTTTTAAAATGCTATTAAAGTTAAAGTCATGTGGCAATAATTCATATATACCACTCCTGTTACTTTTTCTACAGCTCGTAAAAAAAGACGTCTTCGCTTTCAGAACCTAAATTATATTTATATAGCGCTTTTTCTCTAGTGACTCAAAGCGCTTTACATAGTGAAAACCCAATATTTAATTTTTACATTTAAACCAGTGTGGGTGACACTGGGAGCAGGTGGGTAAAGTGCCTTGCCCAAAGACACAACGGCAGTGACTGGGATGGCAGAAGCGGGGATCGAACCTGCAACCCTCAAGTTGCTAGCACGGCCGCTCTATCAACCGAGCTTTACAGCCCCTAAGTTACATAAAATTAGCTAATAAGCATTCTGTGTAGATCAATGTGTGTATTATCATCTTTTGAGTTGAGAAATGACAAATGAAAAAATGACTATATAATGGCAAATGGCACAAATTCAGAGGAACGGCCTGTAAATACTCGATGCAAACGTTGAAATAATCCACTCTGTTAAGTCGGGGGTCGGCAACCGGTGGCTCGAGAGTTTGTTTACATGTATAACTTTGTCCGACGCTGCCACAGAAAGACGTAACTTATGCCACTCCTTCTTTGTCTAATTTTGTCCACCAAATGTTTTATGCTGTGCAAGAATGCACAACGGTGAGCTTTTGTTGATTTTATTGACTTGTTGGATTCCTAATCAGGCATGTTTTAGCTATTTGATGCTAACATGCTTTTTAGGCTAGTTGTATTTACACATTGATTCATTATGCGTCGTTTGTGGGCATATTAATTTAATTTAGTTATGTCTTCTGTGTATTTAATTCATATTTGCATATCCAAACACACCTTATCTGTATGTAATATTGGCTGCATTTCTGATAGTTGTTTTGTGCGCCATGTTGTTCCAGACCACAGCAAACGCTACCTAGCTTGCAAAGATTGTAATAAAATTTGAAAAATACACCCTGCCGTTTCCTTAACTTGAACACACACATCTATCCTTTTGGCCAATCCATGCCTCAACTTTCCAGTAGTTATTTCCACATCTGAGAAGCTTCCATTTTACTAAAGTTATCCAATGTTCTAAACATGTGTACAATAAATATTACGGTAAATTTCAACATTTCTGTCAACGAAAATTTGCATCAGCCTGCAAAACATTGCCATTTTGATAGTCATATTAGAGCTGGGGGATATGGCCTTTTTCTAATATCTCTATATTTTCAGGCCAAATCGCGATACACGATATAAATCTTGATATTTTGCCTTAGCCTTGAATGAACACTTGATGCATATAATCACAGCAGTATGATGATTTTATGTGTCTACATTAAAACATTCTTCTTCATACTGCATTAATATATGCTACTTTTAAACTTTCATGCAGAAAAGGAAATCACAACTAAGTCAATTGACCAAAACTGTATTTACTAAACTGTTATTAAGCAGTGGCACAAACATTCATGTCATTTCCAAACAGAAAGTACAAGATTGTCAGAGACATTTTAAAACAAGCTATTATTTTTTTTTTTACAGAACACCACTGCAATAGATTAAAACAAAAAAAGTGCACTTTTGTGCATGATGTCACACAAGATATTTCAATAACTGTCAAATAAAAATTAGCTGCATAATAAGAAATCAAATAGTGTTCGTCCTTTGCTATGTGGTAGGTTACTGCGGACGTTTTTCTCCTTTTGTTGTTGATTGTTTTTTTCGTACGGTGTTGACCTGGAAATATTTGTCACGGTATTTTGATGGTGTGGGCGTGTGGTGCCGAATGGAGACGTTGACATGCGGAGTAATCACTCTTCATTCTCTAGCAGGTGTCTTTTCAAATGATGCTACATATTAGCAGTAATGCTACTTTTTGTAGCAATGCTTTTCCCCCACACTTGACTTATTACGGTTGTCTGTTCGACATATTCCCACTTGAAGCCAAACCACCGCCAGACGATGGACCCTCTGCTGTTTTTCTTGGAAATTAATTCTTCCTTCATTTGCTAACAGATTCGCACCTTGTTTTTCTCGCACGGTTCTGCTAGCACCGCAGCTAACGTTACCCATGCTGCTACCTCTCTGTTCCGCAAGGGCGTATACGTATGTGACGTATGACGTGACAATATGTGACGTATGTCAGAAGGTGCGCTTGATGTCGGTGAGAAGGAGACACAAAAAGGAGTGGGAAGAGCCTGTAGTGTAATGCCCGCAGCTAAAAGCAACTGCGTGAGAACGTATACTCAGATATCACGATATAGTCATTTTCGATATCGCACAGAGACAAAACCGGGATATATCGCATTGATCGATATATCGCCCAGCCCTAAGTCATATACTGTATTCCATGTTACAAACGGACCTTTGAGGGCAGCCATAATTGCTATGTGGTCCTGGATAAAAAAATGTTTTAAAATCGATTTAAATGTAACTGGGATAGGCTCCAGCCAACCCCAAGAGGGACAAAAGGTGGAAAATATATTTTTTTGCGGCTCCAGACATATTTGTTTTTTGTATTATTGGTTCAATACGGCTCTTTCAATATTTTGGGTTGCAAGTAAAAAATGAAACCAAAAACATTCCAGTTCATGTATTTTTCGGACTATAAGTCACAGTTTTTTTCATGCGACTTATACTCAGGAGCGACTTATGTGTGAAATTATTAACACATTACCGTAAAATATCACATAATATTATTTAGCTCATTCACGTAAGAGACTAGACGTATAAGATTTTATGCGATTTAGCAATTAGGAGTGACAGATTGTTTGGTAAACGTATAGCATGTTCTATATGTTATAGTTATTTGAATGACTCTTACCATAATATGTTACGTTAACATACCAGGCACCTTCTCAGTTGGTTATTTATGCGTCAGCCTGTTGTTCACTATTCTTTATTTATTTTAAATAGCCTTTCAAATGTCTATTCTAGGAGTTGGGTTTTATCAAATAAATTTCCCCCAAAAATGCGACTTATTCTCCAGTGCGACTTATATATGTTTTTTTCCTTCTTTATTATGCATTTTCAGCAGGTGCGACTTATACTCCAGACTGACTTATACTCCGAAAAATACGGGAGTTGCCAAAAAGTGACCAAGCCGCATTTTGAAATATGACCAAACAACATCTGACCATCCAGAGTTCATGTCATGCACTTGCTGAAGTAGTGATCTTGATAAGCATTGCACAACAGCACTGTTTGTTATTTTCTGTATTGACCTTGACGAGTTAACCCATTACCTGGGAAGAAGAAAAAAGCCCAATGATTTTCTATTAGTCGTCATGATTCACCGTTGGCTTATGCAACACGTACGGTTCTCTCTCTTTTGTGTTGCTTCTCTCGGTCTGTCTTCCTCTCTCCATTTTCTTCACCACCGTGCAAAGTCTCAAGGGTAAACTGAATGTCCTCTTCCATTTCGCTGCTATGTCGGTCTCCATGTCAACAAGATATGAGTCACTAAAGCCTGCCAAAAATGTGGACAAAATCTCAAAAACACGTTTCTAATAATACATCAATTAACCAGCTGAGTTACAGCGGGCACATTACTGTGCGTCAGTTGTACAGGCCAGCAGTTCAAACCGCTGGCCTGATCTTGTGACGATGAATACAAGTACATCGACAATTGAAGAAAGGATTGCTTTGTCGGCAACAGCTTAAAAATTCTGACTATTCCGAAGCTATTTTCACATGCTACTGTTAAAGGTTTTTTACCGAACAACACAGTTAATCTGATTGTTTATCACATTTACACACTATCACATAAGTGCAATTGTACAAATCCCGTTCCCATATGAGTTGGAAAATTGTGTTATAAACGGAATACAATGATTTGCAAATCCTTTTCAACCCATATTCAGTTGAATACGCTACAAAGACAACATATTTGATGTTCAAACTGATTAACTTTTTTTTTTGTGCAAATAATAATTAACTTCAGAATTTGATGCCAGCAACACATGACGAAGAAGTTGGTAAAGGTGGCAATAAATACTGATAGTGTTGAGGAATGCTCATCAAACACTTATTTGTAACATCCCACAGGTGTGCAGGCTAATTGGGAACAGGTGGGTGCCATGATTGGGTATCAAAACCGCTTCCCAAAAAATGCTCAGTCTTTCACAAGAAAGGATGGGGCGAGGTACACCCCTTTGTCCACAACTGTGTGGGCAAATAGTCGAACAGTTTAAGAACAACTTTTCTCAAAGTGCAATTGCAAGAAATTTAGGGATTTCAACATCTACAGTCCATAATTGTCAGGCTTGCCCTGACAGTTTGTTTGTGTTTTAGTTTTTCCTCTGTGTGTGTATGTAGTATTTCCTGTCTTTAGTTCCTGTCAGCGCTCTTATTTTGTCTGTTTCCTGTGTTTCTCCCTGAGCGCTCAGCTGTGGCTGATTGACACCTGGCCACACCTGGCGTCAATCAGCCCAGTCCTATTTTATCCTGCCTTCCCATCCAGTCTCTGCTGGATTATTGTCGTTGCTACCTGTCGTGTCATGTCAATGCAGCGTTGCGATAAGCTATCTTTGGTAGCGGTTTGTAGCTTACTGTCTTATGTTCCCTGCTTCCAAGTTTGTTTGTTCATAGCCAAGTTTGTCATCCACCTTGTGCGAGCTTTTGTTTGTACCCTTTTGTTTTTTGTTCTTTTTTTAATATTTATGGATTAAATCATGTTTTCGTACTCAATGCCTGCCTCCTTCTCTGCATCTTGGGGTTCGTCACAAACAAACTCTGACAATAATATCATCAAAAGGTTCAGAGAATCTGGAGAAATAACTCCACGTAAGCGGCATGGCCGGAAACCAATATTGAATCACCGTGACCTTCAATCCCTCAGACGGCACTGTATCAAACACCGACATCAATCTCTAAAGGAAAGCTTCAACTAATTGTTGAAGCTTTGAAAGTCGATTTCTTTCCCACTTTTGTTTTATGTAGAGCTTCAGTAGTTCAACAGTCCGGGGTCTCCGCTGTCGTATTTTACGCTTCATAATGCCCCACACATTTTCGATGGGAGACAGGTCTGGACTGCAGGCGTGCCGGAAAGTATCCGCACTCTTTTTTTACGAAGCCACGCGGTTGTAACACGTGCTGAATGTGGCTTGGCATTGTCTTGCTGAAATAAACACGGGCGTCCATGAAAAAGATTGCGCTTGGATGGCAGCATATGTTGTTCCAGAACCTGTATGTACCTTTCAGCATTAATGGTGCCTTCACAGATGTGTAAGTTACCCATGCCTTGGGCACTAATGCACCCACGGTCCGGATGACACGATGTCAAATATTTCCAAAAACAACTTGAAATGTGGACTCGTTAGACCACAGAACACTTTTCCACTTTGCATCAGTCCATCTTAGATGATCTCGGGCCCGGAGAAGCCGGCGGCGTTTCTGGATGTTGTTGATAAATGGCTTTCGCTTTGCATAGTAGAGCTTTAACTTGCACTTAAAGATGTAGCGACAAGCTTTATTTAGTGACAGTGGTTTTCTGAAGTGTCCGGAGCCCATGTGGCGATATCCTTTGGAGAATTATGTCAGTTTTTGATACAGTGCCGTCTGAGGGATCGAAGGTCACGGTCATTCAATGTTGGTTTCTGGCCATGCCGCTTACGTGGAGTGATTTCTCCAGATTCTCTGAACCTTTTGATGATATTATGGACTGTAAATGTTGAAATCCCGAAATTTCTTGCAATTGCAAATTGAGAAACTTTGTTCTTAAACTGTTTGACTATTTGCTCACGCAGTTGTGGACAAAGGGGTGTACCTCGCCCCATCCTTTCTTGTGAAAGACTGAGCATTTTTTGGGAAGCTGTTTTTATACCCAATCATGGCACCCACCTGTTCCCAATTAACCTGCACACCTGCGGGATGTTTCACATTTTTTTTGATGAGCATTCCTCAACTTTATCAGTATTTATTGCCACCTTTCCCAAGTCCTTTGGCACGTGTTGCTGGCATCGAATTCTAAAGTTAATGATTATTTGCAAAAAAAAAATGTTTATCAGTTTGAACATCAAATATGTTGTCTTTGTAGCATACTCAACTGAATATGGGTTGAAAATGATTTGCAAATCATTGTATTCCGTTTATATTTACATCTAACACAATTTCCCAACTCATATGGAAATGGGGTTTGCAAATAGTACATGTGATTTCGTCTTCTATTTTAAGACCTCTACGAATCCCTAGCGCGTGGAATTTTTAGACTCAATTTGCATCAGGTCTGGGCAATTATTTTGACTCGGGGGCCAAATTTAAAGGAAAAATGTGTCTGGGGCCAGTATATCTGTTTTTTGGAACACTAATACAAAACCTCACAAAAATGTCTGATTGAATGCTAAAGGCCGCCTTAAAAAACGGAATGAAATTGAAATAGTTTTTACTGATTGAGACACCCAGAATGTACATGTAAATAAAGAATGTGGGATTTACAATATTCACAATGAACGATAAAACACTGAATATTGACAACATATAACACATTTTACAATCGAGTGAAAACGCAACAAAAATGCAACAAACAGTGAAATATGAACTCAAAGGGTAAAAAAAAACCCCACCTATAATCTGATGTATGTGACATATCACTAAGCTTTAGAACTAAAAACTAAAAACCCTGACACCCACATTTCAGACTGGCCACTCTGGAAAAGCTCCCCAGCCACACTGCTTGGTGCCTGGTCTGAGCTGCTGTGACTCAGATTTCCATATTAACTAATTAGATGACCATATTAACTAATTAGATGACCATAGTAACTAGTTAGATGACCATAATAACTAGTATATCATGCAAAAGCACAGATTTAAAGCAATGAAATACTTAATATAGTTGAAGACTTATGGTCACTAGAAAAAACATCACTGCACATCATAATGGCAGCTCCACTTTCCATCTTAAACATCTAAAAAAAATATTTGGGAATGTCCAGCGGGCCAGATTGAAAAGCTTGACGGGCCACATGTGGCCCCCGGGCCTTAATTTCCCCAGATGTGATCTACATCCTACAACAGGGTTAGGGAACCTGTGGATTTCCAGCCAGATGTGGCTCTTTTGATGACTGCATCTGGCTCTCAGATAAATCTCAGTTGACATTGCTTAACACGATAAGAAATGAATATATCTGCTGGTAACCTGTCAGGTTCTAACACTGATGACATCAATTAAACAGACGAGAAGCAAGGAATCATGCAGAGACAGAGTTCAATTTGGCTCAATGAGGAGACACGTGTTTTGGGCTGTACTCTAGTTACAGATCCAAACTACGATCTAAAAGTCCAGCCCGCGTGCTTCCTCTATTTATTTATTGAGGAAAGGGGGTAATCTCGACAACTCCAGTTAGACACAATATATGATTTTACAAAAATGCAAATGTGTTGACGCTGGTGATATCGCCTTGTCTCTGCTGGGTCTGCGGCAGCAGACCATTCCTGGACACAGACACAGACAGGCTTGCAATTGTTTGGATTGCCAGCTTTGCACAGACGAAGAAAAATAGCACTTCAGCACAATTGACAATAATTATAGCAACGGCCTTTAAGCATAAAAGTTGTGTGATAATATGTACATATTTATTCTAACATAATCACAATGTTTAAAATAACATTCAAAATATAAAACATTCCCATACATTTTAATCCATCCAACCAATTTCGACCACACCTTTTCAAGAAGTCGCACTAATGGTAAGAAGTGTTTTATTTATTATTGGCTAGCTTCAGAATAAACATCTTATTAAAAATAGTACGAGACTTATTCTACTTTAAAAATGTTGATCTAAAAAATATTATATGGCTCTCACCGAAATACATTTTTAAATATTTGGCCTTCATGGCTCTCCCAGCCTGCCATGAGGTGGCAACTTGTCCAGGGTGTACGCCGCCTTCCGCCCGATTGTAGCTGAGATAGGCACCAGCACCCCCCGCGACCCCAAAGGGAATAAGCGGTAGGAAATGAATGGATAGATGGATGGGCTCTCCAAGCCAAAAAGGTTCCCGACCCCTGTCCTACAAGAACTGCAATCAATTTTGACCAAACTACAAACCCCGTTTCCATATGAGTTGGGAAATTGTGTTACACGTAAATATAAACAGAATACAATGATTTGCAAATCCTTTTCAACCCATATTCAAATGAATGCACTACAAAGACAAGATATTTGATGTTCAAACTCATAAACTTAATTTTTTTTGCAAATAATAATTAACCTCCTATTCTTGTTTTATGTAGAGCTTCAGTCATTCAACAGTCCGGGGTTTCCGCTGTAGTATTTTACGCTTCATAATGAGCCACACATTTTCGATGGGAGACAGGTCTGGACTGTAGTCGGGCCAGAAAGTACCCATACTCTGTTGTAACACGTGCCGAATGTGGCTTAGCATTGTCTTGCTGAAATAAGCAGGGGCATCCATAAAAAAGACGGCGCTTAGATGGCAGCATATGTTGTTCCAAAACCTGTATGTAACTTTCAGCATTAATGGTGCCTTCACAGATGTGTAAGTTACCCATGCTTTGAGCACTAATGTACCCCATATCACAGATGCTGGCTTTTGAACTTTGCGTCGATAACAGTCTGGATGGTCTGTTCCCCTTTAGTCCGGATGACACGATGTCAAATATTTCCAAAAACAATTTGAAATGTGGACTCGTCAGACCACATAACACTTTTCCACTTTGCATCAGTCCATCTTAGATGATCTCGGGCCCAGAGAATCCGGCGGCCTTTCTGGATGTTGTTGATAAATGGCTTTCGCTTTGCATAGTAGAGCTTTAACTTGCACTTACAGATGTAGCGACAAACTGTATTTAGTGACAGTGGTTTTCTGAAGTGTTCCTGAGCCTAGGTGGTGATATCATTTAGAGATTGATGTCGGTTTTTGATACAGTGCCGTCTGAGGGACAGAGGGGTGTACCTCGCCCCATCCTTTCTTGTGAAAGACTGAGCATTTTTTGGGAAGCTTTTTTTTTATACCAAATCATGGCACGCACCTGTTCCCAATAGGCCTGCACACCTGTGGGATGTTCCAAATAAGTGTTTAATGAGCATTCCTAAACTTTATCAGTATATATTGCCACCTTTCCCAACTTCTTTGTCACGTGTTGCTGGTTTTAAATTCTAAAGTTAATGATTATTTGCACACAAAAAAAATGTTTATCAGTTTGAACATCAAATATGTTGTCTTTGTAGCACATTCAACTGAATATGGGTTGAAAATGATTTGCAAATCATTGTATTCCGTTTATATTTACATCTAACACAATTTCCTAACTCATATGGAAACGGGGTTTGTACAAGAGTGCTATAAAAAAGTGTGGTTCCATAAAGTCAGAATCAACATATTACATCGCCGACAAGTCCCACAGGTGAATAGAAGATTTAGTTGATCATGGCTGAGTCTTGTGAAAAACTAATTAATAATTTCTCAGCCAATGTCCTCAATGAGCGACATCAGAGAGTTGAATCACGTCACTGGAAGTCTCCAGTGCACATGTTTCTGCCAGTGTAGTTAAGCAAGGCTTTCCTAAAGACCTCGGGTGCTTGTGTGTTTAATGAGTTGCCGTTAATAAAGGAATTATAAGGCAAAGAAATACAGATGAAGTGCTGGAAAGTAACTGCACTGGCAGACCTTGGAACGAAGACTCAAGAGGTAATAACACGGTGTCATATATTGTCTGAAAATATGCCCGCTATTTGGACAGGAGGCAAGTTTGATGAGTTGCACATGTAATGTGAAATTAACTTTAATGAATAGTATTTCATAACCACAAAACGGAGTGCTGTCTGGTTGTATTCTTCCACAAGGTTTGTTTGCGTCACACAAGTGAGGATCTGCGTCATGCCACACAAAAGCATCCACACAAGGTCATGAAAGAGAAATTTCTGATATACAATATTTCTACAAGATATATGGATGTACCTAGACATCATGGATGCCACTTTTGGGGTGAAAAACAGGGGACCGGTTTTTAAAAAAGCTGTTTTTCTCCCAATCAAACGTTTTAACATCCAAACATATACACTATTAAATGGAGACAAGTCAAACAATAGTGCCAGGTGGAAAACAGCCACTCCGGCTGAAGAGTGTCCCTTTAGACCGCCCACAAGCACATTGTCTTTTGCTGCCTTCCTGTCAATATGACAATGATTGACAGCGAGCAGCAGCTGACCAATGGGCAATCAGATGCGAGACAAGAGCTAATTGACAAATGATGGTGAAGTAATAGTTAAAAAAAAAATAAAAATAAAAACAAGCAAAAACACTAAATAGGTGTGTTATGGGGGCGGCATGGCGTAGTGGGTAGAGCGGCCGTGCCAGAAACCTGAGGGTTGCAGGTTCGCTTCCCACCTATTGACATCCAAATCGCTGCCGTTGTGTCCTTGGCCAGGACACTTCACCCTTGCCCCTGGTGCTGCTCACACTGGTGAATGAATGATGAATGAATGATTGGTGGTGGTCGGAGGGGCCATAGGCGCAAACTGGCTGTCATGCTTCCGTCAGTCTACCCCAGGGTAGCTGTGGCTACAGATGCAGCTTACCACCACCAGGTGTGAATGAATGATGGGTTCCCACTTCTCTGTGAGCGCTTTGAGTATCTAACAATAGAAAAGCGCAATGTAAATCTAATCCATTATTATTATTATTATTATTGTTTGTGCTATGGTGCCATCTTTTGGACAAGTTTGTTTAGTGCAGGTGCTACAGTGGCTACATTGCTCTTCGGGTAAGATTTTTTTTTATAAACCTACCAAAAGTACAGCTGTTGTTTGGTTTACTAGCTGTCCATAGCGTTCCTACTCATTTACTACTCAGTAGAAGCATTTAAGTCCCATCTTGAAACTCATTTGTATACTGTAGCCTTTAAATAGACCCCCTTTATAGACCAGTTGATCTCCATCCATCCATCCATCATCTTCCGCTTATCCGAGGTCGGGTCGCGGGGGTAGCAGCCTAAGCAGGGAAGCCCAGACTTCCCTCTCCCCAGCCACTTCGTCCAGCTCTTCCCGGGGGATCCTGAGGCGTTCCCAGGCCAGCCGGGAGACATAGTCTTCCCAACGTGTCCTGGGTCTTCCCCGTGGCCTCCTACCAGTTGGACGTGCCCTAAACACCTCCCTAGGAGGCGTTCGGGTGGCATCCTGATCAGATGCCCGAGCCACCTCATCTGGCTCCTCTCGATGTGGAGGAGCAGCGGCTTTACTTTGAGTTCCTCTCGAATGGCAGAGCTTCTCACTCTATCTCTAAGGGAGAGCCCCGCCACCCGGCAGAGGAAGCTCATTTCGGCCGCTTGTACCCGTGATCTTATCCTTTCGGTCATGACCCAAAGCTCATGACCATAGGTGAGGATGGGAACGTAGATCGACCGGTAAATTGAGAGCTTTGCCTTCCGGCTCAGCTCCTTCTTCACCACAACGGATCGATACAACGTCCGCATTACTGAAGACGCCGCACCGATCCGCCTGTCGATCTCACGATCCACTCTTCCCCCACTCGTGAACAAGACTCCAAGGTACTTGAACTCCTCCACTTGGGGCAGTGTCTCCTCCCCAACCTGGGGATGGCACTCCACCCTTTTCCGGGCGAGAACCATGGACTCGGACTTGGAGGTACTGATTCTCATTCCAGTCGCTTCACACTCGGCTGCGAACCGATCCAGTGAGAGCTGAAGATCTTGGCCAGATGAAGCCATCAGGACCACATCATCTGCGAAAAGCAGAGACTTAATCCCGCGGCCACCAAACCGGAACCCCTCAACGCCTTGACTGCGCCTAGAAATTCTGTCCATAAAAGTTATGAACAGAATCGGTGACAAAGGACAGCCTTGGCGGAGTCCAACCCTCACTGGAAACGAGTCCGACTTACTGCCAGCAATGCGGACCAAGCTCTGACACTGATCATACAGGGAGCGGACCGCCATAATAACACAGTCCGGTACCCCATACTCTCTGAGCACTCCCCACAGGACTTCCCGAGGGACACGGTCGAATGCCTTCTCCAAATCCACAAAGCACATGTAGATCTTCCATTTCATTTTTTTTCTTCCTCCCTTTCCCTTGTGGAAGGGGGGCACAGGTCCGGTGGCCATGGGGGAAGTGCTGGCTGCCCAGAGTTGGGGGGTGGACTGCTCGCCTGTGCATCGGTTGGGGACATCTCTGCGATGCTGACCCGTCTCCGCTCGGAATGGTCTCCTGCTGGCCCCACCATGGACTGGACTCTCACTACTATGTTAGATCCACTATGGACTGGACTTTCGCAATATTATGCTAGACCTACTCGACGTCCATTGCATCCGGTCTCCCCTGGGTCCTCTCCAAGGTTTCTCATTGTCATTGATATTGACATCCCACTGAGTTGTGAGTTTTTCCTTGCCCTTATGTGGGCTCTGAACCGAGGCTGTCGTTGTGGCTTGTGCAGCCCTTTGAGACACTTGTGATTTAGGGCTGTATAAATAAACATTGATTGAATGGTTGATTTGAATTCTTTATGTATAACTCCGCGCAACCTTTGGAAGTTTTACAGCAAAACTAAAACAATTTTAACTTACTAAACCGTACCATGTGTGACGCCTTGTATTGTATTTGTACGTGCTTTGGTAACGTAATGATGCTAACGTTGTTAGCACTAGCTGCTATGCTAACATCCTTTATGGCTCTCTCCTTCTCCCCTTATGAAATATTTATATGTTATCATTAAGTATTCCCCACTAAGCATACTTGCCAACCTTGATACCTCCGAATTCGGGAGATTGGGGCGAAGGGTTGAGGTAGGCGGGGTCGGGGTGGGTAGGGTTGAGATGGGCTGGGGGTCAGGGTGAAGGGGGGAGGGGTATATTTATAGCTAGAATTGACTGAAATTCAAGTATATATATATATATATATATATATATATGTGTATATACATATACATATATATATATATAATTTTTTTTTTATAAAAACATGTTTTAATCAATCCAACAAACCATTACACAGCAATACCATAACAATGCAATCCAATTCCAAAACCAAACCTGACCCAGCAACACTCAGAACTGCAATAAACAGAGCAATTGAGGAGACACAAACACGACACAGAACAAACCAAAAGTAGTGAAACAAAAATTAATATTATCAACAACAGTATCGATATTAGTTATAATTTCAGCATAACAGTGATTAAAAATCCCTCATTGACATTATCATTAGAAATTTATAAAAATTTAAAAAAACAACAACAATAGTGTCACAGTGGCTTACACTTGCATCACATCTCATAAGCTTGACAACACACTGTGTCCAATGTTTTCACAAAGATAAAATAAGTCATATTTTTGGTTCTTTTAATAGTTAAAACAAATTTACATTATTGTAATCAGTTGAAAAAACATTGTCCTTTACAATTATAAAAGCTTTTTAAAAATAATGTACTACTCTGCTAGCATGTCAGCAGACTGGGGTAGATCCTGCTGAAATCCTATGTATTGAATGAATATAGAATCGTTTTGAATCGGAAAAATATCGTTTTTGAATCGAAAATCGCGTTGAATTGAAAAAATCGATTTATAATCGAATCGCGACCCCAAGAATCGATTTTGAATCGAATCGTTGGACACCCAAAGATTCGCAGCCCTAATATATATATATATATATATATATATATATATATATATATACATACACACAGTATAAGAAATACTTGAATTTCAGTGTTCATTTATTTACACATAATACTCCTCTCTACTCATTGTTGTATTTGAAAGTGCAATGCTTTGGAGCCAGCAGCACAGCCTTTGAAGGAGCATAGGTATGGGCAGCATCTGTGAAATTTAATTTGCAGGAAAGGAGTGACTTTTGGGTTGAATTGTCCATCCTCGTTCTATTCTCTCTCACTATCTTTTTTTGGACATTACTACTTGCCGTAATTTTGAAACAATGCATGATGGGAATCCGTATGTTGTGTGTCAGTGTATTAACGTGCCGGCTGGAATAAACACACACTGAGAAATAGCTCCGTGCCGGACTACTTTATGGGTTATAGATAAACCTATGGATAACGGAGACGTATATAATAGTCTCCTTCTTGTTGTGTGTGCAGTTGCGCACTGAGCTACAAAAGCCGTAGATGTTATAACGTGAATGGGCCGGCACGCTCTTTATATGGAGGAAAACTGGACGTGACAACAGGCTGTCCTCACTCAAGTCCGGCTGGAAATTGGGAGAATTTTTTTTTTTTTTCTTGTTGTTGTTCTTTGTTTTTTGTGAAGATTGCCGAAATAAAATACATTGATTGATTGATTGATTGATTAAATGTTTGTCCCGGGAGATTTTTGGGAGAGGCACTGAGATTCCCCGGGAAAATTGGGGAGGATTGGCAAGTATGCCACTAAGTTTTGTCCCGTGTTTCTCTGTCAGTCTGGGCTCTGTTGCAGTTGCACAAGCGTCACTTGCGTAAGTGTGTTTGGTGGTGTGCAAAGTCAGCCGGCGGTTCGATAACCAGGATATATCATGTAGAAAACGACAAACTACCTACCGGCACATTCGTGTTCTGCTTTATTGTGGGGACGGAGAAGCAAGCCCAAATAAGCAACCACACAAGTCCCACCCCCCCCTCCCCCCCACCCCCCCAAAAAAAACGCAATCTGCGACTCACAAAGTTTGTAAGTAGCTTTAGAAAAAAAGTCATAGATGATTGACTAAAACATGTGCACACCTTATAGCACACGCACATCTGATTTACTAAACGTGTGCAAAGTGGATTGCGTCTGTTAATCCTTTTAGCATGTTCCTTTTCGAATTAATATGCAAAATATATGCTGATCATTAATACACCCACAATACTGGGAAGACAAAATGCAAACATAATTATTAAGTACACACAATGTGATTCGTCAACACTCATCACCGTTTTGCGAGCACTATTTAGCCATTAATTTACCACTTTTGGGATGCATGTGCAAAAACTGACAGATCCACACTCAGCTGCAGGATCAGTGCTTGCGCTGCAAAGACAAACGACGAACAGATGAGAATCCTTTGTCCTACGTGTGTGTCAAAAATGAAAAATATCAGATATATCCTCAATTCAGCAACATCGTTTTATAAATAGAAAGCTGGTAGAGGACTTAAGGCAGGGGTAGGGAACCTATGGCTCTAGAGCCAGATGTGGCTCTTTTGATGACTGCAACTGGCTCTGGGCTAAATCTGAGCCGACATTGCTTAACACGATAAGTAATGAATAATTCCACTTGTGATCACAGTGTTAACATTTTTTTGCAAAATATAAAACATGCTCATGCATTTGAATCCATCCATCCGTTTTTCTACCGCACTTGTTCAAGAAGTTGCATTAAGGATAAGAAGTAATTTATTTATTATTGCTTAGTGTAGGACTTGCCCTCCTGGGGGTTCTTCAGACCAGCAAGCACCGACATGAGAGCCCTTTTCAGGGTTACATTATTGTTTTATTTTTCAATAAGTCTCTCAGTTGCTGTACAGTAATTGTCTTTTTCTCTTTCGTTCTCGCTCGCACTCTGGCTCCAGCCCCAACCCCGTCTCTCCTCCTGGCTGCTACTTATAAACAGAGCGACAGGTGATTAGATAACAAGGCCCAGCTGGGCCATTTACGCACCTGTCGCTGATTTTGAGGCCGATCCTGGCAACACCCTACTTCGCTGCAGGCCCGCAGGCCACGCCCCCTCCATAGTTAGCTTCAGAATAACAATGTTATTATGAAGAATACAAGACCTATTATACTCTACAAAAGTTGGTCTTACTTAAAAATGCATGCGTTTTGTTGTGTTCAGTGTTAAAAAATATTATATGGCTCTTACAGAAATACATTTTAAAATATTTCGCTTCTTGGTTCTCTCAGCCAAAAAGGATCCCGACCCCTGACTTAAGGGGTGACTTGTGAGTCGGTGTATTAGTATTTTTTCACGTAGCATGTATATTATAAAAAAATATATATTTCTTACATGGAAAAGTAACTTCTTTGAAGTATGCATTTTTTTTGCATCATGAGCATAGTAGGTGCAGCCTTTCACCAATGAGCACACATTCCGTTGTGAAAAAAATAATTACAAGTGGTTTAATTGTAGATGCGCTGCAGGACTGCTTCCAGAATGCCTATAAAAAGTCGTACACGTCTCCTGCTTATTAGAAAACTGCAAAACGCCGCAAGGTTTTATGATAACATGCATGTGCAGTAAATGAGTGTCTCCATGGTGATGCCCTTCTATAGTACACGCAGAATTCTCATCTAAATAAGGTGGTTTGCACCTCTTTTCAATTGCACATGCAGTCTTAGTAAATCCCACGCAACACACCCACTAATAGTACACACTATTTTACAGATTGCACACGGTGTTTGGCGGGTGGTATTTGGATATTAATAATTCAGGTCCATAATTCGCAAACTTAGCAACACTGCTGCTCCTAGCAGTTTGGAACTGTTGCTGTGTTAACTCACAGCAACAGTGGAAGGAAATAACTTTGGTCTTATGGAGAGAATCAGAATCAGAAAACATTTTAATTCCCCCTTGGGGATTAATAAAGTATTTCTGAACAATCCCATTCAAGATCAGACAAACATTACAGGGAGACAGAACAGGATCGCTGACGGGTCTGCCAACTACCGGCGCTCCTTACAAGAAAGGTGAGTTACAGGTAAACAATAGTGGGGTTTGGGGGGGTGGGAAAAAAAAAATCAGTCCAAGCCTGGACCGCTGGAGAGGGGGTCCTGACTGAGGCCAAGGGAAAAAACAACTCATAGCCATAGGAGACATAAGCATGTATGTAAGAGGGAAACATCAAAAAACACAAAGGACATTAAAGACATTAAATAATAATAATAATAATGGATTAGATTTATATCGCGCTTTTCTATTATTAGATACTCGAAGCGCTCACAGAGAAGTGGGAACCCATCATTCATTCACACCTGGTGGTGGTAAGCTACATCAGTAGCCACAGCTGCCCTGGGGTAGACTGACGGAAGCGTGGCTGCCAGTTTGCGCCTACGGCCCCTCCGACCACCACCAATCATTCATTCATCATTCATTTACCAGTGTGAGCGGCACTGGGGGCAAGGGTGAAGTGCCCTGCCCAAGGACAGGATGTCAATAGGCGGGAAGCGAACCTGCAACCCTCAGGTTTCTGGCACGGCTGCTCTACCCACTACGCCATGCCGCCCCAAAAGAGCAGAGCTGATGCAACCAGCCACTTGTACATACAGCTATGAATAAAAAGTAAAATAATGTACTAATAAAAGTTTCAATCAATCAATCAAACACTGGACAAGTCACCACCTCATCGCAGGGTCTATATTATCTTGCATTCCAATTTTTTTGTTTAAGTAAATACTTAAATATATATGTGATTCATGATTTCTAAGCAAGTCATGCATCAAATTGTACGTCCATCCATCCATCTATCTTCTTCCGCTTATCCGAGTTTGGGTCGCGGGGGCAGCAGCCTAAGCAGGGAAGCCCACACTTCCATCTCCCCAGCCGCTTCGTCCAGCTCCACCCGGGGGATCCCGAGGTGTTCCCAGGCCAGACGGGAGACATGGTCTTCCCAACGTGTCCTGGATCTTTCCCGTAGCCTCCTACCAGTCGGACGTGCCCGAAACACCTCCCTAGGGAGGCGTTCGGGTGGCATCCTGACCAGATGCTCGAACCACCTCATCTGGCTGCTCTCCATGTGGAGGAGCAGCGGCTTTACTTTGAGCTCCTCCCGGATGGCAGAGCTTCTCACCCTATCTCTAAGGGAGAGCCCCGCCACCCGGACGGAGGAAACTCGTTTTGGCCGCTTGTACCCGTGATCTTGTCCTTTCGGTCATGACCCGAAGCTCATGACCATAGGTGAGGATGGGAACGTAGATCGACCGGTAAATTGAGAGCTTTGCCTTCCGGCTCAGGTCCTTCTTCACCACAACGGATCGATACAGCGTGAAGACGCCGCACCGATCCTCCTGTCGACCTCACGATCCACTCTTCACTCACTCCTGAACAAGACTCAGAGGTACTTGAACTCCTCCACTTGGGGCAAGGCCTCCTCCCCAACCGGGAGATGGCACTCTACCTTTATCCGGGCAAGGACCATGGAATCAGACTTGTAGGTGCTGTTTCCCATCCCAGTCACACTTGGCTGCGAACCGATCCAGTGAGAGCTGAAGATCTTGGCCAGTTGAAGCCATCAGGACCACATCATCTGCAAATAGCAGAGACCTAACCCTGCAGCCACCAAACTGGATCCACTCAACGACTTGACTGCACCTAGAAATTCTGTCCATAAAAGTTGTATGTGTATGCTCTAAAAAACAATGTAAAAATCTGGCAACCACTGCAAAATATACATATTTTTTAACATGTGTGTAAAAAAATATATAATAATCAAATGCATAGGAAAATGTAAAATAATATCATGAAGTGAACCCTTATACATATTCATATATTATTCACTCTTTAAATATCTGGCCCTCAATGAAAATTAGTTTGACACCCCAGTTCTTTGATATCTCCAGCCCCTTCTTGATATTTTCATGGATAAATGTCTCGTATTATTTTGAAATCCTTGGCTGCCGTTATTGTAGCCATTAGTGTCTTTTTCTGCTTCAGTATGGTACATATTGTAAACCACCGTGTAAATTCTGCTTTGCCAAGTGGACTATACGCACACCCGGGTCATGCTTTTAGATTAATTTTTTTAAATAAAAAAAAAACGGTAAAATGGGTTATATTTGTATAGCACTTTTTCTACCTTCAAGGTACGCAAAGTGCTTTGACACTACTTCCACATTCCCCCATTCACACACACATTCACACACAGATGGTGGGAGCTGCCATGCAAAGCCCTAAGCAGGACCCATCAGGAGCAAGGGTGAAGTGTCTTGCTCAAGGACACAACAGACATGACGGGGTTGGTATTCAACCAGGAACCCTCAGATTGCTATGTACAATAGGATATGTAAAAATATGATGGTATAAGTAAATAGCAAAGAAGCAGTTAGTAATAAATAATATAGAAATGACAATGAATGTTATTACACTACAAATGGAGCAATATCAATACCAATAGAAATATCCCTATTAATAATGAATAATAACAATAATTACCTCTATTATGAACAATGCAATTGTTTCAAATGCAACAAAACATATATGCAATGATAACTTGAAATACAAAAGAAAACAGATAAATGGAGGGAAGAAAGAGAAGCCAACTATATTAACCTTGTAGATTGTTATAGCAACAATGGGTTAAGCTTTGTCAGTGTGCCATGTGTTACCTAGTTTCCCTTAGGGCAACAACGTTAATATATATGTTTAATGAAACGTTATTATATACATGAGTGTATGTATGTATATGTACTTGTATATATACAGTACGTGTATATGCATGTTTTTACAGTGAATGTATAAATGTATGTGTGGAGGTGTGTGGCTTGCGGACCTGCAGCGAAGCGGGGTGGGCCAGGATCTGCTTCGAGATTAGCGGCAGGTGCGTAGATGACACAGCTGAGAGTGTTTGTCTGATCACCTGTCGATCTGTTAAAGAAAGCAGTCAGGAAGGGAAGAGGGTTGGATGGTGGAGAACAAGGCCGAGACACGACACTGGAGAAAAAACATTCGTGTGCTCACTTGAAAAAAAAGACAACTGCTGAAAAGCACCCAAAAGACTTTTGCACATTTATTGACAAATAAAACGCTTTTGTAAACCTGGAAGAGCCTGGGATGTCGATGATTGGTGGTCCAACAAACCCGGAGGAGCAAGACCTCGACAGTATATTTGTACAGTGAATGTACGTGTGGATGTACAAACTTTGAGAGTGTGAGAGTGTACTGTATTCGTGTATGTATATCATTATCAAATCCATTTTAAACTCATTCTATTTGTTTTTAAATGTCTAAACAACCTCGAGAACAAGGAAATTGAGCACTGAGCGCCGGGACAGAGAGGCTTTGCGGTGTCTTGGCCGGGTGAGCAGGTGTCGGACACCTCAGTCACCTTGGACGTATCCTCGCTCATCCATGCGGACTGGACACTGGCCGAGAGTTGGTTGGCGGCCGAGAGTGGAGTCGGCTCTCTTCGTTGCTTTGTTGGGTCTGCTCTTGTCTCTGGCCATGCTCCCTCCACCCCACCGGACGATGGCGTGGAACACCACAGAGGCCACCACAGTCTATATGTTTCTTTTAGTTTTTATTCGTAGCTGTAAGTACAAGTGTCCGGTTGTAACCGATACTTTAATGTCTTTAATGTCCTTCGTGTTCTTTGATGTTTGATGTTTCCCTCTTACACACATGTAAGAGGGATGTGTACTATGACTATGAGTTGTTTTTTTCCCTTGGCCTCAGTCTGGACCCCCTCTCCAGGGCCCAGGCTTAGACCAAATTTTTTATTTTATTTTAATCTTCAAATTTTTTCTCCCATTCCCCCCACTTGTTTACCTTTATCTCACCTTTTTTGTAAGGGGCGCTGGATGTCGGCAGACCCGTCAGCGATCCGGTTCTGTCCCCCTGTAATGTTTGTCTGATCTTGAATGGGATTGTACTGAACATTTTTATTTTCCTGAGGGAACTCTCATGACGGAATAAATAAAGTACTATCTAATCTAATCTAATCTAATCGAATCTAATCTAATCTAATCTGATCTAATCTAATCTAATCTAATCTAATCTAATCTGAATACAACTGCTATGGAATGAAAAGAGGTAAGATTAAATAAACTCTGCTTCTTCCTACTCCTTTTTGGATGTGCTGTAATGAAATAACTGGAATTGTGTGATGTGTTACATTGTATCGTAAGCCTGTTCCAAACTGACACTGAACTGAACTGAACTTCCATTGTAAATATTAATAAATAAAAAAAAGCAGAGGAGTTGCACCTTTTCTTTTCTAATATTCAGATGTTTTTTTTTCGCTGCTTCACACACTTTCTGAACCCTTCCTCTCCCCCTCATTTCCTGATGCTTCTGTCCATCATTCAACACCTAAGCTCATGCGTCATCTTCTTTTTCTTTGAATGTCAGCTCCCAAGTAGTTCGTGTCATGGTGACATTTCGTCACTGGAACTGGAGTAATTAATTAGATATCATATTTTTCAACTTTTTCCACACCTCTATATGGTTATGAGGACAATGTATGTACAAACCCCGTTTCCATTTGAGTTGGGATATTGTGTTAGATGTAAATAAAAACGGAATACAATGATTTGCAAATTATTTTCAACCCATAATCAGTTGAATATGCTACAAAGACAACATATTTGATGTTTAAACTGATAAACAGTTTTTTTTGTGCAAATAATCATTAACTTTAGAATTTGATGCCAGCAACACGTGACAAAGAAGTTGGGAAAGGTGGCAAACAATACTGATAAAGTTGAGGAATGCTCATCAAACACTTATTTGGATCGTCCCACAGGTGTGCAGGCTAATTGGGAACAGGTGGGTGCCATGATTGGGTATAAAAACAGCTTCCCAAAAAATTATCAGTCTTTCATAAGAAAGGATGGGGCGAGGTACACCCCTTTGTCCACAACTGCGTGAGCAAGTAGTCAAACAGTTTAAGAACAATGTTTCTCAAAGTGCAATTGCAAGAAATTTAGAGTTTTTCAAAATTGTTTTTCGAAATATTCGACATCGTGTCATCCGGACCAAAGGGGAAGCGAACCATCCAGACTGTTATCGACGCAAAGTTCAAAAGCCAGCATCTGTGATGGTATGGGGGTGCATTAGTGCCCAAGGCATGGGTAACTTACACATCTGTGAAGGCACCATTAATGCTGAAAGGTACATACAGGTTTTGGAACAACATATGCTGCCATCTAAGTGCTGTCTTTTTCATGGACGCCCCTGCTTATTTCAGCAAGACAATGCCAAGCCACATTCAGCACATGTGACAACATCATGGCTTCAAAAAAAAAAAGAGTGTGAGTACTTTCCTGCCCCGCCTGCAGTCCAGACCTGTCCCCCATCGAAAATGTGTGGCGCATTATGAAGCAGAAAATACGACATCGGAGACCCTGGACTGTTGAACAACTGAAGCTCTACATAAAACAAGAATGGGGAAAAATTCCACTTTCAAAGCTTCAACAATTAGTTTCCTCAGTTCCCAAACGTTTATTGAGTGTTGTTAAAAGAAAAGGTGATGTAACACAGTGGTGAACATGCCCTTTCCCAACTACTTTGGTACGTGTTGCAGCCATGAAATTCTTGTCATGCCTATGGTTCATGTTTTGTTTTGGTCATACTATGTTTAGTTTTTTGGACATTTAGTTCTGTTTTGCATTTCCTTGTTTGTCTTACCATGCCAACTGATTTAGTTTTCTGTCATGTCTGATCATGAGTTTTGGATGTCCATATTACCCGGAGCATCCCCAATCTCATCTGCTCTCAAAGCTAAGCAGTGTCTGGCCTGGTTAGTACTTGGATGGGAGACTACCTAGGAATACCAGGTGCTTTTGACCTTTGGACTCTAAGTTCCTTTTTTTTTTTGACCTCCCTGTTTTGTTACCATGACAACCAATCAGTTCACCTGTCTTGTCTCACACCTGTTTTCACTTATCATGTTCATTATTTAAGCCACAGTTACCAGTTAGTCAGTCTGGCAACATCACCTCATTCACGCCCTCGATTATCTGCTTCATGCCATTTTGTCCACGTAAGTTTTTGTTATTCCTGCCACTGCGCAAGTGTTTTTGTTTCATGTTTGTAGTTTATAGTCTTTGTGTTTGTCTTTTGTTTCATAGCCCAGTTTTTTGTACCTCCATTGTGCGCACTTTTTGTTTGTTCCTGTTTTTAGTTTTAGTGTTAAAATAAAGATGTCTTTACCTTCACGCCGTTTCCACTCCATTCGCTTTGCACCTCGGGAAAACAAACCAAGAACAAGTCCTAGCCTGACAATTCTAAGTTAATTATTTTTTGCGAAAAAAAAAATTAAGTATATGAGTTTGAACATCAAATATCATGTCTTTGTAGTGCATTCAATTGAATATGGGTTGAAAAGGATTTGCAAATCATTGCAATTTCCCAACTCATATGGAAACGGGGTTTGTAAACGCAAAAAAAAACAAACCTGATTTCAATAATTCTTTGTCAAACATTCTGGGTATATCTGATTAGTCTACACATCTCAAAACATTTTATTATATATTCTCCAGGGACAATACTGTATGAATTTAATGTTCTTCAGTTTACAGCAGAATAGATTTACTGTCTGCTGAAAATAACTCAAAACAGAATCATTATTGTCTAAATTGCTCACAACACAAGTGCGTGCCGCTCACAGTGAATAAGTCCTAAATTGCATCCTTGGTGGGAATATGTAGTGTGAGCGCCGTTGTTATCTAGCACTGCCTTAATCCTCTTGGGTATAGAATTCATCAGAGCTGCAGAGGTTGTTACTGGAATCCTCTTCCACTGCTCAATGATGACATAATGGAGCTGTTGGATGCGAGAGACCATGCACTCATTCACCATTCACTTGAGCATGACCCGACAGAGTTCGATTGGGTTCAGGTCTAAAGACGTATTAGGGCCGCTCCATCATCTTCCTTTGCAAGTCGCTCATCATCTTGGAGGTGTGTTTGGGCTCATATTGGAAAATTGCCATGCAGCCCGGATTTTGAAGGAAAGGCGAACAACAGAATGTCAGAGTAGATGTTGACAGTACTCATCCTCCCCTGCTCATGACGATACCATGAACATGTTTGATGATAGACAAGGCAATTTGTACTCACGACGATCTAATTATATCCTTCTGTTTTCTTTCACATACCCAGGGTTGACTTGGTAAATGGTCTGTATATTAGTGATGCGCGGTTTGCGATCTCATCCGCGGAGTCCGCGGATAAACCACGGGTTGGGTGGGTGACATGACGAAAAAATAGATTTTAATCAAATTCGGGCGGGTGGCGGTTGAACCATTCGGAAATATTTGATATACATAGTTCTGGGATCGGTATCCTTTACCATTCAAAGTGCCAATTAAGACCCGTGTCACAAAGCGAAGAAGACAACAGGAGACGCAAACATTCTCTAGAACAGGGGCGCTCACACTTTTTCTGCAGGTGAGCTACTTTTCAATTGACCAAGTCGAGGAGATCTACCTCATTCCTATTTATAATTTGTATTTATTTATTTATGAAAGAGGCATTTTTGTTAACAAGTTAATGGTGTTTAATGATAATACAAGCATGTTTAACACACATAGATTCCTTTCTTTCATGAAGACAAGAATATAAGTTGGTGTATTTGATTCTGATGACTTGCATTGATTGGAATCAGACAGTGGTGCTGATAACGTCCGCATTTTCAAATGGAGGGAAAAAAAAGTCCTCCTTTCTGTCCAATACCACATGAAAGTGGTTGGATTTGGCATCTCATTTGTCCAACTTGCATACTCGTTTTTAAACACTTTGTTATGAGAGTAGCATATGTGTGTGGCCCTTTAATGTCTGGCAGCAGGTGAGTGACGTCAGTGAGTGTGCGGGTGGGCAAGCAAGTGAGAAATCGGTCGCTGAGGGCGGGGGAGAAATACATTGGCATCAAACTCCGTAGCTTGCTAGCTTGTGCACGCTACCTTTCTGAGACTCTTATTTTGTTAGCACAGGCAGGATGAAACAGGTCTTTTATGGTGAAGACAGGAACTGTGCAGTCGGTCTTTAGAGTTTTGACAGTAGGTACGGAGTCTCTAGAAATAAAATGTGTTTCTCTGCGTCCGCCCTGTTAGTGATTTTTTTCTTAAATATGAGCTCGCAGCAGCCAGCGCCATCTCACAAGATCCTCGGGTGCCGAGAATGTCAAACAACTGACGAAAGTGAAGTCTTGGTATGATTGATGATTGCTCATTTTTATGTGTATTTTTTAATGCCTGGCTTGAGATCGACTGACACACCCTCCGAGATCGACAAGTCGATCGCGATCGACGTAATGCCCACCCCTGCTCTAGAATGACTGCCGGCAGTTCATTCATTCATTTTCTACCGCTTATTCCCTTTTGGGGTTGCGGGGGGCGCTGGCGCCTATCTCAGCTACAATCGGGCAGAAGGCGGGGTACACCCTGGACAAGTCGCCAGCTCATCGCAGGGCCAACACAGATAGACAGACAACATTCACACTCACATTCACACACTTGGGCCAATTTAGTGTTGCCAATCAACCTATCCCCAGGTGCATGTCTTTGGAAGTGGGAGGAAGCCGGAGTACCCGGAGGGAACCCACGCATTCACAGTGAGAACATGCAAACTCCAAACAGAAAGATCCCGAGGCTGGATTTGAACCCAGGACTGCAGGAACTTCGTATTGTGAGGCAGACGCACTAACCCCTCTGCCACCGTGAGGCCGGCAGTTACCCAGTTAATAAGTATTAGGGCGTGCTAAGAAGCCATTGGCTTTGTCGCCTTCTACAGCATGTACGATCTGCTTGTCAGTCCAGCAACATGATGTGGGTGGCTTTCGCGGCAACACGCACACGACTGCAAGGCATACTGGGTGACACAGAGCACACTAATGGTTGTGATATAAACAATTTTAACACTCTTAGTAATATGCGCCACGCTGTGAAGCCACACCAAACCAGAATGACAAACACATTTCGGGAGAATATCCTCCCAGTAACACAACATAAACGCAACACAACAAATACCCACAATCCTTTGCATCCATAACAGTTCCTGATTAATTTATACACCTCGCTAGCAGCAAACCACTCCACCCCCACCCCTCCCTCTCTGCGTCGGTAAGGTGGGCGGGGTTGGGGGCGAGGGGGTGTAAAATATATTCAGGAATTGTCACGGATGCAAAGAATTCTGGGTATTTGTTGTGTTGCGTTTATGTTGTGTTAATGTGAGGATGTTCTCCCGAAATGTGTTTGTCATTCTTGTTTGGTGTGGCTTCACAGCACGGCGCATATTAGTAAGAGTGTTAAAATTGTTTATATCACAACCATCAGTGTACTCTGTATCACCCATTATGCCTTTCAATCTTGTACGTGTGATTGCGGAAGCTCCATACAGCTGGACTAACAATCGGCTTGTACATGTTGTTGAAGGTGTCAAAGGCAATGGCTTCATCCATCCATCCATTTTCTACCGCTTATTCCCTTTCGGGGTCGCGGGGGACGCTGGCGCCTATCTCAGCTACAATCGGGCGGAAGGCAGGGTACACCCTGGACAAGTCGCCACCTCATCGCAGGGCCAACACAGATAGACTGACAACATTCACACTCACATTCACACACTAAGGCCAATTTAGTGTTGCCAATCAACCTATCCCCAGGTGCATGTCTTTGGAAGTGGGAGGAAGCCGGAGTACCCGGAGGGAACCCACGCATTCACGGGGAGGACATGCAAACTCCACACAGAAAGATCCCGAGCCTGGATTTGAACACAGGACTGCAGGAACTTCGTATTGTGAGGCAGACGCACTAACCCCTCTGCCACCGTGAAGCCCCCAATGGCTTCATAGCACGGCCTTATTCTTGTTATCAGCATGAACACCATTGGATATTCGCAAAAACGTTAGCGGCTCCCATTGTCTTCTTTACTCTGTGACACGGGTTTAGATAGCTCTTTGAGTGATAAAGGTGGCCGACCTCTGATGTATTTCAACGGACGGGTGGCGGGGGGCTGCGGTTCTGATAAAAAGTTGGTTCGGGTGTACGGCGGGTGGATGACGACTTCGGTGATGCGGTTGCGGATGATATAATTGCCTATCATCGCATCTCTATTGTATATATTTAGCACTTTATTATGCTTACAAAGGTACCCACTGTGCTTTACATTACTATATCACATTCACCCATTCACACACACGTTCACATGATGGCGGAAGCTGCAATGCTAACCATGACCCATCAGCACCAAAGGTTAAGTCTCTTGCCTCAGGACACAACAGCTGTGACTCGGAAGACAGAAGCTGGAATCGAACTTGGAATCCTCAAGTTGCTGGCATATGCCACCCCTTAAATTTCCTCTCATTCATCCAACACCTTCAAATACTGTCCCTGAAAACCTCAAATAAAGCCAGAAATTTGGGGGTTATTTTAGATTCTGATTTACATTTCGACAGTCACATCAAATCAGTAACAAAATCGGCCCACTATCATCTCAAAAAATGTAACATGACTAACATGTCAGCTCAAGACTTGGAAAAACTTGTACATGCCTTTATTACCAGTAGGCTACACCAGGGGTCACCAACGCGGTGCCCGCGGGCACCAGGTAGCCCGTAAGGTCCAGATGAGTAGCCTGCTGGCCTGTTCTAAAAATAGCTCAAATAGCAGCACTTACCAGTGAGCTGCCTCTATTTTTTTAATTGTATTTATTTACTAGCAGGCTGGTCTCGCTTTGCTCGACATTTTTAATTCTAAGAGAGACAAAACTCAAACAGAATTTAAAAATCCAAGAAAATATTTTAAAGACTTGGTCTTCACTTGTTCAAATAAATTCATTTACTTTTTTACTTTGCTTCTTATAACTTTCAGAAAGACAATTTTAGAGAAAAAATACAACCTTAAAAATTATTTTAGGATTTTTAAAAACATATACCTTTTTACCTTTTAAATTCCTTCCTCTTCTTTCCTGACAATTTAAATCAATGTTAAAGTATTTTTTTTATTGTAAAGAATAATAAATACATTTTAATTTAATTCGTCATTTTAGCTTCTGTTTTTTCGACGAAGAATATTTGTGAAATATTTCTTCAAACTTCTTATGATTAAAATTAAAAAAAATATATTCTGGCAAATCTAGAAAATCTGTAGAATCAAATTTAAATCTTATTTCAAAGTGTTTGGAATTTCTTTTAAAATTTTTGTTCTGGAAAATCTAGAAGAAATAATGATTTGTCTTTTTTAGAAATATAGCTTGGTCCAATTTGTTATATATTGTAACGAAGTACAGATTGGATTTTAATCTATTTAAAGTTAAAGTTAAGTTAAAGTACCAATGATTGTCACAAATATACTAGATGTGGCGAAATTATTCTCTGCATTTGACCCATCACCCTTGATCACCCCCTGGGAGGTGAGGGGAGCAGTGGGCAGCAGCGGCGCCGCGCCCGGGAATCATTTATGGTGATTTAAACCCCCAATTCCAACCCTTAATGCTGAGTGCCAAGCAGGGAGGTAATGGGTCCCATTTTTTTATAGTGTTTGGTATGACTTGTATGATTTGAACTCACGACCTACCAATCTCAGGGCGGACATTCTAACCACTAGGCCACTGACATGTCATCAAACATATATATTTATTGTAAGAAATCATTAAGATGATCAGTGTTTCCACAAAGATAAATATCATTAATTATTAATAATAACATGGAGTTAAAGGTAAATTGAGCAAATTGGCTATTTCTGGCAATTTTTTTAAGTGTGTATCAAACTGGTAGCCCTTCGCATTAATCAGTACCCAAGAAGTAGCTCTTGGTTTCAAAAAGGTTGGTGACCCCTGGGCTAGACTATTGTAATGGTCTCCTTGCAGGTCTTCCCAAAAAAAACTGGTCAGGCAGCTGCAGCTTGTTCAGAACGCTGCTGCTAGAGTTCTAACAAAGACCAAAAAATGTGAGCTGTGAGCATATTACACCAATTCTTAAAGGGGAACATTATCACCAGACCTATGTAAGCGTCAATATATACCTTGATGGTGCAGAAAAAAGACCGTATATTTTTTTAACCGATTTCCGAACTCTAAATGGGTGAATGTTGGCGAATTAAACGCCTTTCTGTTTATTGCTCTGGTGGCGATGACGTCAGAACGTGACGTCACCGAGGTAATACAGCCGCCATTTTCATTTTCTACACATTACACACACGGGTCTCAGCTCTGTTATTTTCCGTTTTTTCGACTATTTTTTGGAACCTTGGAGACATCATGCCTCGTCGGTGTCTTGTCGGAGGATGTAACAACACTAACAGGGAGGGATTCAAGTTGCACCGAAGATGCAAAAGTGTCTCCCGCCAGACCCTAATTGAATGTGCTGTAGTGTTTTCACATTTGACCGGTGATGACAGACATGGCACAGAGATGTATGGATAAACTGCAGATGCATTTGCAACGAT
Source organism: Nerophis ophidion (assembly GCF_033978795.1). Classification (NCBI taxonomy): domain Eukaryota; kingdom Metazoa; phylum Chordata; class Actinopteri; order Syngnathiformes; family Syngnathidae; genus Nerophis; species Nerophis ophidion. Next base: position 20,897,818 of record NC_084635.1, read on the forward strand.
AAAGTCAACAAAATCACAAAGGTGAGTTTTGTTGATGTTGACTTATGTGCTAATCAGAAATATTTGGTCGCGGTGTGACTGCCAGCTAATCGATGCTAACATGCTATTTACCGGCGGTGCTAAAGCAGACATGGCACAGAGATGTATGGATAACCTGCAGATGCATTTGCAACTATATTACGTTTCCTTCCACCCACATTTGATGTGAAAAAAACACTTACCAATCGACGGATTTAAGTTGCTCCATTTTACCGGCGATGCTAACGCAGCTATGCGGCCATGCAATGGCTATGAATAGCGTCAATAGCTATTTGCTCAATAGCTTCAGTTTCTTCTTCAATACTTTCATACTCCAACCATCTGTTTCAATAAATGCGTAATCTGTTGAATCGCTTAAACCGCTGAAATCCGAGTCTGAATCCGAGCTAATGTCACTGTATCTTGCTGTGGTATTCCCATTGTTTGTTTACATTGGCAGCACTGCATGACGTCACAGGAAAATGGATAGTGGTATCGAAGATAGCGGAAAAAAAGGCACTTTAAAGCTTTATTTAGGGATATTCGGTGACCGGTAAAATTTTGAAAAAAAAATCAAAAAATACAACAAGCCACTGGGAACTGATTTTTATTGTTTTTAACCCTTTTGAAATTGTGATAATGTTCCCCTTTAAATCTTTACATTGGCTCCCTGTAAATCAGAGAATTGATTTCAAAATCCTCCTGCTCACATATAAATCACTACATGGTCTAGGGCCGAAGTATATCACTGATATGCTCCCACTATATAAGCCCTTTAGATCACTAAGGTCTTCTGAGACCAATCTGTTAGCGGTTCCCAGAGTAAACTCAAATCAAGGGAGAGCATCATTCAGTCACTACACAACAGGCCGGTTCTACAATCGGAATGAAACTGGACTCACTGGTGACGGTGGCAGAGAAGAGGACTGTTGACAAACTAGTGAGCATCCTGGATGATGCCAGTCACCCTCTGCATACAGTTATCAGTAGTCAGAGGAGCCTGTTCAGTGCTAGACTGCTTCATCCCAAGTGCAGGACTAATAGACTCAAAAACTCCTTTGTCCCACACGCCATTAGACTGTACAACTCCTCTCTGGGGCGGGAGGCGGGGGTTATTAGGATGACAGGGGATGCAAAACAATAACAGTGCAATACCTTTTCATAACATGGTCACTACTGCCTACTTTGTCTTGTTATATTCTTATTTTACTGTTATATTTTTATTCCCATTGTTGCTTTTTATTTTTTATTCTAATTGTAATATTTCTCTATTTTGTTTCCATTTAAACCCCCATTATTTACTTTTTACTTTTATTTAAATTCATCTCAACTCTGTACACTGCTGCTGGAATTTTAATTTTCCTGAAGGAACTCTCCGGAAGGAATCAATAAAGTACTATCCATCTATCTATCCATCTATCTATCTATCTATCTATCTATCTATCTATCTATCTATCTATCTATCTATCTATCTATCTATCTATCTATCTATCTATATATCTATCTATATGATATAATATATGTTAACAACCGCTGGTGTAACCCAGGACACATCTCTGTGAAGAAAGTCTTGTGTTACCCGGACCTGGAGCTACTAGCTGTTAGCCTCCGGCCATACTATCTGCCGAGGGAGTTCAGTCACGTGATCTCCCTCTGTGTTTACATTCCCCCGAGGGCAGATGCTGCCAATGCATGTGAGATGATCCACGCCATCACATCAAGGCTACAGACAAAACATCCTGAGGCTTTTTTCATCATTTCTGGGGACTTCAATCATGCTACTTTGGACTTAACGTTAGCTGCTTTTTACCAGGCTGTGGATTTTCCCACGAGAAACAACAGGACAATTGACCTACTGTATTCTAATGTCAGGGATGCATACAAGGTCACACCCCTCCCCCCATTAGGGAAGTCTGACCACAATCTTGTTCATTTGCGGCCAAAATACACCCCCATGGTCCAAAGACAGCCTGTTAACACTTGCTATGTGAGGAAGTGGTCCCCTGAATTGGAAGATGCCCTCAGAAACTGCTACGACACCACAGACTGGGACGTGCTGCTTCCACAGGGTGAGGACATTGATGGGCTGACTCACTGTCTCACAGATTACCTCAACTTCTGCGTGGACGTGATCTGCCCTGCTAAGACTGTTCGGTGCTACCCTAATAACAAACCCTGGGTAACACAAGAAGTTAAAGCTGTCCTCAACAAAAAGAAAGCTGCCTTCAGGAGTGGAGACAGGGAGGCAATGAGAGCAGCACAGCGGGAGGTGAAACGACGCGTGAGGGAGGCTAAGGACAGCTACAGGAAGAAGCTGGAGCAGAAGCTGCAGCAGAACAACATGAGGGAGGTCTGGGAAGGTGTGAAAACCATCACAGGCCACAATACAAAGACCAGAGCTGTTGTGGGACAATAGAGAGGGCCAATGAGATGAATAACTGCTTTAACCGGTTTAACCGGCCCGTGTCCTCTCCATCCCCCACTCCCCATCACAGCCACCCCCTCTTCTGCTCCCCTCAACGAACCTCCCCCCCAGCCATGGCAGCACCCCCCTCCACCACCTCTACGCAGACATTAGTCATCTCTGCGGACCAGGTCAGAGGTCAACTGAGGAAGCTACAGCCAAGGAAAGCAGCAGACCCAGACAAACTGTGCCCCCGACTCCTGAAGACCTGTGCTGCAGAACTGGGTGAACCACTTCAAAGGATCTTCAACCTCAGCTTGCAGGCGGGAAGAATGCTCACCCTCTGGAAGACGTCATGCATCGTTCCAGTTCCCAAAAAGAACTGCCCCAGTGAGCTGAACGACTACAGACCAGTGGCGCTCACCTCTCATCTAATGAAGACATTGGAGCGGCTCTTTCTCAGCCTCCTCAGACCACAGGTGCAACATGCCAAGGACAGCCTGCAGTTTGCGTACCAGGCAGGCGTTGGTGTGGAGGATGCTATCCTTTACCTGCTGCATCGAGCCCACTCACATCTAGATAAGGGAAATGGCACTGTGAGGATCCTGTTCCTGGACTTCTCGAGTGCCTTTAATACCATCCAGCCCCGCCTCCTTCAGGACAAGCTCTACAAAATGCGAGTGGACCACTGCCTGTTTGCCTGGATTTTAAACTACCTCACCGACAGGCCACAGTTCATCAGACTGAAGGACATCACGTCTGACACTGTGATCAGCAGCACCGGAGCACCGCAGGGAACGGTGCTAGCCCCTCTTCTCTTCACCCTGTACACCGCTGACTTCTGCGACAACTCAGAGCTGTGTCACCTCCAGAAGTACGCGGATGACACAGCCATCGTCGGGTGCATCAGGGACGGCAGAGAGGAGGAGTTTCGGAATCTGGTGAGGGACTTTGTTGTCTGGTGCCACACGAACCTCTTGCAGCTCAATCCATCAAAGACCAAGGAGCTGGTCATTGACTTTGGGACGTCGAGTCCACGGTCACAACCTATTGTGATCGAGGGAGTTGAGGTACAGACCGCGGACTCATTCAAGTACCTCGGGGTTTGGGTGGACAATAAGCTGGACTGGACTGTTAACACGGACCACCAATACAAGAAAGGACAGAGCAGGCTGTACTTCCTCAGGAGACTGCACTCCTTCAACATCTGCAAAAAACTCCTGTGGATGTACTACGAGTTTGTGGTTGCCAGTGTTCTGTTCTACATGGTAGTGTGCTGGGGGGCAGTACATCCAAGAAGTACAGCTCCAGACTTGAGAAACTGATCAGGCGGGCCGGTTCTACAATGGGAATGAAACTGGACACACTGGTGACGGTGGCAGAGAAGAGGACTGTTGACAAACTAGTGAGCATCCTGGATGATCCCAGTCACCCTCTGCATAGCGTTATCAGTAGCCAGAGGAGCCTGTTCAGTGCTAGACTGCTTCATCCCAAGTGCAGGACTAATAGACTCAAAAAGTCCTTTGTCCCACACGCCATTAGACTGTACAACTCCTCTCTGGGGCGGGGGGCGGGGGGTACTAGGATGACAGGGGATGCAAAACAATAACAGTGCAATACGTTTTCATAACATGGTCACTACTGCCTACTTTATCTTGTTATATTCTTATGTTACTGTTATATTTGTATTCCCATTGTTGCTTTTTAGTTTTTATTCTTATTGTAATATTTCTCTATTTTTTTTCCATTTAAACCCCCATTATTTACTTTTTACTTTTATTTAAATTGATCTCAACTCTGTACACTGCTGCTGGAATTTTAATTTTCCTGAAGGAATCAATAAAGTACTATCTATCTATCTATCCATTCATCTATCCATCTATCTATCTATCTATCTATCCATCTATCTATCTATCTATCTATCTATCTATCTATCTATCTATCTATCTATCTATCTATCTATCTATCTATCTATCTATCTATCTATCTATCTATCTATCTATCTATCCATCTATCTATCTATCTATCTATCTATCTATCTATCTATCTATCCATCTATCTATCTGTCAGACTTTCCCCAACTCTGACTACTTTTAAAACTAGACTGAAAACTTTTATGTTCACCTTAGCTTTCAGCTAAATCTTTTAATCTTTTAACTTTTAACGTCTGCACTGTTTTTATTTTTATTGTCTGCATTTTAATTTTGCTTTTATTTCCTTTCATTTCACTTTGTTGTCTGTGAAGCACTTTGAGTCTGCCTTGTGTATGAAAAGTGCTATACAAATAAAGTTGCCTTGCTTTGCCTTGCCTTGCCTCTTTTTGGCTTTTTTTGTCCAGCTCAATGCCGGTAATACCATGGCATTCCCTTGCTGTATGAAAGACATAGTCTTTCAAAAGGGTCCTGGGTCTTCCTTGTGGCCTCATACCGGTCGGACGTACCTCTGGGGAGGCGCCCAGGAGGCTTCCTGCTCAGATTCCCAGGCCACCTCGTCTGGTTCAATGTGGAGAAGCAGCAGATCTACTCCAAGTTCCTCACAGATAATGGAGCTTCTCACCCAGTCTCTAAAGGTGCGTTTAGAGGGGCATTCACACATTGCCGCGCTCTGCCAAAGACCGCGTTAACACCGTACACAAACCCTGGTCATCCGTTACATGAAGCCAGAGCAAAACAATTGTGGGTTTAAAATGGTCGGTGTTCAAAATGCCTTTTAAAATCAATGATAATAGCACTGACATAATACGCCAGTCACATTTTTGTCCTGGATATTCATGATGTCAACCTGTTAACTCCACGAGGCTGCGGAGTTAAACACAAAGGCATCAAGGTCCCATGTGGTGGTATTGCAGTTGAAGAGGAGTCGAAGGTGGAGGGGGGGATGCAGCGTCATTCTTAGTGGTGAGCCATCTATATGGTTTACAGTGGAGTCTGGTGTAAGGTAAGGGTGTACTATATCCCCCATTCTCTTCCTGATTGCCAAAGACTGGGTCATACAGAATACAACTGACAGACCCAGTGGTACCCTGTGGACTTTGTTCTCCCAACTTGAAAATCTAGATTTTGCTGATGATCTTGCTGTCCTTGCACCAAAGCACATCCATCTGCAGGAGAAAACTGACAGACTGGACAAATTATCCCAAATTCTGTCCAAAACAGAAGTGATGTGCATTAAAGGGGAACATTATCACCAGACCTATGTAAGCGTCAATATGTACCTTGAAGTTGCAGAAAAAAGACCATATGTTTTTTAACCGATTTCCGAACTCTAAAAAGGTGGAATTTGGAGATTTAAACGCCTTTCAATTGTTCGCTGTCGGAGCAATGCCTTTTCACCCGTGAAGTCACTATCCGCCATTTTCTCAAGCACATTACACACACCAAACCAAATCAGCTCCATTATTTTCCGTTTTTTCGACAGTTTTCCGTACCTAGGAGACATTATGCCTCGTCAGTGTGTTGTCGGAGGGTGTAACAACACGAACAGAGATGGTTTCAAGTTGCAACAGTGGTCAAAAGATGCGAAAGTCCCTCGTTTGTTCTGCACACTTTACCAAGGACAGCTATGCTACAACAGAAATGGCAAAAATGTGTGGATATCCTGCGACACTCAAAGCAAATGCATTTCCAACGATAAAGTCAAAGAAATCACAAAGGTGAGTTTTGTTGATGTTATTGATGTTGAGTGTGCTAATCAGACATATTTGGTCACGGCATGACTGCAAGCTAATCGATGCTAACATGCTATTAGGCTAGCTGTATGTACATATTGCATCATTATGCTTCATTTGTAGCTATATTTGCATCCAGCCTTTCCCTCCACCCACATTTAATGCCAAACAAACACATACCAATAGAAGGTGATCGCCGAATTCGTCCGCGCTTTCTCCCGAGCCGCTGTCTTTCGTGATATGGCTCAAAAGCTTCTGTTTCTTCTTTAATTTTGTTTTTGGTACCTGCCTCCATACTCCAACCATCCGTTTCAATACATGCGTAATTTGTAGAATCGCTCATGGCGCTGAAATCCGGGTCTGAATCCGAGCTACTGTGCTATACCTTTCTGTGCTATCCGCCATGTTTGTTTTTGGTGGCTTCCCGCAGTGACGTCACAGAACAATAGGCGGGTGGATATAGCGATGGTGTAAATCCCCTCACTTTGAAGCCGTTTTTCGGGATATTGTGTGATGGGTAAAATTTTGAGAAAAACTTTGAAAAATAAGATAAGCCATTGGGAACTGATTTTTATTGGTTTTAACCCTTCAGAAATTGTGATAATGTTCCCGTTTAATGACACTCCAGATGTACCAATCACAGTGAATAGACACACCATCGAGTATGTTGAGGATTTTACCGATCTGGGAAGTCTCGTCAGTAAGGACAACTCTGCACAAAAGGACATTAGGGCAAGACTCGGAAACGCACAGTGTGCTTTTTTTAGGCTATACACCATCTGGAAGTCCAAGCATTATAGCTGAAGAACAAAGGTCCGACTTTACCACTGTAATGTAAAATCTGTATTTTTGTACGGCTCGGAATGCTGGCGATTAACACCTTACGACATGAAAAAAGTCAAAGCCTTCCACATTGGACGCCTCAGGAAACTCTGTCGAATCTTCTGGCCCGAGAAAATATCCAGTGCATATCTTTTACAAGAAGACCAAGTGCAACAGTGTGGGGCTAGAGATCAAATGCCACCGATTTCAATAGCTTGGGCATGTTTTCAAGATGGACCAAGACCGCGTCCCCAAGATCGCACTACGATGGACTCCACCTGGAAAAAGGACGCAAGGCCGGCCCAAGAACACGTGGCGGCGTACGGTGACAACTGAGCTGAAGGAGATGAACCTAGCCTGGGGCGAGGCACAGCATGTTGCTCAAAACAGGTCCAGATAGAGGCAGATCGTCGAAGCCATAGGTTCCGTCAGGGACGAAGAGGATTAAGATAAGATACATGGTAAATGGGTTGTAAATGGCCTGTGATGATGTCGCGACTTGTCCAGGGTGTATGCAGCCTTCCGCCCGATTGTAGCTAAGATAGGCACCAGCGCCTCCCGCGACCCCAAAGGAAATAAGCGGTGCAAAATGGATGGATGGATGGGTTGTAAATGGTAAATGGGTTGTACTTGTATAGCGATTTTCTACCTTTTTAAGGAACTCAAAGCGCTTTGAAGCTATTTCCACTATAGATGCGCGGATAGGCAATTATATTATCCGCATCCGCAGAACCAAAGTCGGCATCCACCCGCCGTCCACCCGAACCAACATTTTATCAGGACCGTACCCGACCGCCAACCACCCGCTGAAATACATCAGAGGTTGGCCGCCTTTATCACTCAAAGAGCTATATAAACCTGCTTCACAGAGTAATGAAGACAATTGGAGCCGCTAACGTTATCGCAACTATCCAATTGCGTTCATCCTGATGACAAGAATGTGGGCGTGCTGTGAAGCCATTGCCTTAGACACCTTCAATAACATGTACGAACCGAATGTTGGTCCGGCAACATGTTGTGTGCAGCTTCCACAATTACACGTTCAAGATTGAAAGGCATACTGGGTGATACAGAGTACACTGATGGTTGTGATATAAACAACTTTAACACTTACTAATATGCGTTACGCTGTGAAGCCACACCCAACAAGATTGACAAACACATTTCGGGAGAACATCCTCACAGTAACACAACATAAACGCAACACAACAAATACCCATAATCCTTTGTATCGGTGACACATCCTGAATATATTTTACACCCCCGCACCTCCAACCCCGCCCACCTTACTGACAAGCAGATCGTACATGCTATAGAAGGCGACAAAGCCAATGGCTTCATAGCACGCCCTAATACTTATTATCTGGGTGACTACCGGCAGTCATTCAGGAGGATAATAGCGTCTCTCATTGTCGTCCTCGCTTTATGACACGCGTCTTAAGTGGCACTTTGAATGGCAAAGGATACCGATCACGGAACCATGCATAACAAATATTTCCGGATAGTTCAACCGCCACCCGCCCGAATCTAATTAAAATCTATTTTTTCGTCATGTCAACCGCCCGACCCGCGGTTTTTCCGCGGACTCCGCGGATGAGACCGCAAACCGCGCATCTCCAATTTCCACATTCACACACACATTCACACACTGAGGGCGGGAACTGCCATGCACGGCGACAAAACAGGACCCATAAGGAGCAAGGGTGAAGTGTCTTGCTCAAGGACATGATAAGGTGGGGATTGAACCAGTTACCCTCAGATTGCTGTCACAGCCACTCTCCCAACTTTGCCACTCTGTCCCCAAGAAGAAGGTGGAGGACTCCGGCGCCTTTCAGGGAGATCCATATTACTACTGTGCTAATATGTGTTGACCAATGCTTTCCGACATTGTTGGGACGTGGTTCACGACGGTTTAAGAAGCGCCATGATCCGCCATTTAACTCGCCGATGTGTAAACGCCCCTTGAGAGGCCCGTCACCCTACAGAGGAAACTCATTTTTCCTGTACCTCTCGTTCTTTCGGTCACTATCCAAAGCTCCCGATCATTGGTGAGGGTATAGGAATGTATATAGGATGGTTAATAGAGACCATTGCCTTTTGGCTCAGCTTCACCACAATGGGCCGATGCAGTCTACATCACCAAAAATGCAGCATCGATCTTCTTGTCGATCTCGTGAGCCATCTTTTCCTCACTTGTGAACAAAACCCCAAGGCCTTGAACTCCCCCAACTTTAAACAGTTTCCCTTGTAGGTCATTAACGTTTGTCTAAGTCTAAGTCAAAACCTACTTCAATAAATAATAATTATTATTTATTAAATATTTAATAAAACAACTGTGCAAGACCTCCTTCTACCACCTCAGGAACATTACGAAACTCCGTCCCTCACTCACTCTCTCTGATGCCGAGAGGCTCGTCCACGTGTTTGTCTCCTCCAGGCTCGACTACTGCAACGCACTTCTTGTCGGGATCCCCAGCAAGAACATTGAAGGCCTACTGAAATGAGATTTCCTTATTTAAACGGGGATAGCAGGTCCATTCTATGTGTCATACTTGATCATTTCGCGATATTGCCATATTTTTGCTGAAAGGATTTAGTACAGAACATCGACGATAAAGTTCGCAACTTTTGTTCGCTAATTAAAAAAGACTTGCCTTTACCAGAAATAGCAGACGATGCGCGCGTGACGTCACCCGTGTGAGGGCTCGTCACGTCCTCACATTGTTTATAATCCGAGCCTCCAGCAGCAAGAGCTATTCAGACCGAAAAAGCGACGATTTCCCCGTTAATTTGAGCGAGGATGAAAGATTCGTGGATGAGGAAATTTAGAGTGCAGGACTAGGAAAAAAAAAAGTAAGCGATTCAGATGTTTTTAGACACATTTATAGGATATTTCTGGGAAATCCCTTATCTTTCTATTGTTTTGCTAGTGTTTTAGTGAGTTAAAGAGTACCTTAAAGTCAAAGGGGTGTCACCACGGGTGTTTTGACGCCGGAGTCTCTGAGAGAAGTCACGGCAGCTGCAGGAGGACGCTGGCTCCGCTGATCTTCGGTAAGAGGCGACTCATTTCCACAATTTTCTCACCGAAAACTGCCGGTTGACATTTGGCCGGGATCCATGTTCACTTGACCGCTCTGTTCCATAGTAAAGCTTCACCTCCGGGAATTTTAAACAAGGAAACACTGTGAGTTTGGCTGGCTAAAGACTAAAGCTTCCCACCTCCATCTTTCTACTTTGACTTCTCCATTATTAATTGAACAACTTGCAAAAGATTCAGCAACACAGATGTACAAAATACTGTGTAATTGTGCGATGAAAAAACACGACTTTTAGCCGTCTGGGCTAATATGTCCCCTCCAACCAATAACGTCACAAACACACGTCATCATTCCGCGACGTTTTCAACAATAAACTCGGTGGGAAATTTAAAATTGTAATTTAGTAAACTAAAAAGGCCGTATTGGTATGTGTTGCAATGTTAATATTTCATCATTGATATATAAACTATCAGACTGCGTGGTCGGTAGTAGTGGGTTTCAGTAGGCCTTTCAGGAGCTGCAGTACATACAAAATAGTGCTGCGAGGATCCTGATGAGATGGCGGAAACATGACCACATCACACCAACTCTCAAAACCCTTTGCTGGCTTCCTGTTCCACTCAGGTTTGAATTCTAAATCTCCCTACTAACTCACCGGTGCCTCCATGGAAATGCCCCCGTCTACCTCAAAGAACTGCTCACCCCCAAATCTTCAACGCGACACCTCCGCTCCAAACAGGCTAACATCCTCCAAGCTCCAAGGACAAAGCTACAAACTATGGGAGTGAAGTGTGTGAAGTGAAGTGAATTATATTTATATAGCGCTTTTTCTCTAGTGACTCAAAGCGCGTTACATAGTGAAACCCAATATCTAATTCTTACATTTAAACCAGTGTGGGTGGCACTGGGAGCAGGTGGGTAAAGTGTCTTGCCCAAGTACACAACGGCAGTGATTAGGATGGCGGAAGCGGGAATCGAACCTGCAACCCTCAAGTTGCTGGCACGGCCGCTCTACCAACCGAGCTATACCGGGAGACCGGGCTTTCTGCTCCTCTGCTCCCAGTCTGTGGAACGCTCTCCCTGACCACCTGAGGGCACCTCAGACTGTGGATGCTTTTAAAAAAGGCTTAAAAACCCTTCTTTTTAAAAAAGCCTTTTTATACACATGCATACTGGTTCTAGCTATTGGGCTGCATCTAGTTTTATATTTTAATTATTTTTATTATCTCTTTATTATTATTATTACTAGTTTTTTTTTACACTGTGGCACTTTGAGGTTGTTTGCTCAACCTAAAGTGCTTTTTTTTTTTTTTTTTAACAAATAAAATCTATTATTATTATAATTATTATTACTTGAGGAAGGATCATATCCACAGCGATGGACCTCTACTCTAACCCCGGGCGGGTTTTTATTGTGAGTGACCAATGCATGTATACCGCTATACAAGGACTAGAAATGTTTATAAGCATCAAAACAAATATTAAATCATAGTCGGTGTCCTCACTGGAAGCGCTATGGATGAAAATACTTCTTGTCTGAACTGGAGTTAGCTCATCACCAAACAATGTCATTTGCGGGAAATCAGTCAGCTCTTAAATCGGTTTATAATTAAGACTACATTTCATGTACTATGTGAAAATAAAGGCATGAAAGCAAAGACTAAACACAGACATGGAACGCGTTCCTGTCAAGATGGTATTTTGTTGGAAGCGGAAAGAACGCAGGAGTGCCGGCGTTAAAGTGAGGATCATCACTCAGGATGATAGGACGTATATGTGTCACGGTAATGTATTTTGAAGTGAACACGTTGTTGCTTTAAAAACATGCAGGGTACATTCAAGGCAGGTCGGACCCAGATTCCTGATTAGGGAAAAGCATCCGTGGGACCGTATTTGTCTATATATGGAACAAATCTGCTCATTTTAAAGGTCAGTGGTTATCCTGATGTTAAACATTTCCAAGAGGACAATTAATGGCGTGTTTGTGGAGGTAGGAGCCTTTTTACATTCCAAACATTCTTCAACTTTATGGCTCTCTGGCTTGAAAAACAAGTCGTTTTCCGAAATGCAGTGCTCACAAAGAAATTTGCGATGTGTCCACAGCTCTGCTGTCCTCTCTTGTAAGTGTCCTCACCTCAGTTTTGCAAACTGCAACCTAATTCAATCATAAAAGAGCAAAAGGAAACTATTACGAGGGATCCAATCCATGTGCATATAGCAATAGTCTCTCAGAAAAGAGCTTTATATGAAATTCCAATTTAAAATCATGGATGTTTCATTATCACGGTGTTTAGTAATGAACATAGAAAACAGAGATGGACATTTTAGAAGTACTATTTTCACAGCAACCAATGTTTGAGCATGGCAATACATTTGAATCACTTTTAGGACACTAGAGGGCAGAGAAGCTCCAAATTATTTTTACTTTAAAACTTCCATAGACAGTGGGCCTGGCTCACAGTCTCTGCTCAGGTTCAAGTCCCATGTACTTGAAAGGGTTGAGGTCATGTCTCTGTGCGAGGCATTCAGTTTCTTCCGCACCGGACTCAACCCAAACATGCTTTTAGAAACAGTATGCGCTGGGGCACAGTCGTGCAAACAATTATTTCTAAAGTTAGAAGCACTTAATTGCACTAAACAAAATGTCTATGAGGAAATCCTTCTAAAATTGCAGAGACAATTCAAAGTTAAATAATCCGTCCTTCAATCATTATGTACCATGGAAATATTTGATCTTCAATAACTAAAATTGTACATGTTGGGGTCGTCACATGCAATTGTACGGCATTATAAACAATGATTGCAGGGTATCTGCAGGTTTCAGCAAGTCAAATTTAAGACTTTTTAAGAACTTTTTAATGCCACCTTGAATGAAATTTAAGACCGAAAAAAATAATAAAAAAATCTATAAATATTAGCGATGGTTGGGATCCCACTGTACTACAACCTCAATGACAATCAGTCAAGTTTACTTTTCGTATGTTTATTAATAAACTGATAAGCACCACTCTGCCAAACAGCTTATCAAAAATCTTGAGAAATCCAAAAACTTTGACATCCAAAACAAACAAACCAACACCAACGCCAGTAAAAACATAATAACCAAGGTGAGGGTAAAAATAAATTACATTTGGTCAATAATAGTGCAATAATAATGCAAAACAGTATTATAACATCAACAACAAAGCACTGAACACACACTGAAATGAGCCTCAGTTGAGCTTCAGCTGGCTGTTCTCATTCACGAGTTCTGCCTCTATTTTTTTCAGCTCACTTATTTTTTCTTTGTATCTCTTGAAGAGATACAAAGAAAAAAATGAGTGAGCTCAAATCACTCACTTTTACTCAAAGACGTGCCGTAACTTTTGCTCAAAGATGTGCCCCGAAAATAAAAAACAAAAAAACTGGCCGGACAATTTAAGACCATTGAGTACTGAATTTAAGACCATTTTAAGAATTTCTAATAAATTTGATACTTTTTAAGGTCTTAATTTTAGATACATGAATTTAAGACTTTTTAAGACTTTTTAAGGATCCGCGGATACCCTGGATTGGACAGACAATGTTGGGGAAATATACCGGACAACATAAATTGGGGCAGCACGGTGGTGGAAGGGTTAGTGCGTCTAACTCACAATACGAAGATCCTGAGTAGTCCTGGGTTCAATCCTGGGCTCGGGATCTGGTGTAAGTGAATTAGGGCCATGCTGAAAAAAGAAAAAGGGAGTTATTAGTTAAAAATTTAAAGGGAAAATATTACCAGAACAATGATTGAATTTTACGAGAATAAATTAGCGTCTGCCTCACAATACGAAGGTCCTGAGTAGTCCTGGGTTCAATACCGGGCTCGGGATCTTTCTGTGTGGAGTTTGCATGTTCTCCCCGTGACTGCGTGGGTTCCCTTCCGGGTACTCCGGCTTCCTCCCACCTCCAAAGACATGCACCTGGGGATAGGTTGATTGGCAACACTAAATTGGCCCTAGTGTGTGAATGTGAGTGTGAATGTTGTCTGAATGTGTAGGCCCTGTGATGAGGTGGCGGCTTGTCCAGGGTGTACACCTCCTTCCGCCCGAATCCAGCTGAGATAGGCTCCAGCGAACCCTGCGACCCCATAGGGGACAAGCGGTAGAAAATGGATGGATGGATGGAGGGTCCAGCAACCCCCATGACCCGAAAGGGACAAGCGGTAGAAAAGTGGATGGATGGAAATTCAAACTATTGGATTTAAGCATTTTTTAGACTTTTTAGACTTCTTACCTGCATTGTGTATTGAGCAAAGGCTGTGAATACTTTTGTACATGTAATTTTTTTCATTTTTTAAAATGTTCATACTTTTGCTAAATATAAAAAAAAAAATGTCACAATATCACTATTGGGTCCTGTCCATATAATTTTGTGGGTATATATACATTTATTTCATTTTGGAATAAGACTGTAACAAAATTTGGAAAAAGTGAAGCGCAATGACAACTTTCCAGATGCACGGTACAAACAGTAATGGATAACAGTTATAAATACAATGGAGTCAATGTGGGACTTGATACACAGTTGTGTGTCTATAATTGTTGCTTAAAGGCCTACTGAAATGAGATTTTCTTATTTAAACGGGGATAGCAGGTCCATTTTATGTGTCATTCTTGATCATTTCGCGAAATTGCCATATTTTTGCTGAAAGGATTTAGTAGAGAACATCCACGATAAAGTTCGCAACTTTTGGTTGCTAATAAAAAAGCCTTGCCTTTACCGGAAGTCGCAGACGATGACGTCACCGGTGTGATGGCTCCTCACATATTCACATTGTTTATAATGGGACCCTCCAACAAAAAGAGCTATTCGGACCGAGAAAGCGACAATTTCCCCATTAATTTGAGCGAGGATGAAAGATTTGTGGCTAAGCATATCGATAGTGAAGGACTAGAAAAAAAATTAAAAATTAAAAATAAAGTTTAAAAAAAAAAGGGCGATTGCATTGGTAGTGATTCAGATGTTTTTAGACACATTTACTAGGATAATTCTGGGAAACCCCTTATCTTTCTATTGTGTTGCTAGTTTTTTAGTGAGTTAAATAGTACAGGATAGTCGGAGGGGTGTGTCCACGGGTGTGCTGACGCCAGTGTCTGAGGGAAGTCACGGCAGCTGCATGGACGGCGCAAGCTCCGCAGATCTCCGGTGAGAGACGACTTTTTACCACAATTTTCTCTCCGAAACCTGCCGGTTGACAAGTGGTCGGGAACCATGTTCGACGTTTTCAACAGGAAACTCCGCGGGAAATTTAAAATTGCAATTTAGTAAACTAAAAAGGCCGTATTGGCATGTGTTGCAATGTTAATATTTCATCATTGATATATAAACTATCAGACTGCGTGGTGGGTAGTAGTGGGTTTCAGTAGGCCTTTAAGATAATTCTGTTAAGCATGGAACAAACTGAACCTTTGCTATAACCAAAGTACCATAGGTCGGGTTGCGGATGGAGGGATGGAAGATGATGCAACAGCACCTCTGACAAAATGTTCTTCCTTTTCTTATGCAGGTGATCTCAGAGTACTCATCTGGCTCTTTCTGTCAGCCTTGTGACTAACAGACAAACCGTCCAGGATGTACTCCACCTCTCACCCTAGCATGAATAAAAAACTGATTAGATTTATTAAGGGTTGACAATACAGTATTGATGTCAAATTAGAGTGATTGAAGAATTGATTTTAATTGTGTGCAGGGAAGCATATTTGATAAGTCAAAAATGTCTGCACTTCAAGGCAATCGAACCATAGGATTTCCTCTCAGCCGAAGCAATCAAAAATTTTGAAACAAAAGTAACGGAGCCCTACGATGCCCTATTTGTACCTGCTGTTGTGCATTTGGGATCTGCATAAGTCCGGAAAATTTGAAATCAAAGCGTTGCAAAAACGATCTTGCCTTCCTATCTACTTCTTCCAAACAGTCGTTGGAAATGTGCAACATTAGTGACGTCACCAATTTGGGAATACCGTCAGCGGATTATCCATTTTTGGTAAAGGTCTACCCAGTCTGCCTTACGCACGGCGGCCATTTTTACAAACCCCGTTTCCATATGAGTTGGGAAATTGTGTTGGATGTAAATATAAACTGAATACTATGAATTGCAAATCATTTTCAACCCATATTCAGTTGAATATGCTACAAAAACAACATATTTGATGTTCAAACTGATAAACATTTTTTTTGTGCAAATAATCATTCACTTTAGAATTTGATGCCAGCAACACGTGACAAAGAAGTTGGGAAAGGTGGCAATAAATACTGATAAAGTTGAGAAATACTCATTAAACACTTATTTGGAACATCCCACAGGTGTGCAGGCTAATTGGGAACAGGTGGGTGCCATGATTGGGTATAAAAGCAGCTTCCATTAAATGCTAAGTAATTCACAAACAAGGATGGGGGGAGGGTCACCAATTTGTAAGCAAATTGTCGAACAGTTTTAGAACAACATTTATCAACGAGTTATTGAAATGAATTTAGGGATTTTACCATCTACGGTCCGTAAAATCATCAAAAGATTCAGATAATCTGGGGAAATCACTGCACGTAAGCGATGATATTACGGACCTTTGATCCCTCAGGCAGTACTGCGTCAAAAACAGACATCAGTGTGTAAAGGATATCACCACATGGGCTCAGGAACACTTCCTAAAACCACTGTCAGTAACTACAGTTGGTCGCTATTTCTGTAAGTGCAAGTTAAAACTCTGCTATGCAAAGCAAAACCCATTTATCAACAACGCCAAGAAACGCCGCTGGCTTCGCTGGACCCGAGCTCATCTAAGATGGACTGATTCAAAGCGGAAGGGTGTTCTGTGGTCTAAGGAATCCACATTTCAAATTATATTTGGAAACTGTGGACGTGGTATCCTCCGGAACAAAGAGGAAAATTACCATCCGGATTGTTAAAGGCGCAAAGTTCAAAAGCCAACATCTGTGAGGGTATGGGGGTGTATTAGTGCCCAAAGCATGGGTAACTTACACATCTGTGAAGGCACCATTAATGCTGAATGGTCCATACAGGTTTTGGAACAACATATGTTGTCATCCAAGCAACGTTATCATGAATGCCCCTGCTTATTTCAGCAAGACAATGCAAAGTCACGTGTTACAACAGCGTGGTTTCATAGTAAAAGAGTGCGGGTACTTTTCTGGCCCGCCTGCAGTCCAGACCTGTCTCCCATTGAAAATGTGTGGCGCATTATGAAGCGTAAAATACGACAGCGGAGACCCCGGACTGTTGAATGACTGAAGCTCTACATAAAACAAGAATGAGAAAGAATTCCAATTTCAAAGCTTCAACAATTAGTTTCCTCATTTCCCAAACGTTTATTGTGTGTTGTTAAAAGAAAAGGTGATGTAACACAGTGGTGAACATGCCATTTCCCATCTACTTTGGCACATGCTGCAGCCATGAAATTCTAAGTTAATTATTATTTGCAAAAAACAATAAAGTTTATGAGTTCGAACATCAAATATAATGTATTTGTAGTGCATTCAACTGAATATGGGTTGAAAAGGATTTGCAAATCATTGTATTCTGTTTTTATTTACCTCTAACACACTTCCCCAACTCATATGGTAACGGGGTTTGTAGAACAGAAAAGCCTTATTTTGTCAGTATACACATGTCTATGTCCAGGATCACGAGAAAAGTTTAACATTAGCCTTACCGCGCCTTGTTGTTTTGAGTTGGGCTTACTAGGATGCTGGGACCGTATTGTGGCTTCCGCACATACTAGGAGACAAATATATAATACATACAAAACACACATACATACATACATACGCACATACTCACAATTAGTTATACATACATACATACATACATACATACATACATACGCTCACACATACATCCACAAATACAGTACATACTTCACCATACAAATATATCGTATTTTTCGGAATTATAAGTCGCTCCGGAGTGTACGTCCCACCGGCCGAAAATGCATAATAAAGATGGAATGAAACATATATACGTCGCACTGGAGTATAAGTCGCATTAATGGGGGAAATTTATTTGATTAAGTCCGACACCAAGAATAAACATTTGAAAGGCAATTTAAAATAAATAAAGAATAGTGAACAACAGGCTGAATAAGTGTACGTTATATGACGCATAAATAACCAACTGAGAAGGTGCCTGGTATGTTAACGTAACATATTATGGTAAGAGTCATTCAAATAACTATAACATATAGAACATGCTATACGTTTACCAAACAATCTGTCACTCCTAATCGATAAATCCCATGAAATCTTCTTCCTGGATGTCGCTTCTAAACAACTCTGCCAACTCCAAAGGTATGCGCCGCTTCCTCTTGTCGTTTTCTGCTGCATATTTCATTACGTCCAGCTTGTAATCTGCAGTACATGATTTCCTTTTTGGTGCCATTTTTGATCAGCCCTTCTCAGTTTTTATAAGTTACCGCCAATGTCGAAACGATCCATTTTAATAGCTACGGCAGTAGCTTATTGCATATAGCAGTCAGCATTTCATGACCCACAATGCACTTCTGCCATGACCCTCCCTCGCCGAATTCTTATTAGTTGACGTGAGTGTGACGATTGTTGACATTTTCTTCGTCTCTTCCGCGAATGAGAAATATAATATTATTTGATATTTTACGGTAATGTGTTAATAATATCACACATAAGTCGCTCCGGAGTATATGTCGCACCCCCGACCAAACTATGAAAAAAACTGCGACTTGTATAATCCGAAAAATACAGTACATTAACACATATTATAGGTACACAAGCATATAATCCTGTTTCATCAAACATATATTAATGTTGTCCCCCCAGTAAAAAGCGGCATGCTGTCTTTTGTTATTCAGGTATTCATGGCATATTTGAATCGTTGCATTTGAAGCAGTTGTATTGTTGATAACAGAGGTAATTATTATAATTATTCCTTATCAATATTGTTACTTCTATTGGTATATACATTGTTTGGGATATTAATGTTCATTGTCATTTCTGTGTTAATATTACTTCACTAACTGTTTTTTTACTATAATTGTTGTTACCATATTTGCTGATGTTGTTCCGTTGTTGTTGTTTTGTTGTTGCTGTCTCTCGGTCTTATCCCCCTCTTCTCCCTGCAATTTCCCCCTCTGTCTTCCTTTTGTTTGTTTCTTTCTTTTTCTTATTACCATGAAGTATGAAATGCGGCGGTAGCTCGATTACATTACGATATGTATCAGATAAAACCCAAACTGAGCTCTTTTTCTGTCAGGAACGCGCATGTCTGCCGTTTTTGTGACCCCAAGATGCAGGAACCGGGAAAGCATAGAGCAGGTAAGAGGAATTTTAATCTCATATAACAGAAAAATTAAGCAGTCTTGCATACAAAGGTTCCAAACTTTGAGTGATCTTCAAGGAGTGCTGGAGGGAAGGCATAAGTAGACATATGCTGATTGGCCGCAGGTGTGGACCAGCTGCCAATCAACAGCAGGTGTGAAGAAAACAGTGTTCGGCGGAACAAGCAGGAGGTGGGAAACAAAATAAAGAGCACTGATAGGAAGTAAATACTAAAACAAGGAAAACAAACAGAAATAAAGTGACAGATTGTCACATTTTTCATCAAGAAACATACATATGCATGAAAACAATAATACAGACAGCACACATGGGACAATTTTGATTGTATGAATTGTTTTTAGTTATATCGCAAAACTTACAAACGGTGCTTGGAGAGATGCATGTAAAATCCTTTGGAGCATAAATGGACTTACAGTAGACAGAACAACACTTGTACTTCCGGTTGAAAGCACTAAAAAGAAGGGACTACTGTAGACCAGGGGTCGGAAACCTTTTTGGCTGAGCGAGTCATTTAAGCCAAATATTTTAAAATGTATTTCCGTGAGAGCCATATTATATTTTTTAACACTGAATACCGCTAAATTTCTGCATTCTTAAGTAAGACCAACATTTATAGAGAATAATATATCACAAACTCCCTTGACAGCAGTAGTGGCGACCCAAAAATGCAGGAACCAGGAGAGCGGTGAGCAGGTAAGATGCTTTTAATATCATCAACAGAGGAGAATGAAGCAGTATTGCATGTACAGTTCTAAACAATAGTCAATCTTCGAGCTCTGAGGAGCGCGTGAGACAAGCATAAATAGAAAGATGCTGATTGGCAGCACTCCCATCCAAAGGCAAAACCCAGTAACTCAGTTTTGGTCAAAACTGAGCTGATAATTTTGGAGTTACTAGGTGATATGCTTTACATTTTTGTATGCGATATTGTAATTTGTTCCGTAAGTGAGCTGTTACGCGCATGGCAGGACCTAGCAACTACCACATAACCGCGTAGATACAACAGAAAAACCTAGTATCTCAAGGGTATATCTAGAAGTGAGTTACTAGGTTCTGCTTTTGGACGGGTGAGCAGGTGAGGGAAAAATCACAGTGGCGAGTGGGACAAGCAGGAAATGGAAACAAAATAAGAGCACTGATGGGAAGTAAATACAAAACAAAAGAGAATTGAAGGGACATATCTTCACATAATAAGTGTTATTCTTTTGATAACATTGTTATTCGGAAGCTCTCTAATGATAAATAAAATACTTCTTACCATTAATGCAACTTCTTGAACAGGTGCGGTAGAACACGGATGGATGGATTTAAATATATGAGAATATTTTATATTCGAACGTTATTTTTAACACTGTGATTACCAGCGAAATTATTCATTACTTATCATGCTAAGCAATATCAGCTATGATTTATCTGAAAGCCAAGAGTCTGAGAGTCATCAAAAAAGCCAGATCTGGCTCGAGAGCCATAGGTTCCCTACCCCTGCTGTAGACGATCACCCCACAGCACCCGCAGTGAACAATCTCATCCAAAAGACTGTGCGACAGCACAAACAATAACACACCCTTTCAATTTCTCTGCTTTTTTTTTTAAATGAAAACTACATGCATTATGGTTGTTAGCGAAGAAAAATCCATTAAAATAGCCGCACCGTTTTATAAGCTGTTGGGTTCAAAGCGTGGGAAAAGAAATAGCGGTAGTCTGCAATATACGTTTTTTTGATTGATTGATTGATTGAAAATGTTAGTAGTAGATTGCAAAGTAGATGTAGTTACAAAAAAAAATGTCAACTTGACAATCATAGCTATGACAAAGAGTTGGGATGTTAACATTACGTGTTTGTGTTGTCATTCCACATTGATCCTGACTTCGGCAAGACAATGTTGTCCTTCAACATTGCTAATGTCAAAGTCTCACCAACATGTGTTATTGATGAGGCAGGATTTGAAGATGTAGTCCATCAAAAATGCGTTCTACCAAAGATTGGTCAACTGGAAATTGGTATGGTTTAATTGTCCGGAACATGTAAACAGATACAATGTGATACATCACATAATAATTACATATGTTCATTTCTCTTTACAACATGTTCGAAAGGACTCAGAAGACGCAAAGAATATTTAACTTCTAACCCTTTTCCAAGTCATGAAAATTAATAACATATTTGTTCACTTCCTGTTCTGATCTTGTAAATGTAACACAAATTACACCAATAAATACAACAGTTATCTTAATAGTTAAGCCAGTAATTATACATTTAAGATGTATAATATCTTATTTTCAACACAATTCAATATGATTACCAAGAATATTATCCCTTGTATTTTGTAATCACTTAAGGTGTGAACAGCCTCTTAAATTGGATCATATTAGTACACTGTTTTACATCTTTGCATAATCCGTTCCATAATTTAATTCCTCATTGTTATACATCTTTGCATAATCCATTCCATAATTTATTTCCACATTGTTTCATATCTTTGCATAACCCGTTCCATAATTGCATTCAGCATACTGGTATGCTGAAGGTCGTCAGTGTTATACGCTCATGCAAATGTTTTAGCTCAGATTCTCCTCTGAGGTTATATTTCTCCTCTTTTTTTCGAGGATAATGCTTGCACATTCTTGTGTAGCATGTTATAGTTTGCTTTGTACATGATTTTAGCTGTTTTTAAATGCACCATTTTGGTATTTTGGAGTCAATGCAGGATACAGTAGCGCCAAGTTTAGCAGTCCCTGTTACGATACAAGGGCAAGAAGACGGCACAGAATGCAGGGACGCAGTTAGCTCTATTTATTAATATATATAATTGTATGGTGTTTGAAAACTAATCCAAAAATGTGTATGTGTTACTGGGAGTGTTGAGCGAGGTGCGAAAGTCCAAGAGGGGGCAAGGCAGGCTCGGAGGTCTGTGGGCAGGCGTAAGGTCGAGGGCAGGAGAGAGGAGTCAAAATCCGTGCCCAGGCAGGAGGTAAAGATCCAAGAGGCAGCCACGGAACCAGAGGGAATACGGGGAAACGAGACACACTACTCGTGACGCGGGAACGGAGAAATGCTGCTGGAAGATGACAAGGTACACGGGACAAATGAACACGGAGGGGGAGAAACACAGAGAGAAAGAGTGTGCATAGAGCTAGAAATTGTCAGCTTACTGTACTGGAACAGGTTTCTACGTTCTGGCCCGGAACGCAGGTTTGCACTGGCTTATCAGCGACAGGTGCGCAGATTGTTGATGGATTGCAGCCGCTAGCTGCAGCAGGAGATGTGCACAAATGAATGTGCACTGGTAATGCATACAATACAGTACAATCATACATTTACAACAACAAACAAAACATAAAAGACATAAATAAAACATCTTCTAACAGTTATTTGAGGCCAAAACATGTAGAAAACGCTTTGAAAAAAACAAAACAAAAAAAAGTGTGAGATTTGAAGCGCGATGTAGAATGACAACTGTACACAGAGAATTTAATAGATAATGATGCTTGTAATATTAGGATTTTTTTAAATGTATTTTGTATTGTTTAGGGCAGGGCTCCTTAATAGGCTTGCCGAATACATTAATTTGGTCCGCAAAACATAATCCAGCTAGCTGCTTGTTATTGGAGTTGGACTTAGAGGGTGGATGAGATCTCAATGGGCACTGACACTTGTTCTCTAAAAAAGTAAGACTAACTAACTTGTAAACCCTGGTTGCAGTTAATGGTACCATAAATAAATATTATTATCTTTATTTGTAGTATTGGAACAATATTTATCATAGGTTTTATATACTGTGATGAGGTGGCGACTTGTCCAAGGTGTACCCCGCTTTCCACCCGATTGTAGCTGAGATAGGCACCAGCGCTCCTCGCAACCCCAAAGGGAATAAGCGGTAGAAAATGGAACTGAGGGAGTCAAAAACTAAACAAACATGACGGATCACGACGTTGGTAGTTCTATACAACATGCTCAAATATTTTCATGTACATAAGATGTGTGATTGTAAATAATGTTATTGAGATTAATCCTTAATATACAATTCCTTTAAAAAAAAAGTACCTTTAAAAAAAAAAAAATGCGTTACTCATTGAAAAACAACCGAAAAATGGATCATAGTTTTCAAAACCCAGAAATTTAGTTGAAATAATACCCTCATAACCCAAAAAATTGATTGCTCTTCATAAAAATAACTCACCAATTGAACCCAACACTTGTAACTCATATAATCAATCAATCAATCAATCAATGTTTATTTATACAGCCCTAAATCACAAGTGTCTCAAAGGGCTGCACAAACCACAACGACATCCGTGGTACAGAGCCCACATAAGGGGAAGGAAAAACTCACCCCAGCGGGACGTCGATGTGAATGACTATGAGAAATCTTGGAGAGGACCGCAGATGTGGGCAATGCCCCCCCCCCCCCCCCCTCTAGGGGTCACGGAAAGCAATGGACGTCGAGTGGGTCTAAAATGATAGTGTGAAAGTCCAGTCCATAGTGGATCTAACATAATAGTGAGAGTCCAGTCCATAATGGGGACAGCAGGTGACCATCCCAAGGGAAGACGGGTCAGCAGCGCAGAGATGTCCCCAACCCATGCACAGGCAAGTGGTCCACCCCGGGTCCCGACTCTGGACAGCCAGCATTTCATCCATGGCCACCGGACCTGTGTCGTCGTCCCCGCAGCAGATCAACTGGTCTATTTAAAGGCTAGAGTACACAAATGAGTTTTAAGTTGGGACTTAAATTCTTCTACTTAGGGTAGCATCTCTAACTGTTACCCGGAGGGTATTCCAGAGTACTGAAGCCCGAATAGAAAACGCTCTATAGCCCGCAGACTTTTTTTGGGCTCTGGGAATCACTAAAAAGCCGGAGTCCTTTATACGTAGATTTCTTGCCGGGACATATGGTACAATACAACCGGCAAGATAGGCTGGAGCTAGACCATGAAGTATTTTATACGTAACTCATAAATTGGGTTATCAAAATAACCCAGCATTTTTCAGTGTGTGCCAACAGATACTTACCCCACTGTCATGCGATGGTGCAGGCTACACACTCCAATGAATACATACAAATGACATTGTGGAGATACGGAGCCGACAGCAGGATAGGACAAACAGCGGTCCTACCCAAGATGGCGGCCAGGAGGCGGAGCATGCAGCGGAGCGGAGAGGCGGGGCGCACTTGAAGCGACGCTGCAGCAATCCGAGTCAGGTGCGTAAACAACACACCTGCTCTCAATCCCTATATCTTCTGCTGCAGTTTAAAAGGGGAGAAGGAGGCGCAATCAAGGCAGAAGTAGGAGAAGAAACAACCGACAACGAAGACGAGGAGAGCGACCAGGACAGAGATGAGCCCCCGCGGAAGACGCAGTCACCGGCCACTGAAAGGCACGCAGAGACGAGCAGGAAGAGAGGTCGCGCTAGAATTTGGCGGGACCGACTGGAACCAAAACTTGTTTATTGAAATAATAAACGAGAGTCAAACCTGCTACCATGCGTCATGTATCGATGGTCCATGCTACCCACACGATGACGGCTGGAGACCTGTCACAGACATATACTGTATATGTAAACATACAACATTTACTATATATGTATATGCATATATTTTAAGCTCAAATTAAATTTCCTTTAGGGACACTGAATGCTCAAGTGTTCCTCGTTGAACAACTTAAACTCATGATGTCAAATTGCGAAGCTATTTATACACATTCAGGTTGTTAGCATCTGTATTGTTCACAGCTCTATTCCATTATAAGGTGTTCAGCAAACCACTCCTGTAGTCCAACAATGGAGACTGAATGCTGTTCGCTCACTCTAATAAGGCAAGGAGATGAGTCATCAGCAGAGTTGGGGCTTGGATATAAGCAGAGTGGAGTGAGAGTGTGGCCTCTGGCTGAGATGAAAACCTCTGGAAAAGAGACAAAACCTATGGTGACTCGCAAAGATGTTTCCCTTGTTTCATCGCTGGGTCTCTGGTCTTTTATTATCTCTTTTCATTCCTCACCGATCCAACTGGAATGATTCGTTTTGTTTAAATAACTACACTCCAGCGCATGTGTGACACTTTGATTATTTTGATTACCTTGCAGGATAGGTCAAAAATCGGTGACATAGCAGTAATGTTTTTAAAACACTCTCAACCCCTAATAATTATTATGACAATTTCCCATACCGTCCTACTGACTAAACTGAATGGGGTGACGTCTGCAAGCGCTCCTGTATTATGTCACACGGATGTCGACCAAGACCATAGCCTGGCTGCTGAATCCCAATAAAAAATGTTCTCTATTTGTGTGCATCATGCTGGAAAAATGTGAAGTATGTAAAGTATTAGGCCGGGCAGACATGTTCCGAGTCACGTATACGTCATTTACAAGAAGTGAAGGAAATGATAAACACGGAGGATTCTGCTGTTTGGAGTGAGAGGTGCCTTCCAATCTTCCAACATGATACTTTGTGATTAAAGTAATTTAATAAAGGTTTACTCTCAGGATACGGAAGCCGGTGAGTCATAGGTCAGCGCTGAGTAGAAGGTGAGAACATTGGAAAGCCTGAGGCGTTTAGGGAGTTAATGAGCCCTTGTGCACCTCCGAAGACTTATTACGTCCTCTCTGGCTCGATGCTACAAGGACCTAGTTTTATTCACAGCTTTAATGCAGCATCCCCAGTTCCTTACTCCCAAATATTTATGAACTGTCTTAATTGTTTTTATCCCATCTTGAATCATCCATTTCAGAAACAGCATACAACCGTACATGCCCTAGAGATGAGTTCCAAATATTGAACTTATATTGGCACCAACCGAACCCTGTTGGTACTACCAAGGATTGATTCACGGAAAATCAAACGGTGACATATTTTGATAACTTTCGTTGTGCATGACGTCATGCCCGGTCGCAAACTTGGTCAGCTCAAATACGTAGCGGGCAAAATGGCACTCTAGCAGCACACAGCCAAACTCCCTCTAGGTAATGTTAAGAATTTGACTATGAACAAAGCAAATATGTCTGTATACATACAGTAAGACTCCTCTTTTCAAAATGTGTTAGCTCGATGCTATACACATGATGCTGATTAGCATTAGCGATTTTGCATGGCTATTTTAAAACCTTCAAATTTCAAATAATTAATCATTTAAAATGTACAGTATTTGTTTAGCCCTTAATCACAAGTGCCTTAAACCCTGAAACCACATTCGGACAAGAAAATATTCCAAAAACCTGCGCTAGGAAGAACAAGACACCTTAGGGAGGGGTCACAGGTGTGGGCACCCCCTCCTGGGTAACCGGCTGCAATGGATTCTGAGTGGTTACATTGTTGAATTGTTACATTCATGATAACAGGAGAGTCCAGTCCATCAGAAAGTCAGAATCGTAGGGGGAATTTCTTCCATGTAGACAAGTTGACAATGCAGAGACGTTACCAACTGATGCATAGGAGAGTGGTACCACCCCGGGTCACGACTTGGGACAGCTAGCACGTCTGGGAGTCTGGTACCTCTCCAAATGTTATCCGTTAGTGGTCACATTGTTGAATTGATAAATTTATGATAATGTGAGAGTCCAGTCCATCAGGAAGTCAGAATCGTAGGGGGAATTTCTCCCATGTAGACAAGTCGACAATGCAGAGATGTCACCAACTGATGCATAGGAGAGTGGTACCACCCCGGGTCACGACTTGGGACAGCTAGCACGTCTGGGAGTCTGGTACCTCTCCAAATGTTATCCGTTAGTGGTTACATTGTTGAATTGATAAATTTATGATAATGTGAGAGTCCAGTCCATCAGGAAGTCAGAATGGTAGGGGGAATTTCTTCCATGTAGACGAATTGACAATGCGGAGACGTTACCAACTGATGCATAGGAGAGTGGTACCACCCCGGGTCACGACTTGGGACAGCTAGCACGTCTGGGAGTCTGGTACCTCTCCAAATGTTATCCGTTAGTCGTTACATTGTTGAATTGATACATTTATGATAATGTGAGGGTTCAGTCCATCAGGAAGTCAGAATCGTAGGGGGAATTTTTCCATGTAGACAAGTCGACAATGCAGAGATGTCACCAACTGATGCATAGGAGAGTGGTACCACTCCAGGTCACGGCTTGGGATAGCTAGCACCCTTGCAGTCTGGTACCTCTCCAAATGTTATCCGTTAGTCGTTACATTGTTGAATTGATAAATTTATGATAACGTGAGAGTTCAGTCCATCAGGAAGTCAGAATCGTAGGGGGAATTTCTTCCATGTAGACAAGTCGACAATGCAGAGATGTCACCAACTGATGCATAGGAGAGTGGTCCACCCCGGGTCACAACTTGGGACATTTAGCACGTCTTGCAGTCTGGTACCTCTCCAAATGTTATCCGTTTCCACCTAGTATCCTCTCAATGCAGGAGAAGAGGGACAGACCAGAACAGAAAAGTAGCAGGTTAACTGGTCAAAACAGAGGAATATATAAAAGCTAGAGTATATAAATGAATTTTAAGTTGGGACTTAAACCTTCTACGGAGCCAACATCTGTAAGTATTGCCGGTCAAACATTTTTGAGTACTGGAGCTCGAATAGAAAACACTTTGGAGCCTGCAGACTTTGAATGGGCTTTGGAAATCACTATTAAACAGGCGTTCTTGGAGTACAGCACAATACAATCAGCAAGATAAGATGGTACTAGTAAAACAACCTTAACATCGCACCTGAAGTGCAATGGGAGCCAGCACATGTGGACCCCTATAGGCGTAATTATATCAAACATTCTTGTCCTAGTCAAAAGTTTAGCAACTGCAATATTTTCTTTTAATTACTTTGGTAAGAACAACTACAACCAAGATGCAGAAGACTAGTTTCAGCTTAATGATAAAGACTACTCCCGGACCAAGCAACACACTGTATTCTATACACGACATACACTATACGCTAATTTCTTGAAATTACAACTGCATGCACATTCTAATATAAAATACTTGGAAATGACACTTAGAAGTGGAAGAAATCAAGATACATAACAACTAAATAGCAACATATACATTATCCGCTCATTGTTAAATGTTAACAAAACTTTTTTTTGATTATTAAATAAACATTATAAACACATGAACACATACAGAAGTACCAAACATTGGTTCCATTGAGTACCAATGTTTGGTACTTAATGGTACAATTCCTGGTACCTGAGAAATGATACCATATCGATTCAAATGTGAAAATTACCCATCTCAAGTACATACAGTTAGGCAAATGAAAATATACTCCACTGCTGATTTTGTAAGTTCAGCCCGTTGGAAGTACATAAACTGTCAACATTGTTATGCATATTTTATTTTAATAATGATAAATCTGCGTATTTGTTTATGCAACGAAATATGACTTTGAAATGTTCCTCTCTGCAGATATTCTCAAGGTTTTAAGGCTGTTGCTTGGCAACTTGAAGTTGCAGCTCCTTCCAAATAATTTCTAGGAAATTCAAGTTCAGTAGCCAGGTCACACAAGGAAATAAATGTGGTCCAACTTGAACCACTCCGATCAATCTTTAGTATTCTGGTTGAGACCAGGAGGTTCTAATCAAATATTTACCTCAAACAGTGATGTCCTCCTGTACCTTGATAGTACCCTGATAGTACCCTGCTGATAGTATATACAAACCATGTTTCCATATGAGTTGGGAATTTGTGTTGGATGTAAATATAAACGGAATACAATGATTTGAAAATAATTTTCAACCCATATTCAGTTGAATATGCTACAAAGACAACATATTTGATGTTAAAACTGATAAACATTTAAAAAAAAATAATCATTAACTTTAGAATTTGATGCCAGCAACACGTGACAAAGAAGTTGGGAAAGGTGGCAATAAATACTGATAAAGTTGAGGAATGCTCATCAAACAGTTATTTGGAACATCCCACTGGTGTGCAGGCTGATTGGGAACAGGTGGTTGCCCTGATTGGGTATAAAAGCACCTTCCATGAAATGCTAAGTAATTCACAAACAAAAATGGGGCGAGGGTCACCAATTTGTAAGCAAATTGTCGAACAGTTTTAGAACAACATTTCTCAACGAGCTATTACAAGGAATTTAGGGATTCTACCATCTACGGTCCGTAAAATTATCAAAAGGTTCAGAGAATCTGGAGAAATCACTGCACGTAAGCGATGATATTATGGACCTTTGACCCCTCAGGCGGTAGTGCATCAAAAACCGACATCAGTGTGTAAAGGATATAACCACATGGGCTCAGGAACACTTCAGAACACCACTGTCAGTAACTACAGTTGGTCGCTACATCTGTAAATGCAAATTAAAACTTTACTAAGAACAGCGAATGCCATTAATCAAAAACACAGAGGAACCCCGCCGGCTTCGCTGGGCTCATCTAAGATGGACTGATGCAAAGTGGAAAAGTGTTCTGTGGTCTGCAGAGTCCACATTTCAAATTATATTTGGAAACTGTGGACGTGGTGTTCTCCGGAACAAAGAGGAAAATAACCATCCGGATTGTTATAGGCGCAAAGTTCAAAAGCCAGCATCTGTGATGGTATGGGGGTGTATTAGTGCCCAAGGCATGGGTAACTTACACATCTGTGAAGGCACCATTAATGCTGAATGGTCTATACAGGTTTTGGAGCAACATATATTGTCATCCAAGCAACCTTATCATGGACGCCTCTGCTGTTTTCAGCAAAACAACGCCAAGTCACTTGTTACAACAGCGTGGCTTCGTAGTAAAAGAGTGTGGGTACTTTCCTGGCCCGCCTGCAGTCCAGACATGTCTCCCATTGAAAATGTGTGATCATTATGAAGCGTAAAATACGACAACAAGACCCCGGACTGTTGAACATCTTAAGCTGTACATCAAGCAAGAATGGTTGACTTTCAAAGCTTCAACAATTAAGTTTCCTCAGTTCCCAAACGTTATTGGAATGTTGTTAAAATAAAAGGTGATGTAACACAGTGGTGAACATGTCCTTTCGCAACTAATTTGGCATGTCTCGCAGTCATGAAATTCTAAGTTAATTATTATTTGCAAAAAAAAAAAAAAAATTTATGAGTTTGAACATCAAATATCTTGTCTTTGTAGTGCATTCAATTGAATATGGGTTGAAAAGGATTTGCAAATCATTCCATTCCGTTTATATTTACATCCAACACAATTTCCTCACTCATATGGAAACAGGGTTTGTATCTGTACCATGAATTGATTTATTACTTATTTGGGTGTAATCATTTAGTGGAGTGGTCAATTGTACGGAATATGTACTGTACTGTGCAATCTACCAATAAAAGTTTCAACAAATCAATCAAAACCCTTTCTGTAAATGTGTTCTTCCCAAACCAATCCTGGGTTTTGCCAACAGAGATTCCAATCCTTGCGGTTCTCTATGCATATGCTAATTTCTGTAGCGCTCTTCACTCCCACATAGGTGGGTAGAGTAGCCAGAAATTGTACTCAAGTAAGAGTACTGTTACTTTAGAGATTTATTACCCAAGTAAATGTAAGGAGTAGTCATCCAAATATTTACTTGAGTAAAAGTAAAAAGTATGTTGTGAAAAAACTACTCAAGTACTGAGTAACTGATGAGTAACCTGTTTGTTTACAGATTAAGGCAACAAATAATGCACAAAAACATAAAAATAGCAATGAGCAAATTCAGAGCCAGGAATATCTCTTAAGCAACTAAAACAATATAATATATTAAATAATAATACATTAAAATAAAAAAATAAGGCAAATTGAGCCACAATAACTTAACAGCCCCATAGGCTCAGTAGGCATTCATCGATTGATTGATTGATTGATTGAAACTTTTATTAGTAGATTGCACAGTACAGTACATATTCTGTACAATTGACCACTAAATGGTAACACCCTAATAAGTTTTTCAACGTTAATCAATTACTTAATAAATGACCAAGTCGAGGTGATCTACCTCATATATACATACACACACATATCAAATATATATATATATATATATATATATATATACAGTATATAATTTATAGTTATTTGTTTTGCCGTTTTTGTTGACATTTTAAAGGTGTTTTAATAAATATACACGCATGTTTAACATATAGCTTCCTATCTTTCATGAAGACAAGAATATAAGTTGGTGTATTACCTGATTCTGATGACTTGCATTGATTGGAATCAGACAGTATAGTCCTGATAATGTCCACATTTTCAAATGGAGGAGAAAAAAAGTTCCTCTTTTCTGTCTAATACCACATGAAAGTCGTTGGTTTTTGGCATCTTGTTTGTCCAGCTTCCATATTCGCTTTTATACACTTTACAAGAAATACATTGGTGGCAAACTCCGTAGCTTGCTCGCTTGTTTGCGCTGGCTTTCGGAGACTCTTATTTTGTTAGCGCAGGCGCGATGGAGAGGCACTTTTATTGTGAAGACAGGAACTGTGCGATCAGTCTTCTGGCTTTTGACGGGAAGTACTGTTGAAATAAAAAGTGTCTTTTTTCCTTTACACTTTTGATTGATTGATTGAAAATGTTATTAGTAGATTGCACAGTACAGTACATATTCTGTACAATTGACCACTAAATGATAACACCCCAATAAGTTTTTCAACTTTTTTAGGTCGGATTCGACGTGTGACGGTCACGTGACCGCCTGGTTTTGTATGATTGGTCCAACGTCACCAGTGACTGCATTTGAGATTGGTGAAACGCAGGCATGTGTAGATCCTACTTTGAATGCGTGTCTGACAAAATCAAAACAAACAAAGCATGCATTAACAGATCGATAAAAAAAAAGTAGCGAGTAACGAGCTGATTGTAGATAAATGGAGCGGAGTAAAAGTAGCATTCCTTCTCTATAAATATACTCAAGTAAAAGTAAAATTATGTTGCATAAAAACTACTCTTAGAAGTACAATGTATCCCAAAAGTTACTCAAGTAGATGTAACGGAGTAAATGTAGCGCGTTACTACCCACCTCTGCCCCCACATATGTGCTTAGTCCGTCCACAAACATTGGTGTGGGATTTCCTCTTTGTCAATACCCGTGTATTGGCTCCCAGAACACTAGCTTGCTTGCAGGAAGTTGTGGTTGTCTGTGGCATTGACCTTTAAGTTTTTTTTCTCCTGGATGCCACCGTGTCACTCAGCCTTGGTAGCACCTCATACAGATGCTTGCTGGTAACATACTCATTCTGGTTAATGCTCAGTACAACACACAGCATTCTAGTGTAGCATCCATCCAGAGACTTCTCAAAGGCGGACTTCAGGGTCAAGGTTTCATAGCCATAGCACAGATTCCACAGTTGCTTCGAAGAAGGTAATTTGATGTGTCAAGAGTGGTTGGTTTTTCCACACATTCGACAGGCCATTCAGAGCTCTCCATGCCAAAACCTTCCTCACATTAATGTCCTGTTCTGATGAATTGACCCAGGTACTTAAAGTCACTGACTTCTGCCAGATGGCAGATAGTCCAGGGGGATGTTATAAGTGAGGACCTATGTTTACGTTGCAATCAGCCTGAGACCGACCCTGGGGCGTTCTGCTTCGACTCTGTTCAAAGAGCACTTGTACCTGTTTTACTCGATCAGCCAGATGCCAACTGCATAGTGCAGGTTTGCTAGGACTACAGAGAAGTTTCTTCTTGATTTCTGAATTTATGATAATAGTCATGCTGGAAGACCCATCCACACAACCCATCTGCCACCTTCTAGCTTGGGCCTAAGACGTTCTCATCAAAGCCTAAAAGTGATGAAGTCTTCCTTTACCATTAGCAGAGCCTAAAAGCAGGTTGTTACCACTTACATGTTTGACAGTAGGGATGATGTCATAATCCCACATGACAGTTTGTTTGTTCACAATTTTTCTGTGATTTACATCATTTTGTGGTTCTAATTTTTGTTGGATTCTTTTTATTGCTGCACTTTCCCTTTCTGCTCTGTTTTCTGCCAGAACGCCTGTTTTCTAGCCTATAACACCTGTTGCTGCTTGATCCTCACACCTTGTGCCTTGTGTTTTTCTTCCATGCACCTAAACGTTGCGCTAGTTTTGTTTTGCACTATCTGTGTTTTTCCTGATTAAACAGACTTCTTGCCTTCACATTGCCTTCCCTGTTTTACATCCTGGGTCCAGTCCAGAGAACGTAACAGAAGATGTTGTGTTCTTTGGGTCTTATTCAACATTTCTCAGGCCTGGAATATGACGACTTGAGTCGATGACAAAGAGTTCAATTTGGATCTTGTAGAATAGAATAGGATAGAATAGATATTTATTGTCATTGTACGCATGCTTGCCAACCTTGAACCCTCCGATTTTGGGAGGTGGGGGGCATGGTAGGGGGTTGGGCGAGGGGCGTGGTTGAGGGGTGGGGCGTTGTTGGGGGCGTGGTTAAGTGGGGAGGAGGATATTTACACCTATCCATCCATCCATTTCCTACCGCTTTATTCCCTTTGGGATTGCGGGGGGCGCTGGTTCATATCTCAGCTACAATCGGACGGAAGGCGGAGTACACCCTGGACAAGTCGCCACCTCATCGCAGTATGTGTAGAAATCTTTATTTATAATTGAATCACGTGTTTATTTTTTAACAAGTTTTTAGTTATTTTTATATCTTTTTTTCCAAATAGTTCAAGAAAGACCACTACAAATGAGCAATATTTTGCACTGTGATACAATTTAATAAATCAGAAACTGATGACAAAGTGCTGTATTTTACGTCTTTATCTTTTTTTTTTACAACCAAAAATGCTTTGCTCTGATTAGGGGGTACT
This sequence comes from Nerophis ophidion, assembly GCF_033978795.1. Lineage (NCBI taxonomy): Eukaryota > Metazoa > Chordata > Actinopteri > Syngnathiformes > Syngnathidae > Nerophis > Nerophis ophidion. Next base: position 20,931,847 of record NC_084635.1, read on the forward strand.
TGAATTAAAAAAATGTTCACAGGGGGTACATCTCTGAAAAAAGGTTGAGAACCACTTCTCTAAAATCCGTAGATGTTATTGTCACATATGCATGCACAGTAGATGGCAGTATTGCACTGTTTAAGGGTGTCAGAACATTGCTATTTACGGCAGATGAACTGCTTTACGGGAGACGAAAATGTGACTGCTGTTGTTGTGTGTTGTTACCGCGCTGGAAGGATGTTAATGAGAATGCCTAACAATAAACCCACATAAGAAACCAAGAACTCGAAAATCCGGGAGGGTTGGCAAGTATGATTGTTCGTTTGTACATTGTACAACAAAATTGTAACTATTATCTGACTAACTTTTATCTGACTACATCACATCCTACCAAGCCTTCTCTGAACCTTTCAGATCCTAATGAACAGATTTCTGACATTGTCAGATTTCTTCAGCACTTTTCAAACACTGTAGGAGCTCAGTTTAGTGCAAGTGTCAATGTTTTTCTTGATAACTGTGACGTAACTCTGAGTTGCCTGGAATCATCCCAAGAGGTAAGAGTGACTGACTCAGTACGTGCCCATGCACTAAATTATTCCGATTTCTCTCATGCTTTGGCTCTAAATAAGCCTCCCACAACCCATGGATAAATAAAAACCTCCGTCCGATTGTGTTCGGTTTTTGAAAAGTCAGACTAACACACCTGGATTATGCGATTGAAAACTAGACCTGAGAGGACCCTTCGTATAGCGCATGCGCCAGTTTCAACGAACGGCATACAACCCGGAATCAGGTACCGTTCAATAAAAACAAAGCAACAATTGTAACAAAGAGGAGACTATTAATTTGGTTCACACATTCAAAGAACAGAACATTTTGAAATGCATCGATAGTAGAATAAAGAAACATATTTTTTTACGAAGGTAGTTAATGAAATGTATAATGCCAGCTTACTTCAGACTCCCGAATGAAATATAAATGAGATGAAATATAATGAAGCAGGTATATTAAAATGCAAATAATAAAGCGTACACAAACCTCTTTATGCTGCATTTGTACACTCCAAACTGATTAATATTAACTTTGTATTCCACACAACTGGCAAGAACAATGGCAACCTTACTTTGGAGCAGTAATGGCCGAGGCTAGAACGATCTTTTCCTTCGTGTGTAAAACTCCTTCCGTCAATCCACAAAACCTTTTTAAGTAACTTTGAGTCATTGAAAAGTGCTGTTTTCAATGATTTTCTTCCGAAAATTCCTTCAAAACTGTTATGTTTTCTTTTCCCTGCCTTCTCTTTTGTTGTGATTTGTTTCCTCAGCTCGTTAGTCTCCAGCGAGGGGCGGACACTAAGGCACACCAGCAACCTATTTCTACCGAGGAGTATTTAAGCTCGTCACCCACAGCCGGTCTTGTCGGTTAATTTTTATCCTGCACCTCCCACGTGCATGCGCCTGCTTCGCCTCGTCAGTCCTGATACGTTGATTTTCCTTAATCCTGTATTTCCTAACGTTGTTGTGTTTATTTCCTAGCCTCCTTGAGGCAGCAAAGACTTTACCCTGTGCCTAGTGCGCCCTGGCTTTTCCCCTGCCGACCACTGGGTAGCCTGTTCCATTTAGTAATCATGGTGTGCACTTCTGCCCCATCACTTTTCATTACACTTTTTGTTATTCAATTCATTTTTTTTATTCAAACTTGCCTCCCGTCTCTGCATCCCGGTGTCACCCCCTTTGACCAGTTCATAAAAGAAACAACTCTCCCGCCGGTCTTTCTTCGCATCGGCACTGCAGCCACCCGGATACATTCTCGGGTAGTAGTGTCAAGTTCGTAGTGCAATCTTAGAATATTGTTTTGATGCAGTATGCTATTAAACATCAGCATAGTCATGAGAGAAATTATATTTATAATCTGTGTCAATATTACAGCGGAAATTAGGTACAAGTTGTAAGGATCATAGGTCAACCGGAAAAGCAATTCATTTATCCGTGGTAAAATGAAACAAGCTCCCCCGGTGTATGGGAGGCACATGGCGTATGACCAATACTAGCATTAGAAAGAGTGCATGGACACTAATACTTCCCACATAGGTGTGAAAATACAAAAAAAAAAAACATACCGTTTGAGAAAGCAGAGTAATTTAGCGTATTATACGTAGGGACTGTTATTTTGCATTTGTTCCATTTTCAAATTCACCTTGCTAACAGTGGTCCCGTTCTCTGCAAGCTTCTTGCTGAGGGGAAATTATATTAGGCATATGCATTAGTCATTTGGTTAAATTATCTAAACAATCACAGATGCTGGCTTTTGAACTTTGTGCCTATAACAATCCGAATGGTTATTTTCCTGTTTGTTCTGGAGGACACCACGTCCTCTGTTTCCAAATATAATTTGAAATGTGGACTCGTCAGACCACAGAACACTTTTCCACGTTGCATCAGTCCATCTCAGATGATCTCGGGCCCAGCCAAACTGGCGGAGTTTCAGGATGCTGTTGATAAATGGGTTTTGCTTTGCATAGTAGAGTTTTAATTTGCACTTACAGATGTAGCAACCAACTGTAGTTACTGACAGTGGTTTTATGAAGTGTTCCTGAGTCCCTGTGGTGATATCCTTTACACAGTGATGTCTGTTTTGGATGCAGTACCGCCTGAGGGATCAACGGTCCCTAATATCATCGCTTACGTGCAGTGATTTCTCCAGATTCTCTGAACTTTTTGATGATTTTACGTACTGTAGATGGTAAAATCCCTAAATTCCTTGCAATAGCTTGTTGAGAAATGTTCTAAAACAGTTCGACAATTTGCTTAAAAATTGGTGACCCTCGCCCCATCCTTGTTTGTGAAATACTTAGCATTTCATGGAAACTGCTTTTATACCCAATCATGGCACCCACCTGTTCCCAAATAGCCTGCCCATCTGTGGGATGTTCCAAATAAGTGTTTGATGAGCATTCCTTAAATTTATCAGTATTTATTGCCACCTTTCCCAACTTTTTTGTCACATGTTGCTTGCATCAAGTTTTAAAGTTATTATTTGCAAAAAAAAAAAAAAATGTTTGTCAGTTTGAACATCAAATATGTTGTCTTTGTAGTATATTTAACTGAATATGGGTTGAAAAGGATTTGCAAATCATTGTATTCCGTTTATATTTACATCTAAGACAACTTCCCAACTCATATGGAAACGTGGTTTGTATGTGCAAGTTTTTTTTTTTCTCCACCTACTCATGACTGAAGAGTTGGTGTGTGTGTGGTTCTCTGTCAGGCTGGAGGACGCCACCTCTTCTTCTGCTCCACTTTACTGTGGTGTCCCCCAGGGATCTATTCTAGGCCCCATCCTGTTCGCTCTAAATCTCCTCCCTCTTGGTGAGATTTTTAAGAGGCATGGAGTGTCTTATCACTTTTATGGGGACGACTGCCAAATTTATATACCGATTTCAAAAGGCCACAGCCCCCTGAAACCCCTTCTCAACTGTCTATGCAACATCAAGGCTTGGTTTGCCCAGAATTTTTTAATAATGAATGAGAGAAAAACTGAAATTTTTGTTTTTGGTCCGGCCCTCACTGACTTGGGACCATTGCAAAATGATGTGCGTCCCGGGGTCACCAGCCCTGGCGTCACTATAGACAGTGATTTTAAACTTGACAAACAAGTCAACGGCGTTTTAAAATTTTGTTTTTATAATCTTCGTCTTTTAGCAAAGGTAAAACCGTTTTTATCTTTTAACCTTTTTGAACAAGACGTGCATGCTTGTCTGGACTACTGCAATGCACTTTATGATGGCATTAGCCAAAAAGCTCTCTCCCGGTTGTAGTTAGTCCAGAACGCGGCAGCACGACTTTTAACAGGGGCCAGGAAACGCCAGCATATAACCCCAATTCTTGAGTGTCCGCACTGGCCGTCTGTTCATTTTAGAATTGATTTTAAAACATTGCTGTTTGTTTTTAAATCTTTACATGGACTGGCACCTCAATATATCTCGGACCTTATCCAAATGTACACTCCTGCGCGCGCTCTGAGGTCCGAGAGCCAGCTCCAGCTCGTGGTGCCCAAGACCAGACTTAAAACCAGGGGAGACAGGGCCTTCTCTGTGGTCGGCCCTAAGCTCTGGAACACTCTGCCCCTCCATGTTAGAACTTCTCCCACAGTGGAGGGTTTTAAGTCTCGTCTTAAGACCCACTTTTATTCTTTGGCTTAACACTACGTGAGTTATGTGGTCCTCTTGTTTTTATTTTTATATATTTTTTTTTATTTCTATTTATTGTTTTAATTGGTTTTACCCTTTAAAATCGTTTTTAATCTTTTTTTTTTAATTATTATTATTTTTATATTGGTTTTATTTTTCTCTCCGGCACCAATCAAGGGTGGACGCTCCCCTTTCCTCTCCCTTATCTCTCCCGCTTGCTTCTTTGTTTTGTCTTGTGTTAACTTTCTTGTTGCCTCTTTTTGCACTGCTCTCCAAATCTAAACATTTGAACTGTTTAACTGGCCTCAACAAAACTGACAAGATCTTGGGTTTGGGGGAACCTGCTGTCGTGACAAAGCGGTTGTTGCTGGACACACGAGGGACTCTTGGGAGAAGAAGGAGGGCCGCGTGCCTGGCGACCCTTTTCTGTCGAGGACGTGAAGATATCCAACTATTCGGAATTATGACAACAGGACATCTGCTGATTGGAGTAAGCGTTGCTCTGGTTTGTCGACAAATTGGAAGTTGCTGGCAGTCTTCAAAGTACCCCAAAGCTGGCACAAATGATTGGAGGATGCGGGAAGAACTGTGGATTACATCGGACTGTCTCCCCGCAGTTTTGAGGACCTGTCATAGACAATTTAGAGTGAAAAGCAAATTTTATTTTCACCCGCATACAAAATCATTTTAGTTTGGATTGTTTCCCTGGCTTCGAGACTCTCCTGAAGGACAGCGCAGCAAAAACACAACAAACTCCCTTTTTGTCTTTCATGGACACACACCTGTTGTTGTCGACTTTGGACTAGCGACTGCACAATACATCAAGGCCGCGGAACAGAGACACACTGCGGGCTTACACACACACACATCCACAAAAATATACGCCACACATACACACCCCATCCCCCCCAATCCAACGCCCTCGACGGAAATCCCATAGGGGTGATGAATGGATGGTCAGCCCCTGAGAGCCACCATGACCTTGAACTACCTTCCCTCTGTTGCTAGATATCTCGAGATGTATGTTGTAATATGTATACTTGCTTTGCTATGGAGGGTTTTTTTCCCACTCCAGACTGGGCCCCCTTAGGAGCCCAGTCTAGATTGTATTTTATTACTCATCCTTCCCCAGCGTTTACCTTTTTCCCATATTTTACAGGGCGCCTTGTGGCGACCCATCAGCGTTCTTGTTCTGCAACCCTGTACGCCATGGGTGTCAAACTCTGGCCCGCGGGCCAAATTCTGCCCGCTGTGAAATTTAATTTGGCCCTTGAGGCAATATCAAATTCACAATACAGCTGGCCCGCTGTTATTACACAGCAGCGGTGCCGCTGTAACCAGGGGCGCTGCTAGGAATTTTGGGCCCCATGAAAATAATCTTTACAGGGCCCCCAATACAGACTTTCATATAATTTCATCATCATTAGTAGACTCTCTGGGCCCCCCTCCATCATGGGCCCCTAGAATCCGTATCCTTTACCCCCCCCCCCCCCCCCTTTTCGGCACCCCTGGCTGTAACACCGCAATTTCTCACACTTGCCAATCCTCCCGAAGTCCAGTGCCCCTCCCGAAAATCTCCCGCGGCAAGCAAGCATTCTCCCGATTTTCACCCGGACAACAATATTGAGGGCGTGCCTTCAAGGCACTGCCTTTAGCATTCTCTATAACCTGTCGTCACGTCCGCATTTCCTCCATACAAACAGCGTGCAGGCCCACTGGCATAATTATTACACACACATAAGTGAATGCAAGGCATACTTGGTCAACAGCCATACAGGTCACACTGAGGGTGGCCGTATAAACAACTTTAACACTGTTACAAATATGCGCCACACTGTGAACTCACGCCAAACAAGAATGACAAACACATTTCGGGAGAACATCTGCACTGTGACATAACATAAACACAACAGAACAAATACCCAGAACCCATTGCAGCACTAACTCTTTCAGGACGCTACAATATATTTTGATTTTTACCTCAGAAGTTTGCAAATAGAAAAGAAGCATTAAATTTGTATTTAAATTTTATTTGATATGCCATTGATATTTCTTAATTATTATTATTATTATTTGAAACTCGATTTTGCATGTCACTATAAAGTTATATAAGCCTTACTTGTTCAATATCCATTGCAAAACTAGTTTGGGTCCCTATTAAACGGTTAATTTGTTCAACCTTGGCCCGCGGCTTTGTTCAGTTTTAAATTTTGGCCCACTCTGTATTTGAGTTTGACACCCCTGCTTTACACTGTTTGTTTGTCTAATCTTGAACAGATTTGTGCTGAAAACAAAGTTTTGTTGGACTTGTGCAATGACAATAAAGACCTATCCTATCCTATCCTATCCTTTATTCAGTCATTGGTGGAGCTAAGGATAATATTTTAATATTGTTTTTAATATTGTTGTGCAGCACTTTGGAAACATTTATGTTGTTTAAATGTGCTACAAATACAGTGGATTGGATTGGATTGGTTAGTTCACACCACATCTTATAACCGATTACCTCATGTTCCGTCAGTCAGTATTTGCTCATCTTCTCTTCTTCACGATCACTTGTTGCAGCCCAAAAAGGTCAGAAGTCTTTTTGAGATGCCAGATTTACTTTTCTTTCTTTGGGTTGTAAAACACTCCCTTTCCCCTCCAGCCAGCTGGTGTGAGATATTTATGTAAAGCCATTCACAAAATGTTACTCACAAGTCAAATATGTAAACTCACATTGGCGAGCCACACTCAACGCTTATTCTCACCGCGGTTGATGACAAGTTTCAATATTTACATTTCTCAATGTCATGAAGAATGCACCAGACTTAACAAAGGATGACAACGCAGCCCAGATCCGACTTTGTTCTGCGAGAGGAAGCCATTTTTCATTCCCTAAATAGCGAAAGTGACTTTCAGCGTGCAATCAGAGGTATTTACAGGACCCGGCTTGTAACTGTCACAATGCTTGGGGATGAACGCTGTTTGGTATGTCAACAGATTCTCCAATCAGTTTTTAAAGTCTTTATACAGACGACTTGAGAGAAGAGGTTAAGTGACTAACGCAATATTTATATGTAACATAAAATTATATAATGATATATATATTTAATTAATTCAGAGGAAGGTCACGAGTTATAAAAACACATTTTCTGACCTAAACCAGCATTAATGGTTGTATTTTATTGTTAGTGTGGCTTAACGTTGTGCATGTATGGTAGCGAGGCTACAATTGTCAGAGAAATCACATTATTTAGCTCTAATTTTAGTGTTGACCATTGGGAATGGCTTCAGGGGATGTATGTGTAACATACTCTACGGCAGGGGTCACCAACGCGGGGCCCGCGGGCACCAGGTCGCCCGTAAGGACCAGATGAGTCGCCCGCTGACCTGTTCTAAAAATAGCTCAAATAGCAGCACTTACCAGTGGGCTGCCTCTGTTTTTTAAATTGTATTTATTTACTAGCAAGCTGGTCTCGCTTTGCTCGACATTTTTAATTCTAAGAGAAACAAAACTTAAATAGAATTTGAAAATCCAAGAAAATATTTTAAAGACCTGGTCTTCACTTGTTTAAATAAATTCATTTATTTTTTTTACCTTGCTTCTTATAACTTTCAGAAAGACAATTTTAAAGAAAAAATACAACCTTAAAAATGATTTTAGGATTTTTAAACACATATACCTTTTTACCTTTTAAATTCCTTCCTCTTCTTTCCTGTCAATTTAAATCAATCTTCAAGTTTTTTTTTGTTTTTTTTTATTGTAAAGAATAATAAATACATATTAATGTAATTCTTCATTTTAGCTTCTGTTTTTTCGACAAAGAATACTTGTGAAATATTTCTTCAAACTTATTATGATTAAAATAAAATAAAAATATTCTGGCAAATCTGGAAAAACTGTCAAATCAAATTTAAATCTTATTTCAAAGTCATTTGAATTTATTTAAAAAAAATTGCTTCTGGAAAATCTAGAAGAAATAATGATTTGTCTTTGTTAGAAATATAGCTTGGTCTAATTTGTTATATATTCTAACAAAATGCAAATTTTATTTTAATATATTTAAAACATGTCATCAAAATTCTAAAATTAATCTTAATCAGGAAAAATTACTAATGATATTCCATAAATTATTTTTTTTATTTTTTTCAAAAAGATTCGAATTACAGTAGCTAGTATTTCTCTTCATTTTTTTCGGTTGAATTTTGAATTTTAAAGAGTTGAAATTGAAGATGAAATTTGATTCAAAATTTAATTTTCATTTTTTTCCTGTTCTCTCCTCTTTTAAACCATTCAATTAAGTGTTTTTTTTCATCATTTCTTCTCTACAAAAAACCTTCCGGAAAAGGAAAAAAAAAATGTACGACGGAATGACAGACAGAAATACCCGCTTTTTATATATATATATATATATATATATATATATATATATATATATATATATATATATATATATATATATATATATATATATATATATATATATATATAGTTATTTATTAAAGGGGAATTGAGCAAATTGGCTATTTCTGGCATATTATTTAAGTGTGTATCAAACTGGTAGCCCTTCGCATTAATCAGTACCCAAGAAGTAGCTCTTGGTTTCAAAAAGGTTGGTGACCCCTGCTCTACTGTATTTTAAACACTGGGGCCATTAACAGGAGATTACAGGTTTATAAACAAACTTTGTTCCACTGGCACAATTTTTTTGTGTATGTCAAAACTTATACCTAAATTTGAGCTAAAATAACACCTAAGTCACAAATATCATAATGTACACAGAACACAGGAAGGACGCACATAGTACAGCAATACAATGAAATACAACTGTGGAGAGGCGGAACCGACGGCGGGGGAGGACACGCTTTGGCCCTGCGCAAGATGGCGGCCAGGAGGCGGAGAAGCGGGGCTTGCTGGGAGCGACGCCACCACAATTTAAATCTGGTGCATGTCACACACACTGGCTCACAATCTGCTTATCTCCTCTCAGTGTATAAAAGGGGAGAAGGAGGAAAGATCAGGGAGGATTTGGAGTGTCCGCAGCACTGCAGGAGAGCGAGAAAAGAGCACGGAGCAACGATCAGAGAGCGAGCCACAGAGCGACAGAGAGCCGAACACAGCGACGAAGACACGGCCGACTGAAAAGAAGACCGGAGCGAGCAGCGGAGGAGCTGAAAGAGCGACCAAATGACACTGCCGCCTTTATTTGAAAAAATAAAGAGTCAAACCTGTGCAAAGCGATGTCCTTCCTGAGTGGTCCACGCAACCCACACGACGACGGCAAAACTAATAAAAACAATTGCAATTTTTTCAAAGTCGAATTCAGAGGAGGAGATATTTTCAAATGTTCAAAGATCAGATTTTGTCAAATTATTTTTAAAAAGGAATTAATTATAGTTATTTGCACCTGGGGATAGGTTGATTGGCAACACTAAATTGGCCCTAGTGTTTAAATGTGAGTGTGAATGTTGTCTGTCTATCTGTGTCAACTTGTCCAGGGTGTACCCCGCTTTCCACCCGATTGTAGCTGAGATAGGCGCCAGTGCCCCCCGCAACCCCAAAAGGGAATAAGCGGTAGAAAAAAGGATGGATGGATGTTACTTTGCCCAAAAATTTTTATAAAATTGAACAATGAACGAAATTACTCTTCAATGAATTATTTGAGAAGCAATTATTGCATTGCTTGAAAAACAACTTCAAATATCTGGCATATGCAGTTGAAAAAGGTTTGAAACCAGTGTGTTCATGTGTGCCTTTACAAACCCCGTTTCCATATGAGTTGGGAAATTTTGTTAGATGTAAATATAAACGGAATACAATGATTTGCAAATCCTTTTCAACCCATATTCAGTTGAATATGCTACAAAAACAACTTATTTGATGTTCAAACTGATTAACTTTTTTTTTGTTGCAAATAATCATTAACTTTAGAATTTGATGCCAGCAACACGTGACAAAGAAGTTGGGAAAGGTGGCAATAAATACTGATAAAGTTGAGGAATGCTCATCAAACACTTATTTGGAACATCCCACAGGTGTGCAGGCTAATTGGGAACAGGTGGGTGCCATGATTGGGTATAAAAGCAGCTTCCATGACATGATAAGTAATTCACAAACAAGTATGGGGCGAGGGTCCCCACTTGGTCCACGACTGCGTGAGCAAATAGACAAACAGTTTAAGAACAACGTTTCTCAAAGAACAATTGCAAGAAATTTAGGGATTTTAACATCTACGGTCCATAATATCCTCAAAAGGTACAGAGAATCTGGAGCAATCGCTCCACGTAAGCGGCATGGCCGGAAACCAACATTGAATGACCGTGACCTTCGATCCCTCATACGGCAATGTATCAAAAACCGACATCAATCTCTAAAGGGTATCACCACATGGGCTTAGGAACACTTCAGAAAACCACTGTCACTAAATACAGTTTGTCGCTACATCTGTGGGTGCAACTTAAAGCTCTACTATGCAAAGCGAAAGCCATTTATCAACAACATCCAGAAATGCCGCCGACTTCTCTGAGCCCGAGCTCATCTAAGATGGACTGATGCAAAGTGGAAAAGTGTTCTGTGGTCTGACGAGTCCACATTTCAAATTGTTTTTGGAAATATTCGACACCGTGTTATCCGGACCTAAGGGGAAGCGAACCATCCAGACTATTATCGACGCAAAGTTCAAAAGCCAGCATCTGTGATGGCAAGGGGGTGTATTAGTGCCCTAGGCATGGGTAACTTACGCATCTTTGAAGGCACCATTAATGCTCGAAGGTTTTGGAACAACATTTGCTGCCACTTAAGCGCCGTCTTTTTCATGGACACCCCTGCTTATTTCAGCAAGACAATGCCAAGCCACATTCAGCATGTGTTACAACAGCGTGGCTTCGTAAAAAAAGAGTGCGGGTAATTTCCTGGCCTGCCTGCAGTCCAGACATGTCTCCCATCAAAAATGTGTGGCGCATTATGAAGCGTAAAATACCACAACAGAAATCCCAGACTGTTAAAAAACTGAAGCTCTACATAAAACGAGAATTGGAAAGAATTCCACTTTCAAAGCTTCAACAATTAGTTTCCTCAGTTCCCAAACATTTATTGAGTGTTGTTAAAAGAAAATTATGTTACACAGTAGTGAACATGCCCTTTCCCAACTACTTTGGCACGTGTTGCAGCCGTGAAATTTTAAGTTAATTATTATTTGCAAAAAAAAAACAAATTTTATGAGTTTGAACATCAAATATCTTGTCTTTGTAGTGCATTCAATTGAATATGGGTTGAAAAGGATTTGCAAATCATTGTATTCTTTTTTTTATTTACCTCTAACACAATTTCCCAACTCATATGGTAACTGGGTTTGTAGTTTCACTTGCATTCTGCCTGCCATTCTCTGCATCCTTGGGTACACTCTGCAAGCAACGCTCACCAAACCTTGAAAGTCATAACAAAATTGTTCAGGTTGCACGAGGTGCTCGGTCTTTTTGCCGGAGAAGAAGCATCATTGGTGAACATCTTTTACCAGATTTTGTTCACACTTATACTGTTTCACGGCACAATTAACTGTATTCAGGTATTTTGTCACATAATTTCAGTATATGTAGCTGCTACTCATTCCCGCAGAACGATTAACAATTTATTGGACTGAGTGAGGTCATCAAAAGGTCAGTTCAAACATTGGAAGAAGATCCAAGCCCTCAGTGTGCCGATCGTCTGATACTCCAATGGCATAATAAACTGGCGAAGAATTGAAAGAGAAGCCACTGAAATCCAAGAGTACATCCAAATGGCCACCAGTTATGAACTGCTAAGCCAATACATCACTAAGTAGAAACCCCCAAAAGTTAGATCAAGTGAACATAGACCATGCATGGAAAGTACCCCCCACAGTTCAAACTGGCTGCTAAGGACAAATCCTACCAGTGGTGGAAAAAGTCTGGTACAAAAAACAAAGCATTCGATTAAATTAGAAATGATCTAAATCCAGACATTACCCAAATATGAACACAAAACGAAAAATACTAGCTTTAGAATTAATAAACAAAAACTTACTCGCGATGACGTGAGCAGGGCTGCATGAACTATGACATGAAACAGGCATGGAAGAGAGTGGTCATGATCAGGGTGGTGACGCCAGAACGACCAACTGGAAAAACCAGGCTTAAATAATAATGACATGATTGAAACAGGTGCGTGAGTCCAACACGTGAGACAGGTGAAACTAATGGATCGCCATGGTGACAAAACCAGGGGGTGAAAAAAGAGGAACTAATGGAGTCTTGATGTAAATCCAGACATTACACAAAAATTAACACTAAACTATATGGAAAGTTTCCATGCAAAAAACAATGCAAACATATTTACCATCACTTTAACCCTTTTAAAAAAAGGCTTTTCCTGGCAAAGACGGCAACACTGGGGTAATTTGCAACAAGTTCTTTCTTCAGTTCACCTTCTTTGTCAAACTGCTGGCCCTGAAACTTTCTTTGGCCCCCACAGTGGCTTATTTTGCAGTCGCATTCAAAAATCTGTCATGAAGGTGGGGGTCGCAGCTTTCAGAAAGCAGACGGACTACTCGGAACATGGCGTGCAGGTAAAAATATGATTGAATCTTTAACTCAGAAAAGTACAAACAAAAGGCGCCCACAAGGCAGAAACACAAACTTAGCGTATGGAAACAAAAACTAACTCTTAGACAGACTGTGGACATGAAACCAAAAAAAAAAAACCACTTACCGTGACGGGAAACAAGCAACATGAACTATGAGGTGAAAAAAAAAACTAGCACAATGGCAGAACTATGGGCATAGAAACGAAAGACACCAACTGTGGCATTAATAAACAAAAACTTACTCGCGGTGACGTGAGCTTGGCAGCATGAACTATGACATGAAACAGGCATGGAACAGAGTGGTCATAATCAGGTTTGTGACGCCAGAATGACCAACTGGAAAAACCAGGCTTAAATAATAATGGCATGATTGAAACAGGTGCGTGAGTCCAACACGGGAGACAGGTGAAACTAATGGGTCGCCATGGTGACAAAACCAGGGGGTGAAAAAACAGGAACTAATGGAGTATTGATGTAAATCCAGACATTACACAAAAATGAACACAAAACTGTACGGAGAGTTTTCATGCAAAAAACAATGCAAAAATATTTATCATCACTTTAACCTTTTTTTAAAAGGCTTTTGCTGGCAAAGACGGCAACACTGGGGTACTGTTCCCTCTACTTTGCAACAAGTTCTTTCTTTTATTTCACCTTCTTTGGCCCCTGAAACTTTTTTTGGCCCCAACGGTAGCTTATTTTGCAGTCGCATTCAAAAATCTGTCATGAAGGTGGGGGGTCGCAGCTTTCAGAAGGCAGACGGACTACTCTGAACATGGCGTGCAGGTAAAAATATGATTGAATCTTTAACTCAGAAAAGTACAAACAAAAGGCGCGCACAAGGCGGAAACACAAACTTAGCGTATGGAAACAAAAACTAACTCTTAGACAGACTGTGGGCATGAAACCAAAACAAACAAACACTTACTGTGACGGGAAACAAGCAACATGAACTATGAGGTGGAAAAAAAAACTGGCACAAAGGCAGAACTATGGGCATAGAAACGAAATACATTAACTGTGGCATTAATAAACAAAAACTTACTTGCGGTGACGTGAGCAGGGCAGCATGAACTATGACATGAAACAGGCATGGAAGAGAGTGGTCATAATAAGTGTGGTGACGCCAGAACGACCAACCGAAATACCAGGCTTAAATAATAATGACATGATTGAAACAGGTACGTGAGACAGGTGAAACTAATGGGTCGCCATGGTGACAACACAAGGGGGTGAAAACACAGGAACTAATGGAGTCTTGAAGTAACAGAACATAACTAAATAAAACATGATCACAAGACCTGACAAAATCACTGAGACTGAGACACCAGTGCACGTGGATAAAAAAAAACAAGGCAACATTTGGGCTGAAATTTTGAATAAAAAAAACAATTCTTTAAAAAGTGACGCATTCGAAAACCAAAGTTCAGTTGTTAGTCTCGTCAAAGTTTTAAAAAAAAATATTATTAAGTTTATTCTACATTATTTGAGCATAAATTAAGCAAGTTCAAGCTGAAAATGGCTTATTGAACAAAATATATCATTAGACATATAATGAGACCACACCAATTAGTGGGCGTGGTTCAGAGCGTGGCCACTGATTGGCTCAGTGTAAAGATTACTACAGTAGGACCTCAACTTACGAGCTTAATTTGTTTTTTATGATAAAGCTCTTAATTTAAAACACTTGTATCTCAAAGCAACGGATCATTGAAACAAAATGGAAAACAATGTAATTAGTGTTTGCCCCCCCCCCCTTCCTCAAAAAGCACTATTTTAACATGTACCATGTCTCTTAAAAATACTAATAAAACTTTTAAAACTATTACTGCATACAATAGAATGTGCTACAAACAACTGTAACATTAATCATGTACAGCATTTATCTTGGAAAGTTGACTCCTACGATATCACTTTCCAGCTGCTTCTCCGTCAACCACACCATCAGCAGCTTTTTCATAATTTCATAGATGAAAGTAAAATATTATTTTAACGTTCTTGGCTGGCGTTAAAAAACATTGTGCAAACAGCATGCGCTATGCACAAACTGCTTGGCCAAGTTAGCTAGCTAAACGCTCTGTCATGTTTATGAAGATTTTGTTCTTCAATTTTAATAGATTTGACTTGACTTGACTTGACTTGACTTTATTAATTCATGCTTACAGTGGAGCCAGGGTCCCACTTTATTTACCTAGATAATGTCATTATACAGCTTAATTGCAGTAAGCAGGGTAGAGTTTTTAAGTCTCTTTTCATTTCATACTATTTTTCTCAGCAATGTACTTTACATGAGATGTCTTCATTTCCATGGTTGGAAAACAAAGTTGTGTCAATATTTGGTTACAAGATAATGCTGGCGAGTAAAACCGGACGTTTTAGGCAGATCTTACATGGTCTCGATGACATTTGCTAAGCCAACTAAAAGTGGGATGCCATCCATCCATCCATCCATCCATCCATCTTCTTCCGCTTATCCGTGGTCGGGTCGCGGGGGCAGCAGCCTAAGCAGTGAACCCGAGACTTCCCTCTCCCCAGCCACTTTGTCCAGCTCCTCCCGGGGGATCCCGAGGCCTTCCCAGGCCAGCCGGGAGACAAAGTCTTCCCAACGTGTCCTGGGTCTTCCCCGTGGCCTTCTACCGGTCGGACGTGAGAGAAGAGTGGCCCGATGCCCAAACCACCTCATCTGGCTCCTCTGGTATGCATGTAGCTTAAATGTTTTCTTGTAACTTAAAGCATAACAATTAACAATTAACCGAGAGACAGCTCTTATCGCAAAACACTCTTAAGTTAGAGTAACATTTTCCGGAGTATAGGGCGCACCGGATTATAAAGCCCACTGTTGACGAATGGTCTATTTCTTTTTTTTTTTCCATATACAGTACAGTTTTTTAGTTTAATTTAGTTTACGAGTTTATTCACAATACCATATAACAATTACAATAATGGTGAATATCATCATTTAAAGATGTTGGTACGTGAAAGGGTCCCCCAAATAAGCTAAAAGAAGCTTTTAACAGGGGGTCCAGAGGACAATATATACATGGAAAGATTAAACATGGTAGTAAGCACAACAACAAAAACAAAACAACAACTTTATTTGATAAACACAAGATAATAGTACTAAAGCAAGCATACACATACATACATACATTCATTCAACCATGCAAAACCCAACAGTAGACTACCCCACATGAGGCATTAAAGATAGGTGGTTAATAGATAAGTTGTCAGTTTCTTTTTGAAGTTGGAGAATGGATACAGCATCTTGAGGCTCTCATTAAGCTGGTTCCAAATCTTTGGTCCCCTGCATACGACACTGCGAGCGGTACAAGCCAGTAAACGATGTTTACCTGATATCAGATCTAAGTTACGAGTGTTGTGGGCATGCTGGGGATGGGAGATAGGAACCAAGCTATATAAGGATTATAGGGCGCATTAAAGGACTCATATATATATATATATATATATATATATATATATATATATATATATATATATATATATATATATATATATATATATATGTATATAATTTTTTTTTCTCTAAATGGAAAACACTTCCTTGTGGTCTACATCAGTGATCCCCAACCACCGGGCAGCATAAGAATATATATATATATATATACATATTTTATTTATTTATTTATTTATTTTTTTTTTTTATTTCTATTTTTATCTTTTTTTATTAGATCAACACAAAAAACAAAATACACTTACAATTAGTGCACCAACCCAAAAAAAACCTCCCTTTTACATGATAAAAAAAAAAAAAAACTCATTTCGGCCGCTTGTACTCGTGATCTTGTCCTTTTGGTCCTAACCCATAGCTCATGACCATAGGTGAGGATGGGAACGTAGATCGACTGGTAAATTGAGAGCTTTGCCTTCCGTCTTAGCTCCTTCTTCACCATAATACAACGTCCGCATTACTGAAGACACCTCACCAATCCGCCTGTCGATCTCACGATCCACTCTTCCCTCACTCGTGAACAAGACTCCTAGGTACTTGAACTCCTCCACTTGGGGCAGGGTCTCCTCCCCAACCCGGAGATGGCACTCCACCCTTTTCCAGGTGAGAACCATGGACTCGGACTTGGAGGTGCTGATTCTCATCCCAGTCGCTTCAAACTGGGCTGCGAACCCACCCAGTGAGAGCCGAAGATCCTGGTCGGATGAAGCCATCAGGACCACATCATCTGCAAAAAAACAGAGACATAATCCTGCAGCCACCAAACCGGATCCCCTCAACGCATTGACTGCGCCTAGAAATTCTGTCCATAAAAGTTATGAACAGAATCGGTGACAAAGGACAGCGGCAATTCATTTACAGATTACCGCAAATTTAGCAATTATTTATTACAGTATTTTCCGGACTATAAGACGGAGATATTCAATGTGTTTTCTTTATTTTCATGACTATTTACATTGTAGATTGTCACTGAAGGCATCAAAACTATGAATGAACACATAAATAATGATAATGGATTAGATTGTATTTTGCGCTTTTGTATCATTAGATACTCATTCATTCACACCTGATGGTGGTAAGCTGCATTTGTAGCCACAGCTGCCCTGGGGTAGACTGACGGAAACGTGGCTGCCAGTTTGCGCCTACGGCCCCTCCGACCACCACCAATCATTTATTCATCATTCATTCACCAGTGTGAAGGGCACCAGGGGCAAGGGTGAAGCGTCCTGCCCACAGACACAACGGCAGCGATTAGGATCACAAGAAGCGTGGGGCACACCCGCAACCCTCAGGGTGAGAACGCCACCCGAACGCCTCCCTAGGGAGGTGTTTTGGGCACGGCCAACCGGTAGGAGGCCACGGGGAAGACCCAGGACACGTTGGGAGGACTATGTCTCCAGGCTGGCCTGGGAACGCCTCGGGATCCCCTGGGAGGAGCTGGGGAGAGCGAATTCTGGGCTTCCCTGCTTAGGCTGCTGCCCCCGCGGCCCGACCAAGGGTAAGCGGAAGAAGATGGATAGATGGATAGAATATAAAACATGTTTTCAGTTGTTTCACATTTTTTTGTTAAGTACATAACTCCACATGTGTTCATTCATAGTTTTGATGCCTTCAGTGACAATCTACAATGCAAATAGTCATGAAAATAAAGAAAACACATTGAATGAGGAGAAGGTGTGTCCAAACTTTTGGTCTATACTGTATAGCTCGGTTGGTAGAGTGGCCGTACCAGCAACTTGAGGGTTCCAAGTTCGATCCCCGCTTCTGCTATCCTAGTTACTGCCGTTGTGTTCTTTGGCAAGACACTTTACCCACCTGCTCCCAGTGCCACCCACACTGGTTTAAAAATGTACTGTATTTTTCGGACTATAAATCACAGTTTTTTTCATAGTTTGGCCGGGGGTGCGACTTATACTCAGGAGCGACTTATGTGTGAAATTATTAACACATTACTGTAAAATATCAAACAATATTATTTATCACATTTGCAGAAGAGACGAAGAAAATGTCAGCAATCGTCACGAACACATCAACCAATAAGAATTCGAGGGGGGAGGGTCATTGCAGAATTGCATTCTGGGTCATGGGATGCTAAATGCTCTATGCTATATGCTACTGCCGCAGCTATTAAAATGGATCATTTCAACGTTGAAGGTAACTTATATAAACTGAGAAGGGCTAAACAAAAATGGCACCGAAAAGGAAATCATGTACTGCAGATTACAAGCTGGACGTAGTGAAATATGCAGCAGAAAACGACAAGAGGAGGCGGCGCATACCTTTTGGAGTTGGCAGAGTTGTTTAGGAGCGACATCGAGGAAGAAGATTTCATGGGATTTATCGATTAGGAGTGACAGATTGTTTGGTAAACATATAGCATGTTCTATATGTTATAGTTATTTGAATGACTCTTACCATAATATGTTACCTTAACATACCAGGCACCTTCTCAGTTGGTTATTTATGCGTCATATAACGTACACTTATTCAGCCTGTTGTTCACTATTCTTTATTTATTTTAAATTGCCTTTCAAAAGTCTATTCTTGATGTTGGATTTTATCAACTAAATTTCCCCCAAAAATGCGACTTATACTCCAGTTGGACTTATATATGTATTTTTCCTTCTTTATCATGCATTTTCGGCCAGTGCGACAAATACTCCGGAGCGATTTATAATCCGAAAAATACGGTAACTTAGATATTGGGTTTCACTATGTAAAAACGCTTTCAGTCACTAGAGCAAAGCGCTATATAAATATATAATTTACTAATATCTGCGGCTTATAGTCCGGAAAATACTGTTAATAGATAATTGCTACTTCGCTGCAATTTATTTCCCACCGTCAGGCTTGGAACCAATTAAATGTGATCAATGAGGGTTTACTGTACCGCTGTATACCGTATTTTTCGAACTATAAGTATCTTTTTTTTTTTCATAGTTTGTCCGGGGGTGCGACTTATACTCAGGAGCGACTTATGTGTGAACTTATTAACACATTACCGTAAAATATCAAATAATATTATTTAGCTCATTCACGTAAGAGACTAGACCAGTAGGGTTCGATCGAACCCTAGGGGTTCGGTGAGTCAGCCTCAGGGGTTCGGTGGAGCCTCCACTCAAGCCACACCCGACTCATCGTGTACATATAAACTTCTCCCTATCTGCATATTAGGTATATGGCAACAGCAGAACATAAACTGATTTGCAGCTGTGTAATTTGTTACGAGTTCATGCACTGTGTTGGTTTTGTTCTTTGAACAAGGTGATGTTCATGCACGGTTGTGCACCAGTAAAAGATCATATAACTTTGTTTTGAATTTGAAAAATGTTTTATTTTTCACTCAAGAAGGGTTCGGTGGATGCGCATATGAAACTGGTGGGGTTCAGTACCTCCAACATGGTTAAGAACCACTGGACTAGACGTATAAGATTTCATGGGATTTAGCAATTAGGAGTGACAGATTGTTTGGTAAACGTATAGCATGTTCTATATGTTATAGTTATTTGAATGACTCTTACCATAATATGTTACGTTAACATACCAGGCACCTTCTCAGTTGGTTATTTATGTGTCATATAACGTACACTTGGCCCTGTGATGAGGTGGCGACTTGTCCAGGGTGTACAGTGCCTTCCGCCCGATTGTAGCTGAGATAGGCACCAGCGCCCCCCGCGAAGGAGTAAGTGGTAGGAAATGGATGGATAGATTACGTACACTTATTCAGCCTGTTGTTCACTATTCTTTATTCATTTTAAATTGCCTTTCAAATGTCTATTCTTGGTGTTGGATTTTATCGAATAAATTTCCCCAAAAAATGTGACTTATATTCCAGTGCGACTTGTCAATCAATCATTCAATCAATCAATCAATAAATCAATCAATCGATGTTTATCTATATAGCCCTAAATCACAAGTGCCTCAAAGGGCTGCAAAAACGGCATCCTCGGAAGAGCCCGCATAAGGGCAAGGAAAAACTCACCCCAGTGGGATGTCGACAATGATGACTATGAGAAACCTTGGAGAGGACCACATATGTGGGCGAGAATCAAGTCCAAAGTGGATCCAATATAGTAGCGAGAGTTCCACCAAGGTGCAGCCAGCAGGAAACCACCCCAAGCGGAGGCGGATCAGCAGCGCAGATATGTCCCCAACCGATACACAGGCGAGCGATCCATCCTAGGCCCCGACTCTGGACACCCAGTACTTCATCCAAGGCCATCGGACCGTTTCCCCTCCACAATGGAGGGGGTGACATTGGACAAAAAGAAAAGAAACGGCAAATCAACTGGTATAAAAAGGGGGTCTATTTAAAGACTAGAGTATACAAATGAGTTTTAAGATGCTACTGAGGTAGCATCTCAAACTTTTATTGGGAGGGCATTCCAGAGTATTGGAGCCCGAATGGAAAACGCTCTGTAGCCCGCAGACTTTTTTTGGGCTCTGGGAATCACTAATAAGCCGGAGTCCTTTGAACGCAGATTTCTTGCCGGGACATATGGTACAATACAATCGGCAAGATAGGCTGGAGCTAGACCATGTAGTATTTTATACGTAAGTAGTAAAACCTTAAAATCACATCTTAAGTGGACAGGAAGCCAGTGCAGGTGAGCCAGTACAGGCGTAATATGATCAAACTTTCTTGTTCTTCTCAAAAGTCTAGCAGCCGCATTTTGTACCAACTATAATCTTTTAATGCTGGACATGGGGAGACCTGAAAATAAAACGTTACAGTAATCGAGGCGAGACGTAACAAACGCATCGATAATGATCTCAGCGTCGTTAGTGGACAAAATGGAGCAAATTTTAGCGATATTACGGAGATTAAAGAAGGTCGTTTTAGTAACGCTTTTAATGTGTGACTCAAACGAGAGAGATGGGTCGAAGATAATACCCAGATTCTCTACCGAGTCGCCTTGTTTAATTGTTTGGTTGTCAAATGTTAAAGTTGTATTATTAAATAGAGGTCGGTGTCTAGCAGGATCGATAATCAGCATTTCCGTTTTTTTGGCGTTGAGTTGCAAAAAGTTGGCGGACATCCATTGTTTAAGGACCGAACCCTGGGGAACTCCACACGTTACCTTAACATAGTCCGAGATCACATTGTTATGGGGGACGCACTGCATCCTGGCAGTAAGATAATAGTTAAACCCTTCTTTATTATCAATCAATCAATCAATCAATGTTTATTTATATAACCCAAAATCACAAATGTCTCAAAGGACTGCACAAATCATTACGACTACAACATCCTCGGAAGAACCCACAAAAGGGCAAGGAAAACTCACACCCAGTGGGCAGGGAGAATTCACATCCAGTGGGACGCCAGTGACAATGCTGACTATGAGAAACCTTGGAGAGGACCTCAGATGTGGGCAACCCCCCCCTCTAGGGGACCGAAAGCAATGGATGTCGAGCGGGTCTAACATGATGCTGCGAAAGTTCAATCCATAGTGGCTCCAACACAGCCGCGAGAGTTCAGTCCAAAGCAGATCCAAGACAACAGCGAGAGTCCCGTCCACAGGAGACCATGTCAAGCGGAGGCGGATCAGCAGTGTAGAGATGTCCCCAATCGATACAGGCGAGCGGTCCATCCTGGGTCCCGACGAGTGGTCCATCCTGGGTCTCGACTCTGGACAGCCAGTACTTCATCCATGGTCATCGGACCGGACCCCCTCCACAAGGGAGGGGGGGACATAGGAGAAAGAAAAGAAGCGGCAGATCAACTGGTCTAAAAAGGAGGTCTATTTAAAGGCTAGAGTATACAGATGAGTTTTAAGGTGAGACTTAAATGTTTCTACTGAGGTAGCATCTCGAACTGTTACCGGGAGGGCATTCCAGAGTACTGGAGCCCGAACGGCAGGTGCGACTTATACTCCCAAGCGACTTATACTCCAAAAAATACGGTATTTATGAAGGTTTTATTCAGGGTTAGACACGTTGAATCTTTCAAAATGTGAATGAAAAAGATACACCTCGTAATACAATTGAGATTAGGCGTGATGTCTGTATTTCAATTTATCCTCGTTTAGCTCCGAACAGTATGTGTACAAGTAGCCAAATATTGTCTTTCATTAGTCACCGCCTAATTATCATTGCTCAGTCATTTGTCAAGTCGATGGAGGTATTTGTTTTCAGCAAAGTGGCGATAAAAAGTCAGTCTGTAAATGTGCCCTCCTACCACTCCAGACTATGACTCATATCTAAGCCTCACTGCAGAGAGTTTTATGTGCCATGAATACTTATCAAGGCAATAATCCGAAACGTGTTCCTTCATTTTGGGCTTTAATGAGTAAATCAGTGGCAAAGGTGTACATGTTTGTGCTTTCATGTATGTGACTTTAATAAGTAAATGTCTGCCTACGTATCACTCCATGGCAACAGAAACGATGCTCTAAAATAGAAGGAGAAACCGATTTAGGCAAACTTATTGGATGGCATTTATGTGTAGAAATGAATGCAATAGAACAATATTGGGTGACAATAAAAATGCACATTGTCGACTGAGAAGCGTTTTGATGCTTTTACTTCTTCTTTTTTCACACTAGAGTTATCGAGCGTGTTTGAGGGAGGGAGGGGCAAATGTTATCTGACCAACTGGAAAAAAAAAAAAGATGTTTGACGTCATAATGTTATTTTTAGAAGGTAAATATATAGGTGTGGAAGTGCCTTTTCATGTTGGACTTGAAATACAAACACAAGATACGGACACACTGCAGTGTGTGTTTGTGCGTGTGTGTGTGTGTGTGTGCGTTGTAAAAAAAAAAAGTCCTTTTCATACATATTTTTTTCTATGTTTAAAATAAGAAAGCAGATTTATTGTTGTGTCTCATCTTCTGCACATTAAAATAAATATGTGAATTCACAGATGAGTGGAAATGTATTGTATTGTGAAGTGATTGTTTTGTACCAGTGGTTCTCAAATGGGGGTACGTGTACCCCTGGGGGTACTTGAAGGTATGCCAAGTGGTACGTGAGATTTTTTTTTAAATATTCTAAAAAAATCGCAACAATTCCAAAATCCTTTATAAACATATTTCTTGAATAATACTTCAACAAAATATGAATGTAAGTTCATAAACTGTGAAAAGAACAATGCAATATTCAGTGTTGACAGCTAGATTTTTTTGTGGACATGTTCCATAAATATTGATGTTAAAGATTTCTTTTTTTATGAAGAAATGTTTAGAATTGAGTTCATGAATCCAGATGGATCTCTGATACAATCCCCAAAGAAGGCACTTTAAGTTGATGATTACTTCTCTGTGTAGAAATTAGTTTGTGAGGAACCCCAAGATGCAGAGAAGGAGGCAGGCATTTTGCAGGTTCGTCACAAACTAACTTTGACAGAATAATCCTGACTGGAGGACAAAAGAGGGTACAAATAGGAGCGGGCTGATTGACACCAGGTGTGGCCAGGTGCCAATCAGCCGCATCCGAGGAGAAACCGCGCACAGGGAAAAAAACAGGAAACAGACAAAATAAGAGCGCTGACAGGAACTAAAAACAGGAAATACTAAACACACAGAGAGGAAAAACTAAAACACAAACAAACTGTCAGTGGCAAGCCTGACACATATCGGCAAGACAATAAAAAACCTTCTCTATCCAGCATGCTAAACATTCTGTAATCAAGGACCTCACCGGAAAATGTTTTAAAATCCATCCATCCATTTCCTACCGCTTATTCCCTTTCGGGGTCGCGGGGGGCGCTGGCGCCTATCTCAGCTACAATCGGGCGGAAGGCAGAGTACACCCTGGACAAGTCGCCATCTCATCGCAGGGCCAACACAGAGAGACAGACAACATTCACACTCACATTCACACACTAGGGCCAATTTAGTGTTGCCAATCAACCTATCCCCAGGTGCATGTCTTTGGAAGTGGGAGGAAGCCGGAGTACCCGGAGGGAACCCACGCATTCACGGGGAGAACATGCAAACTCCACACAGAAAGTTCCCTAGCCTGGATTTGAACCCAGGACTGCAGGAACTTCGTATTGTGAGGCAGACGCACTAACCCCTCTGCCACCGTGAAGCCCATGTTTTAAAATAATTTACAAAATATTTCAGCTAGCCAAAAATGTTCCCTACTCCCATATTCTTCAACTGATTTACTAGCATGTTTTAGGTACAAATATCCAAGAACAACGTTACAAAACATCTCCGACAAAGCATGATCGTAATTTAGGACATTTTTATTTTGTCAATGTATTAAACAGGATGTATAACGTGCCGCTTTTATTTTGAAGCCAAAAAAGTGATTGGTTTGAGAAACTGTCTTGGCATGTTTCGATGTCAGACCCAACAGTTTACAATAAAAAAAAGGTCCCCTTTTGACTTGTTGCCTTCTGTGTTTCATTTTCATTGAGCTTTTATGCCATCTTGCTAATGCAGTTAGTGTAACTATCTCCATTTTATACCTTCAAAGCACCTTTAAATGTAAACGCGGAAAAGATGCGTCCACCCACGTCTGATGGGCGCGCGGAGCAGGCATTTCCTGCAGTGATGTCGTCCCACAGCGAAAAAAATAGTCCTTCCTTGTCGGGAGAAGAACTTGGCTATGGCTTTGGACCTGATATTTCCAAAACCTACCCTTTTCTTTTTCCATTTCAGCTCGCTATTTTCCCGCTTGTGACTCATCAGTTACAAGTGAACTCAGCCAAGTTGCCCCTTTCCACGGAGTGGCCTGAGGGTCAAAAAGGACATGTGAGTGACAAAATGAGTCTCGTTATTGGAACTTATGGTTAACGTGTTACTATGGCATTGCCTTTGACACCCTTATTAATAATTATCAATTATTAAAAATGCATGCGAGTAATTATTTGTGAATAATGATGATAAATCCAAAATGTGATTAATCAGATTTTTTTTTAAATACATATTTTGACAGCCATACAAACTAAAGATGTCTGATGATATTGGCCGATAAATGCTTTAAAATGTATCATCGGAAATTATCGGTATTGGTTTCAAAAATTTAAATTTATGACTTTTTAAAATGCTGTTGTACGGAGTGGTACACGGACATAGGGTGAAGTACAGAACACCAAAAAACCTTAAAGGCACTGCCTTTGCATGCCGGCCCAATCAAATAATATCTACGGCTTTTCACACATGCAAGTGAATGCCATGCATACTTGGTCAACAGCCATACAGGTCACACGGAGGGTGGCCGTATAAACAATTTTAACACCGTTAGGGACGGCGTGGCGCAGTGGCAGTGTGGCCGTGTGTAACCCGAGGGTCCCTGGTTCAAATCCCACCTAGTACCAACCTCGTCACGTCCGTTGTGTCCTGAGCAAGACACTTCACCCTTGCTCCTGATGGGTGCTGGTTGGCGCCTTGCATGGC
This sequence comes from Nerophis ophidion, assembly GCF_033978795.1. Classification (NCBI taxonomy): domain Eukaryota; kingdom Metazoa; phylum Chordata; class Actinopteri; order Syngnathiformes; family Syngnathidae; genus Nerophis; species Nerophis ophidion. Next base: position 20,957,422 of record NC_084635.1, read on the forward strand.
AGCTCCCTCCATCAGTGTGTGAATTTGTGTGTTAATGGGTAAATGTGGAAATAGTGTCAAAGCGCTTTGAGTACCTTGAAGGTAGAAAAGCGCTATACAAGTACAACCCATTTATCATTTATTTATTTGCAAATACGCGCCACACTGTGAGCCCACACCAAACAAGAATGACAAACACACAACACAAATATCCAGAATCCCTTGCAGCATTAACTCTTCCAGGACGCTACAATATACAATCCCCGCTACCCCTTATCCCCCCCCGCCCCACCTGAACCCCGCCCACCTCAACCTCCTCATGCTCTCTCAGGAAGAGCATGTCCCAAATTCCAAGCTGCTGAGATAGGCGCCAGCGCCCCCCGCGACCCCGAATGGGAATAAGCGGCAGAAAATGGGTGGGTGGGTGGATGTTTTGAGGCATGTTAAGAAAAATAATGCACTTTGTGACTTCAATAATAAATATGGCAGTGCCATGTTGGCATTTTTTTTCCATAACTTGAGTTGATTTATTTTGGAAAACCTTGTTTAATTGTTGAATGCATTCGGCGGGGAATCACAACAAAATTAGACATAATAATGTGACAATTCCACGACTGCCTATAGCGATATTGATTGATATCAGAATCGGTAATAAAGAGTTAGATAATATCGGAATATCGGATATCGGCAAAAAAGCCATTATCGGACATTTTTAATATAAACAATATATTGGTGACTTGTCCAGGGTGTACGACACCTTCCGCCCGAATGCAGCTGAGATAGGCTCCAGCAACCCCCTGCGACCCCGAACGGGACAAGCGGTAGAAAATGGATGGATGGATGGATATTGCAATAAATGGGTTGAATCAAGAATCAATTCTGATTTGAATTGTCATCCCAAGAATTGAATCCAATCTAATTTATCGTGAAGGCGGGGTATACCCCGGACAAGTCGCCACCTCATCACAGGTATATTGTGAGTCATTGAAAGATTCCCATCCCTAATAGATACAAAAATATACCAAAAATATTGGGCTTATTCCTTGTGAACTATTCTATTTGGAATTTGGATTTGGTCTTGGAAGCAGAGACAGTTGGCAAAAAATATAGTCAATAAGTTCAATAATATTATGAGTCCAAAATAATATGTATAAACAAAAAAGACATTGCGAAATAGTGAGTAAACTTTCAGCAAAAAAGAAAGGCTCGCAGTAAGAAAAGGAAAAAGAAGAAGGTGAACTCATTTTTGGGGGGGGGGATAAAACACTAAAATGGAACTTAAAATACAGGAGGCAGACGACTACTAATACATTTAAGACCAATTTAGGGAAATTAGATACAATTCTGGTAACGTGATAGAATGACAAGGAGAACCAATCCTCAGCAAAGAGCTCTATGGTTACCTTGGGAGCCCGACAGAGTTGACACGTTCCAGCCAACGTATTAAGGAGATAACACCTTCAATGAGACTAAGGTTTATTATAAAAGTTTGTCCTGCACTCCAACTTCTACCAACTCGTTATAAATCCAACCACTGAGATGTCAGCACGGCAAGGCTTGACAAAGGTAAACTAGATACTAGGAAATTGAACAGTTATTTCTGAAACTTTTACCTGAGAAAATAAAAAACTGGCTGTCCAAGTACCATCATAATGACCAACATTAAAATACAGCAGTAGGCTTAATTATTCACTTAAAACAAGGCAGAAGTTTTATTTTGTCAGGCTTGCTCCTGACAGTTTGTGTTTTAGTTTTTCCGCTGTGTGTGTAGTATTTCTTGTCTTTAGTTCCTGTCAGCGCTCATATTTTTTCTGTTTCCTGTATTTCTCCCTGAGTGCTGTGTCCCCTCAGCTGCGGCTGATAGGCATCTGGCCACACCTGGTGTCAATCAGCCCGCTCCTATTTAGACCTGTTTTTCCATCCAGTCAGGGCTGGATTATTGTCGATGTCACTTCCATATTGTCGCTCCTGTCATGTCGTTTCGTGTTGTGTCATTGTAGCGTAGCGGCAAACTGTTTGTAGCTTACTGTCTTTTGTTCCCTGCTTCCGTTTTCTTTTCACTCTACAAGTAACGCCTTCAGTTTTCCTGCTCATTATCCGCTAGCTTCCATGCTAGGCCCTTTTATTTTTGCTAGCTTTCTTGCTATGCTCCTTTTGTTTTCTAGCTCCAATGCTAGCTCTTTTAGTTGTGTTATCCGCCTCGTGCGCGCTTTTTGTTGTACCCCTTTTGTTCTTGTTCTAGTATTATAATTAAAACATGTTTACCTGCAAAATGTCTGCCTCCTTCTCTGCATCTTGGGGTTCGTCACAAACTAATTCTGACATATTTAACAAGAATATTTAATATTTTGGCCACTGTAACATTACTCACTGTTTGAAAAGTAACCCTGTAGAGTATTAGAAACATACTGTACATTAGTCAAGTATTTATTTGGGGTACCACTAGATCCGGTCTCTGCAATTATTTTGACTCGGGGGCCACATTTAGGGAAAAAAATGTGTCTCGGGGGGCTGGTATATCTGTTTTTAGGAAAACTAATACAACACTTCACAATAATGTCTGATTGAATGCTAAAAACGTTACGACAACCCGCTTAAAAAAACATAATAAAATTTTAAATTTTTCTATGAAGGATAAAACACTGAATATTGACAAAATAGGAACGTCACACCCCATTTCGATTGACATATTTTACAATCAAGTGAAACGCAACAAAAAATCAACAAACAGTGAAATATGAACGCAAAAAATACAAAATAAACCCACCTATAATCTGATAAGTCTGATGTATCACTAAGCTTTAGAACTTTGTTGTGAAAAGCTCCTTCCCCGTCTGTGGAAATGCTTCCCGCCCACACTGCTTGGTGCCTCGTCTGAGCTGCTGTGTACCATAGTAACTAATTACATTACCATAGTAATTAATTCGATTACCATAGTAACTGATATATCATCCATAAGCGCATATTCCAACTATTGAAATGATTTGTATCGTTGAAGACTTACGGTCATTAGAAAACATGACTGCAAATCATAATGGCAGCTACACTTTCCATCTTGAAGATCGAAAAAAAAATATTTGGGAATGTCCGGCGGGCCAGATTGAACAGTTTAACGGGCCGCATGTGGCCCCCGGGTCTTATTTTCCCAGGTCTTCACTAGATAGAGCCCAAATATCATTAGTGCAGGGGTCGACAACCCAACACGTCGAAATTGGACAAAAAAAATACTAAAAACGAATCTGTCTGGAGACAAAAAAAGCTAAAAGCCTTATATAAGTGTTATAGTAAAAGGCAACACATTAGGACCGTATTTTTCGGAGTATAAATCGCTCCGGAGTATAAATCACACCTGCCGAAAATGCATAATAAAGAAGGGAAAAACATATATAAGTCGCATTGGAGTATAAGTCGCATTTTTGGGGGAAATTTATTTGATAAAACCCAACACCAAAAATAGACATTTGAAAGGCAATTTAAAATAAATAAAGAATAGTGAACAACAGGCTGAATAAGTGTACGTTATAAGACGCATAAATAACCAACTGAGAAGGTGCCTGGTATGTTAACGTAACATATTATGGTAAGAGTCATTCAAATAACTATAACATATAGAACATGCTATACGTTTACCAAACAATCTGTCACTCCTAATCGCTAAATCCCATGAAATCTTATAGGTCTAGTCTCTTATGTGAATGAGCTAAATAATATTATTTGATATTTTACGGTAAGGTGTTAATAATTTCACACATAAGTCGCTCCTGAGTATAAGTCGCACCCCCGGCCAAACTATGAAAAAAACTGCGACTTATAGTCCAAAAAATATGGTAAGAGTCTCAGAGGGTGAGATGTGAAGTGAATCATATTTATATAGCGCTTTTCTCTAGTGACTCAAAGCGCTTTTCATAGTGAAACCCAATATCTAAGTTACATTTAAACCAGTGTGGGTAGCATTGGGAGCAGGTGGGTATAGTGTCTTGCCCAAGGACACAACGGCAGTGACTAGGATGGCGGAAGCGGGAATCCAACCTAGAACCCTCTACGCCTTGAAATTACTGGCTTAAAAACCGCCAAAGTTATAGATGTGTGTGCCCAAGGAAAAACAGCCTGTCTTCCTCTAATGGATTTATAACGGTCTCTGCAAGCTGGGTAATGTTTGCTGTGGTCTGGAACAACATAGCACACAATCAGAAATGCAGCCAATAAAGTTAAAGTACCACTGACAGTCACACACACACCAGGTGTGGTGAAATTACTCTCGGTGTTTGACCCATCCCCTTGTTCCACCGCCTGGTGGAACAAGGGAGCGGTGAGCAGCAGCGGTGGCCATGCTCAAGAATCAAATATCAATATTATATACAGATAATGTGTCATGAGACATGGAAATATAAATTAAATGCACAGAGGACATAAGTTAAGGAAATAAATGAGCTCAAATATACCCAAAAATGTATGCAATATGTACACACAGCTTGCCTAAATGGTAAATGGATTATACATGTATTGCACTTTTCTACCTACAAGGTACTCAATGCGCTTTGACACTATTTCCACTTCCACCCATTCACACACACGTTCACACACTGATGGCGGGAGCTGCCATGCAAGGCGCTACCCATCAGGAGCAAGGATGAAGTGTCTTGCTCAAAGGCACAACGGACGTGACTAGGTTGACACAAGCTGGGGATCGAACCAGGAACCCCCAGATTGCTGGCACGGCCACTCTTTCAACCGCACCTGTTAGCATGGATCATTAGCACTCCACACAAGTCAATCAACAAAGCTCACCTTTGTGCATTCACGCACAGCATAAAAAGTTTTGGTGGACAAAATGAGACATAGTGTCATGTCTTTGTGATCATGTTCTGTTTAGTTGTGTTCTGTTTTGTTTTTGACTCCATTTGTTCCTGTTTTTGCGCACCCTGGTTTGTTTTTGTTTTCATGACTACCAATCAGTTCACCTGTCCTCACGAATCACGCACCTGATTCATTTGGACTCATGCACCCGTTTTCAATCACCACGTCACCATTGGAGCCTGCACTTGCCAGTCACTATGCCTGGCCTCCTACACACCCATGATATCCATGCCAATGAGCCATGCTCTTACTCGGTCACAGTAAGTGTTTTCGTTTTTGTTGAACCTCCACTGAGAGCGCCTTTTGTTTATGCCCTTTGTTTTTTGTAATATTTTTGAGTTAATATTAAAAATGCCATTACCTTCACATCGTGTCCGATTCAGTCGCTTTGCAACATGGGAAAACCAACCACACCAAAGTCCACGCCTTGACACAAAGAAGGAGTGGCACACAACACCTCTTTGTGTGGCAGCGACGGAGAAAGTTGTACATGTAAACAAACCACGGGTAACATGCTTTTTCAGTATCATGCAGTTTCATGCTTCAAGCCCCGTTCAAAAAGCTGTGCACGACAAAAAAATGCTCATTGTAGCAGTAATCCTTATTTCTATTAATAAAAAAATAAATCAGCGCACATTTTTTTTTATCCATTTATGTTTTGTAAGTTAAAGTGTTTCATATATTTTGCACCTGATCAATTTTAACTAGCTATTTATTGAGTTTATTTAATTTATTTGCTTAGTATCAAATGGTGCAAAAAAAGTTTTTGGGATATATAAGGATTTAATAAATGTTTTGAATTTCAGCATCAAGGGTTGGAATTGGGGGCTAAATCACCAAAATGATTCCCGAGCACGGCCAACGCTGCTGATCACTGCTCCCCTCACCTCCGAAGGGGTGGAACAAGGGGATGGGTCAAATGCAGAGGGTAATTTCACCACACCTATTGTGTGTGTGTGAGACTATCAGTGGTACTTTAAAGGCCTACTGAAATGAGATTTTCTTATTTAAACGGGGATAGCAGGTCCATTCTATGTGTCATACTTGATCATTTCGCGATATTGCCATATTTTTGCTGAAAGGATTTAGTAGAGAACATTGACGATAAAGTTTGCAACTTTTGGTCACTAATAAAAAAGCCTTGCCTGTACCGGAAGTGGCAAACGATGTGCACGTGATGTCACGGGTTGTAAGGCTCCTCACATCCTCACATTGTTTACAATCATAGCCACCAGCAGCAAATGCAACTCAAACCAAGAAAGCAACGAGCGAGGATGAAAGATTTGTGGATGAAGAAAGTTAGAGTGAAGCACTAAAAAAAAGAGAGGTGACGGCAGTGTGAGTGAGTCAGATGTTATTAGACACATTTACTAGGATAATTCTGAAAAATCCCTTATCTGCTTATTGTGTTAATAGTGTTTTAGTGAGATTATAAAGTCATACCTGGAAGTCGGAGGGTTGCGGTGAACGGCGGTGTCTCTGAGAGAAGACAATAGAGGAGCCAAGATCACAGCTGCCTTTTTGACAGCCACAGGAGGAGGTCGCACATTCCACTCAAGTCTCCGGTAAGAGCCGACTTAAAATCACAATTTTCCCACCCAAAAACTTGCTGGTTGACGTAGAAAAACATGTTCGCTTGACCGCTCTGCTTCACATCAAACACAGAAACATCGGCTGTGTTTCGATGCTAAAGGCAGCTGCAATCCACCGCTTTCCACCAACAGCATTATTCTTTATAGTCTCAATTATTATTTGAACAAAATGCAAAAGATTCAGCAACACAGATGTCCAAATTACTTTTTATTTATGCGATGAAAAGTGACGACTTTTAGCCGTGAGAGGTGGTGGGCTAATATGTCCTCTCCAACCCGAGACGTTTCAGTCCGCTACGTTTCCAACAAGAAACTGCGTGGGAAATTTAAAATAGTAATTTAGTAAACTAAAAAGGCCGTAGTGGCATGTGTTGCAATGTTAATATTTCATCATTGATATATAAACTATCAGACTGTGTGGTCGGTAGTAGTGGGCTTCAGTAGGCCTTTAACTTTAACTTTTTAAAATATTTTCTGTTACAAACTAAACAGCACTGTTAAAGTTATTGGTTGTAAGCTGATCCATATTTAGGTATCTTTTAAATAAGGGTAATAAAGGATAGGTTGATTGGCAACACTAAATGGTCACTACTGTGTGAATGTGAGTGTCAATGTTGTCTGTATATCTGTGTTGGCCCTGCAATGAGGTGGCGACTTGTCCAGGGTCCACACCGCCTTCCGCCCGATTGTAGCTGAGATAGGCGCCAGCGCCCTCCGTGACCCCAAAAGGGAATAAGCGGTAGAAAATAAATGGATGGAACAATACAATGTTATGCAGAGGTGAACTTTTAACGATTCTATAAACAAATACTATTTAGAGTGGCGGTAGACTGAATATGTTCTTCTTCCTTGGGGGTCGGGGGGTGTTAGAGAAAATAATTGAGAACCACTGCATTAATGTGTTAGAACAGGGGTGTCAAACTCAAATACAGAGTGGGCCAAAATTTTAAACTGAACAAAGCCGCGGGCCGAGGTTGAACAAATTAACCTTTTAATAGGGACCCAAACAAGTTTTGCATTGAATATTGAACAAGCGAGACTTATATAACTTTATAGTGACATGCAAAATCAAATTTCAAATAAAACTCATTTAAAAATAGCAATGGCATATCAAATCAAATTTAAATAGAAATTGAATGCCTCTTTTCTATTTGCAGCCTTCTCAGATAAATATCAAAATAAACCTTTCCCTCAGGCTAATAATACATTTTTATATTGTAGCGTCCAGGAAAAGGTAGTGCTGCAAGGTATTCTGTGTATTTGTTCTGTTGTGTTTATGTTGTGTTACAGTGCGGATGTTCTCCCGAAATTTGCTTGTCATTCTCGTTTAGTGTTGGTTCACAGTGTGGCGAATATTTGTAACAGTCTTAAAGTTGTTTATACGGCCACCCTCAGTGTGACCTGTATGGCTGTTGACCAAGCTTGCATTGCATTAGCGTGTGTGTGTGTGTAAAAGCCAGATATATCATGTGACTAGGCCGGCACGCTGTTTCTACGGAGGAAAAGCGGACGTGACGAAAGGTTTTAGAGGACGCTTGAGGCAGTGCCTTTAAGGCACGCCCCAATATTGTTGTCCAGGTGGGTATCGGGAGAAATCTGGGAGAATGGTTGCCCCCTGTGATTTTCGTGAGGGGCACTGAAATTTGGGAGTCTCCTTGGAAAACCGGGGGGCAGGAGGGGGGGGGGGTTAGCAAGTATGAATATTAGCGGTGAATGCGGTGTTAAAGCGACACCGCCGCTGTATAATAACGACGGGCCAGCTACAATGTTAATTTGATATTGCCTCAAGGGCCAAATGAAAATACAGAGTTTGACACCCATGTGTTAGAATAATGCAATTTTTTCGGTGACAGCACTGAGAAGTAACTAACATTGATTGGGACCCACAGTAGCTCCACACAGCTGCAAACTATGCCAATACAAATGAGCACATGGTAAATAAAATATTGTGCCGAGTGAGTTTAAAAATGTATGAAAAACTATTCCAATAAACACTATGTCCAATTTGCACTGACACAGCCAGACAACCTTTCAGTCAGCGGGGGGAAAAACATTGCATCCCACTCTCAGTATGAAAGCCCTCGGTTTTTCTCTCCATCTCTCACGCTCGCCGCCTCCCCCAATGTGGGCAACACCATGAGTCAGAGAGTCGCGCATGGACACCGGCCTCATGCAGAGTCAAACACGCGGGCTGAACTTTGTTTTGCTGTCCAGATGTTGCATTTTATTGGGTGAAAGTGATATTTTTTGTTGTTGTGGGCAATCCTAGAGGCGGCATATGTTTTATGTCGCTCAGTGTGTATTAAAACACATGAAAATGTGCTATTTCATGCAAAATTGATCTACTTATCTCACGCACAGAGGACTATATTTCTTCTATGAGCAAAATAAGAAGCACAATTGATTGACTGTGTCTGTCTTTATGTACAAAACCCCAAACCAGTGAAGTAGGCACGTTCTGTAAATCGTAAATAAAAATTAAAAAAAAGAATACAATGATTTGCAAATCCTTTTCAGCCTACTGTATTTCCTTGAATTGCCGCCGGGGCGCTAATTAATTCAAAACCTCTTCTCACTACTGCGCTTACCAAAGGCATGCGGTAAAAGTAAGCATGGGCTAATTATTTTAAAACCTCTTCTCACTCCGGCACTTACCAAAGGCATGCAGTACAAATTTGAGTGTGATGTAAGCTTGGACCTTAAATCCAACTGAATAGCTCTTAATCATCTTCCCTTTATGCGATTTCAAATTACCGGTATTGAAATCAGCCTCCCCCATTTTTAAAATGAAGACAGGGGAAGTGTCACTCGTGACGTCACGAGTTTAATACGGCGGTAATACTAAGCATGTGCTAATTATTTTGGGAAGCGAGTTTGACCCTGCAGTAATTCAAGGCAGGCGCATACTATATGCCCTGCGGCAATTCAAGGAAATACGGTATATTCAAATGAATAGACAGCAAAGACAAGATACTTAACGTTCAAAATGGAAAACTTTATTATTTTTTGCAAATATTACCTCATTTGGAATTTGATGCCTGCAACATGTTTCAAAGAAGCTGGCACAAGTGAAGTTAAGTGAATTAGATTTATATGGTGCTTTTTTTCTCTAGTGACTCAAAGCGCTTTACATAGTGAAACCCAATATTTAAGTTACATTTAAACCAGTGTGGGTGGCACTGGGAGCAGGTGGGTAAAGTGTCTTGCCCAGGGACACAACGGCAGTGACTTGGATGGCCGAAGCGGGGATCGAACCTGCAACCCTCAAGTTGCTGGCACGTCCGCTCTACCAACCGAGCTATACCGGCAAAAAAGACTGAGAAAGTTGAGGAATGCTCATCAAACACTTATTTGGCACATCCTGCAGGTGAACAGGCTAATTGGGAACAGGTGAGTGCCATGATTGGGTATAAAGGCAGCTTCCATGAAATGCTCAGTCATTCACAAACAAGAATGGGGAGAGGGTCACTACTTTGTGAACAAATGTGTGAGCAAATTGTCGAACAGGTTAAGAACAACATTTCTCAATGAGCTATTACAAGGATTTTAGGGATTTTACCATCGACGGTCCATAATATCATCAAAAGGTTCAGAGAATCTGGAGAAATCACTGCACATAAGCAATGATATTACAGACCTTCAATCCCTCAGGCGATACTGCATCAAAAAGCGACATCAGTGTGTAAAGGATATCACCACATGAGCTCAGGACCACTTCAGAAAACCACTCTCAGTGGCTGCAGTTTGTTGCTAAATCTGTAAATTCAAGTAAAAATTTTACTTGTTACGGCTCAGACTACTGCCCCCACCGTTCATCCATCTGTGCGCTCCAGTGAGAGCACCACGTGCCACGCCCACGGATGTTCCCTCTCTGCTGCGAGCGCACCTTTGCACGGTTGCAGGAGATCTGCAACCAGCACACCTACCTGGGATAAATGAACTGCCTTCATAAACCGGGCCGGAATATATTCTGCTGTTACCTTTTGCTTCCCGTGTTCTCCTGTGATCCCCTGTTCTCCTTGCTTCCCCTTTTGGATTCTCGACCTCCCGCTTGGACAAGGACCTCTCGAAGCCCCTCTCGAAGCCCTGGATCATCTACCTGCCCAACGGACTGTCTTCCTACAAATACCGACTGTATCAGTATATGGGTATCATCAGTATCAGATTGATACAAGTATACGAGTGAACTATTCTATGCTGTACAAGCGTAGTAATCAGCAATATTGGCTCTATATTTACTTGGTATCGGATTAATATCAACATGTCGTCCATAGACCCTAGGCACAGGTTACCAGAAACCGGGAGCTGATTAGTTATCAGCCATTCAGCTCCCATATTATCTTTTACTTACATCGCAACCCTCTAGATACTCACAATACTGGATACAAGTATCGGTATATGTAATGTATGTACTTGGTATCGGATTGATACCACAATTTCACCCACTGGCCCGAGGTACATATTACCAGAAACTGGGGAATGACAACCAATCACTTGCAGCTGAGCTCCCAAACCATCTTTTGTTTTTTTACATATAGGATCCTTCTGCAACTGTGTTACGTTCCCAGATGGCTATCGTAGGGGAACGCAACATAAAAGTGTATAAATCAAATGAGTTGTAAAATAAAGACACCGAAGCCAAGAATTGAAAAAACAAACTAGTGTTATTAAAAAGTAACCATGGGGTACAATAAAACACACTAGCCTTGCTTGGGTATACAGGTGCCGTCAAAGAAATTAACAAAATATACCAAAATACACCTCTAGAAAAGAAAGGTAAGCTGACTAACTACAGTTATTTACAAACCCTGTTTCCGTATGAGTTGGGAAATTGTGTTAGATGTAAATATAAACGGAATACAATGATTTTCAAATCTTTTTCAACCCATATTCAGTTGAATATGCTACAAAGACAACATATTTGATGTTCTAACTGATAAACTTTTTTTTTTTTTCAAATAATCATTAACTTTAGAATTTGATGCCCGCAACACGTGACAAAGAAGTTGGGAAAGGTGTCAATAAATACTGACAAAGTTGAGGAATGCTCATCAAACACTTATTTGGAGCTTCCCAAAAAATGCTCAGTCTATCACAAGAAAGAATGGGGCGAGGTACACCCATTTGTCCACAACTGCGTGAGCAAATAGTCAAACAGTTTAAGAACAACGTTTCTCGAAGTGCAATTGCAAGAAATTTAGGGATTTCAACATCTACAATCCATAATATCATCAAAAGGTTCAGAAAATCTGGAGAAATCACTCCACGTAAGCGGCATGGCCGGAAACCAACATTGATTGACCATGACATTCGATCCCTCAGACGTCACTGTATCAAAAACCGACATCAATCTCTAAAGGATATCACCACATGGGCTCAGGATCTCTTCAGAAAACCACTGTCACTAAATACAGTTCATTGCTACATCTGTAAGTGCAAGTTAAAGCTCTACTATGCAAAGCGAAAGCCATTTATCAACAACATCCAGAAACGCCGCCGACTTCTCTGGGCACGAGATCATCTAAGATGGACTGATGCAAAGTGGAAAAGTGTTCTGTGGTCTGACGATTCCACAACTCAAATTGTTTTTGGAAATATTCGACATTGTGTCATCCGGACCAAAGAGGAAGAGAACCATCCAGACTGTTATCGACGCAAAGTTCACAAGCCAGTATCTGTGATGGTATGACGGTGCATTAGTGTAATTAGCATAAACCAAAAACCTACTAACCTATTCTAGCCAAAGAGAGGGTCCAAAACATACACCACAAAGTCTGATGTCTCTATACACAAAACAATCCTACATGTGTTGTGCATAGAGGCCTCTGTCTAACCTTTCCCAAGACTAGGCTGCAGATACTTACAAAAATTGAAAGGTAAACAAAAAGGAAGACAAAAAAACAGGTGGCACAAGTTTAGCAAAGAGCTTAACAAAAATGATTACAAAAACAAAGTAGCGACCACCAAAGTTCCACACAGCATGTCAGAAAAAAGAATCCCCCTCATCCAGGCAGGGGTGAGCAGGTGGTTTTAAGCAGCACAAGAGGATGAATGGTAGACAGGGATTGGCTGGCTGATCAACAGGTGAAATGAGGAGCAGCTGGGAACAGGAACCGGTTGATTGGCAGCAGAGGTCATGATTGTATGTGATCTGTTAAAACAAAAGAACACAAAAACACACCAGCACTAGGTGGAACGTAACAAACTGTCATTAATAAGTTGGCATGGTAAGAATTATTGATTTACAAACATTGTTTCCAAATGGGTTGGGAAATTGTGTTAGATGTAAATATAAACGGAATACAATGATTTGCAAATCCTTTTCAACCCATATTCAATTGAATGCAGTACAAAGACAAGATGTTTGATGTTCAAACTCATAAATATATTTTTTCTTGCAAATAATAGTTAACTTAGAATTTCATGGCTGCAACACGTGCCAAAGTAGTTGGGAAAGGGCATGTTCACCACTGTGTTACATCACCTTTTCTTTTAACAACACCCAATAAACGTTTGGGAACTGAGGAAACTAATTGTTGAAGCTTTGAAAGTGGAATTCTTTCCCATTCTTGTTTTATGTAGAACTTCAGTCGTTCAACATATTCTCTGCTGTTGGATTTTACGCTTCATAATGCGCCACACATTTTCGATGGGGGACAGGTCTGGACTGCAGGTGGGCCAGGAAAGTACCCGCACTCTTTTTTTACAAAGCCACATTGTTGTAACACGTGTTGAATGTGGCTTGGCATTGTCTTGCTGAAATAAGCAGGGGCGTCCATGACAAAGACGGCGCTTGGATGGCAGCATATGTTGTTCCAAAACCTATATGTACCTTTCAGGATTAATCTTGCCTTCACAGATGTGTAAATTACCCATGCCTTGGGCACTAATGCACCCCCATACCATCACAGATGCTGGCTTTTGAACTTCGCGTCGACAATAGTCTGGATAGTTTGCTTCCCCTTTGGTCCGGATGACACAATGTCGAATATTTCCTAAAACAATTTGAAATGTGGACTCGTCAGACCTCAGAACACTTTTCCACTTTGCATCAGTCCACCTTAGATGATATCAGGCCCAGAGAAGCCGGCTAAGTTTCTGGATGTTGTTGATAAATGGCTTTCGCTTTGCAAAGTAGAGCTTTAACTTGCACTTACAGATGTAGCGACAAACTGTATTTGGTAACAGTGGTTTTCTAAAGTGTTCCTGAGCCCATGTGGTGATATCCTTTAGAGATTGATGTCGGTTTTTGATACAGTGCCGTCTGAGGGATCGAAGGTCACGCTCATTCAATGTTGGTTTCCGGCCATGCCGCTTACCTGGAGTGATTTCTCCAGATTCTCTGAACCTTTTGATGATGTTATGGACCGTATGTTGAAATCCCTAAATTTCTTGCTATTTCACTTTGAGAAACGTTGTTCTTAAACTGTTTGACTTTATACTCACGCAGTTGTGGACAAAGGGGTGTACCTCTGCCACATCCTTTCTTGTGAACGACCGAGCATTTTTGGGAAGCTGTTTTAAACCCAATCATAAATAGAAAAAAATGATACTTATATAGCGCTTTTCTACCTTCAAGGTACTCAGAGCGCTTTGACAATACTTCCACATTCACCCATTCACACACACATTCACTCACTGATGGAGGGAGCTGCCATGCAAGGCGCTAACCAGCACCCATCAGGAGCAAGGGTGAAGTGTCTTCCTCAAGGACACAACGGACGTGACACGGTTGGTACTAGGTGGGGATTGAACCAGGGACCCTCGGGTTCCCAAATACCCTGCACACCTGTGGAATGTTCCAAATAAGTGTTTGATGAGCATTCCTCAACTTTATCAGTATTTATTGCCACTTTTCCCAACTACTTTGTCACGCATCACATTCCAAAGTTAATGATTATTTGCAAAAAAAATGTTGTATCAGTTTGAACATCAAATATGTTGTCTTTGTAGCATATTCAACTGAATATGGGTTGAAAATGATTTGCAAATCATTGTATTCCGTTTATATTTACATCTAACACAATTTCCCAACTCATCTGGAAACGGGGTTTGTAAATATCAGTGGAGCAAAAATATCAGCAGGTGACTTTCTGTAGAGATGTTAGCTGCACTGTAAAAGTGACAATCCCGGCCAGTTATTTGCCCACAGAGGGGGTTTATATGGGAGTCCATGAATGAAGACGTTTTCATGTCTATAAAGATGAAATCCAGCTACTGCTGTTCGCAAAGACAGAATTCGACACAGACCTGCACAATTTGGACCATAAAAAGATGAAACTCTATTTTTTTCAGCAAACAAACAAACAAACAAAGAAGCAGCCTCCCATCCTAGCTTGTGTCAATACAGAGAAGATTAGATATTAGGACGGTACACTTTGGGCCTCCTGGTAATGTGTGTGTTTATGTCCAGCAAAGACAGCAGTGACACAGTAGCCGAGCTCTCTTCCAGATCCAGACCATAATAACAACATACTTGTAAGAAACTGTCTTGGGAGCTACAAAGGGCAAAGGCCAGGATGCTGGTGGTAAACAGTGTAGGTCAGAGGCTGTCCTTAAGGGAACCGAGAGGGCATGCCTGGCAAGTTAATGCATGCAAATGTCACACACTGGATAGTTCTGGTTTAGAGCTTGTTCAAAAATGTGAGATTATTTAACACAAGTCCCGCACCTGATTTGATCAATCATGTTTAGTGCAGTAAATTTGTTTATGAAATTAGGATGAATGTACAGTTTCATGTGTCAGGTAAACTGACACATGAAACATGACACATTGTTTGCAAATATATTTTATTAAATTTTACAGTTAAAATGACATTTAACATACATACTTTGCTCATGCAAACCCTTTATACAGGCACACATCCACTCATGCACACTTGAGAAGAGAGGTGCACTTGAACTTTTACAACTCAAGGTTTACAGTATAGACATTATTAGAAAAAAAAAAAATATATATATATATATATATATATATATATTCAAAGAGAAACTGTTTATTAAATATCACCCAGACCTGTCATCACTCAACAAGCGCAGTGAAATCAAATCAGCATGCCGTCACAGACGGAAACACCTCCTAGGCAACACATGAGCCAATCACCACACCCTACGCCTGCCTGTACCTACCCACTCTGTGCCCTATACAAACCATTGTATATAAATGCTTCCATTAAAATCTCCTGACGATTGAGGGAACCCCTCATGAAATAGTTCTGTAGAGATGAAGTAGTCTTGTGATTTTTCCCACACATACATGTATATATATATATATATATATATATACATATATATATATATATATATATATATATATATATATATATATATACCTCATCCATCCATCCTGCTCCGGCTCATGATCAGCAGGCTATCCATGTCATTTCTTTGTGATCATGTTCTGTTTAGTTATGTTCTGTTTTGTTTTTGACTCCATTAGCTCCTGTTTTTGCACACCCTGGTCTGTTTTTGTTTCCATGACTACCAATCAGTTCACCTGTTCTCACGTCTCACGCACCTGATTCACTTGGACTCATGCTCCTGTTGTCAATCACCACGTCATCATTTAAGCCTGCAGTTGCCAGACAGTCACCCTGGCGACATCACCCTCCATCACCTCCTACACACCCATGTTATCCATGCCGATGATCCATTCTCTTTCTCGGTCCAAGTAAGTTTTTCATGCCGTAGTTTGTAAGGTTTGTTTATTGTTCATAGTTTTCACATTGTGGGAGTTTTAGTTTTCATAGCCAAGTTTTGAACCTCCACTGAGAGCGCCTTTTGTTTATGCCCTTGTTTTTGTGATATTGTTGAGTTAAGATTAGCGATGTCACTACCTTCACGCCATGTTCGTTCCAATCGCTTTGCACCACGGGAAAACACACCACACATAAGTCCACGCCTTGACAATCCAGACCATAGCAAAATGGATGAATATTCCTCGGCATCAAGGATCTTCAGGAAGTGATCACAAGATCACCTCCCGAGGACCTCTCATCCTTTTACACTTATCAAAAAAAAAATAATAATAAAAAGTCACAGGGCTTGATCGATACAAAACAATACAGCCACAAAAAAACAAAAAAGCAAGTAAACCGTGACACAACCATATCAAAAGTGATACAAAAAAAGC
Organism: Nerophis ophidion; assembly: GCF_033978795.1. NCBI lineage: Eukaryota > Metazoa > Chordata > Actinopteri > Syngnathiformes > Syngnathidae > Nerophis > Nerophis ophidion. Next base: position 20,973,982 of record NC_084635.1, read on the forward strand.
AATAGTAGTGTAGGATACATACAAAAAAATATTAACAAAAATAAAAAAAGGAATACATCTATAAAAAAAATGGCAGGTTTATTTTTTGTTTTTTTCTTTAGATGTCTATCAGTTAAGATTCAATATATGTCAGTAAAGGTTTCCAGGTTAGTTACCATTTATTCATATTTGTAGAGTTTATAAATCTTATTTTTTCAAGAGTCATTACATTCACAAGTTCATTTAACCAGTTCCTGAAGTTGGGTGCAGATGGGGTTTTCCACTCTTTGAGAATGAGTCTTTTGGCCAAGACCGTCCCGAGCAGCAACCCAGTTGTAATATATTTTATTATAATATTATATATATCATTATAATATATTTTATTAATATATACAACATGACACATTGTTGGAGTGCACCATCTCCTTTCGCTATCGGACGGCAATAGAGTGTTAAATATCTTAACATTTTAAAAGTTTTGTGGCAATTCTGTCTTTGACCACAGCGTCAGTTGTAACAAACCCCATTTCCATATGAGTTGGGAAATTGTGTTAGATGTAAATATAAACGGAATACAGTGATTTGCAAATCCTTTTCAACACATATTTAATTGAATGCACTACAAAGACAAGGTATTTGATGTTCAAACTCATAAACTTTATTTTTTTGGGCAAATAATAATTAACTTAGAATTTCATGGCTGCAACACGTGCCAAAGTAGTTGGGAAAGGGCATGTTCACCACTATGTTACATCACCTTTTCTTTTAACAACACTCAATAAACGTTTGGGAACTGATGAAACTAATTGTTGAAGCTTTTGAGAAACGTTTTTCTTAAACTGTTTGACTATTTGCTCACGCAGTTGTGGACAAAGGGGTGTACCTCGCCCCATCTTTTCTTGTGAAAGAATGTGCATTTTTTAGGAAGCTGTTTTTACACCCCATCAGGGCACCCACCTTTTCCCAATTAGCCTGCACACCTGTGGGATGTTCCAAATAAGTGTTTGACGAGCATTCCTCAACTTTATCAGGATTTATTGCCACCTTTCCCAACTTCTTTGTCATGTGTTGCTGGCATCAAATTCTAAAATTAATGATTATTTGCACAAAAAAAAAATGTTTATCAGTTTGAACATCAAATATGTTGTCTTTGTAGCACATTCAATTGAAAATGGGTTGAAAATGATTCACAAATCATTGTATTCCGTTTATATTTACATCTTACACAATTTCCCAACTCATATGGAAACAGGGTTTGTAGGACTATGGTGCAGTTTCCTGCTTGGATTGTTTTCCCGTGATGTAAAAGAAGTGGCAGGACAAGAACAGCATGAATCAAACATGAATAATGAGCATGAAAATGTTATTTTATTTCAGGAGTATCTATGACATGAAGTGAGCAGGAGTGATGACGCCAGACCGACTGCCTGGCAACTACAAGCTTAAATCATAAAGTCTTGATGAACACAGGTGCGTGAGTGCCAGGTTCAAACACTGATGATATCTATTAATCAGACAAGAAGCAAGGAATCATGCAGAGACAGAGTTCAATTTAGCTCATGAGGAGAACACATGGCGCTGCACAATTAGTCACAGTCTCGCCCTACGCTCTAAGGTTCAGCTCCCGCGTCCCTCTTTTTATTCAGAGTTACATAGTCAACATCACTGAGGCCGCCTTTAAGAGGAGTGGTCACATATATTATGCAAAGCAGGTCCAGGACGCACAGTACGTGACGGAATGGGCTGGGGGCCTTGAGAAGGGGTAGGATTAAATAAGCTCTGCTTCTTCCTACTCCTTGTCAGACATTATACTATATAACTATAAACATGAGGTGTACTCCATTTTTACCTTGTCTGCATGTTCGAAACAAAACAAAACCAAACTAAGCCACCATCTTGGCACATCATCTTTAGATATAGCCCATGTCTTACTTTTATCAAGAATGGGGAGGTTGTTTTTGAACATCCCGTTTAGGCTTTACGTTGTAATGGCAACAACATGTTCTCTTCAATAACTAAGCCTCTATAACTGTCACGTTTCCCGACTCTTATCTTAACTTATGTGCCTGGCCTTCTGAGAACCCTGACCTATGTAAAGTTTAACAACCTTTCTCAAGCAGGCAAATATGCACCCCATTTTACATTCTTATTACAAGTACAACGGATGTTACCAGTTCGCAGTTTCCCGTTATTAATTCTTCCAAGAGTATACAATTTACCGTCATTTCTAGACTATGAGCCGTTACTTTTTTTTACCACATTTTGAACTCTGTGCTTTATACAATACTGAGGCTAATTTGTGGATTTTTTTCAGGTTCACAAGGTTTAGAATAGAATAGAATAGAATAGAATAGAATTGTATTGTCATTATTACAGTGAACTGGTTCAAAGAACAACAAATTGGAGCAGATCCCCTAAGGTGCATGCACAATATTTTTTTAATTTAAATAGTAAAAAAAGATTAAAAGAAGATAGAAAAGAAGATATATATCTATATACTGTATGTGTATATATATCCACACACATGCATGTACTGTATATCCATATACACATATAACATTATTGCACATTATAGTCCGAAAATAAACAATTAAAAGACATTGCATTCCAATATCAGACCAATTGCTGAACAGTTCATAGTGGACCAATGAAATTATTCAGATGAAATCAGATGCACTAATGCAACCTTTCAGTAAGCCATTTACCGTGTTATGGACTCACCCTCGTCATGAAAAAGAAATAACAAAATGCACACCATGCGGCCCTAAAGTCGAAGATGATCGACCCGGAAAATCTGTAAATAAAACAAGCCGCCATGGGAAATGGAAATACAACACAACGAACGGTCCCCGAAAGGCCGGACCGCCGTTTGCTGAAGACAACGACTTCAGCGCTCAATGACAGACTACTGTATGAGGTGTGACAGATACTGTCTTTTGTTAAATATGTGAATGAACACAAACATAATACAACACTGAAATAAAATATTTAATGTTTTTATTTGTGCAAGTGCGTTGTATAGATTTGATATGTACAAAATGAAATTTATCCCGAAAAATGACAAAGTGTCTCATTTTATTAGGTGCACTTTATAGCCCGGAAGTTACAGTAATAATTACAAAGCAGAAGCATGGCGAAAAAAGTAATACATTAATTTTATCAAGTGTTTTTCATGTGAGTTTGCAAATACATAAGCAACGTGGCACCCTGTAAGCTTCATCTTATTTAGCCTTGACACTTGATTGTTAGAGTTGTGGAAGATTGCTTTGAAAAGATATAAACAGTTACTCTGGTGCTTGTGTGGATACAGTTTTGAAAGTTGTTGAGTTCGATGTGCTAAAACAGGGGTGCCCATTACGTCGATCGCGAGCTACCAGTCGACCGCGGGGGGTGTGTCAGTCGATCTCCAGCCAGGCTTTTAAAAAAAATAGACTTAAAAATTAGTGATCATCAATCTTCACCAAGACGCCACTTAAATGACATTCACGGTACCAGAGGGTCTTGTGAGATGACGCTGGCTGCTGCAAGATCATTATTATGAAAATATGACCGAGAGGAAGGCGAGAAACACTTTTTATTTCAACAGACTCTCGCGCCGTACCTTCCGCCAAAACTCTAAAGGCCGACTGCACATTTCCTATCTTCACAATAAAAGCCCTGCTTCATGCTGCCTGCGGTAACTAAATACAGAGTCTCGGAAAACTGGCGTGCACAAGCGATCTGTCAGAAAGCTGGCGTGCACATCACTTGTGCACTTCAGCTTTCCGAGACTCTTATTTTGTTAGCGCAGGCAGCATGAAGCAGGGCTTTTATTGTGAAGATAGGAAATGTGCAGTCGGCCTTTAGAGATTTGACGGAAGGGACGGCGCGAAAGTCTGTTGAAATAAAAAGTGTTTCTCGCCTTCCTCTCTGTCATTTTTTCATAATAATAACCTGGCAGCAGCCAGCGTCATCTCACAAGACCCTCGGGTGCCGTGAATGTCAATCAAGCAAGCTACGGAATTTGCCGCTAATGTTTTTCTTGTAAAGTGTATGGAAGCTGGATGAATTAGATGCCAAAAATCAACCACTTTCATGTGGTATTGTACAGAAAGGACAACTTTGTTTGTCCTCCATTTGAAAATGTGGGCGTTATCATCATTACTGTCTGATTCCAATCAATGCAAGTCATCAGAATCAGGTAATACACCAACTTATATTCTTGTCTTCGTGAAAGAAAGACATCTATATGTGTTACACATGCTTGTATTATCATTAAACACATTTAACTTGTTTACAAAAATGTCTCTTTCATAAATAAATAAATATAAATGATATATTTTCCAAGATGGCGGCGCCCGAACGGGCTGCAACATTGCGGAGCTGCTGCTAAAGATGGAACATTTGGCAGAAATACCGGACAATTCCACAAACTTTATGGCTGGCTCACATCGTGGTCACTCCGTGATCACGTACGACCGCCAGACACTTCTGGATGTGGACACATCGGGCCGTTTTGGACCGATAGACACTTGCGTGCTAGACTTGCTAACTAGCATGGGAATACATCGGCGGCTACATCCAGCGGCCTGTGAAGCAGGGGAGTCTAGTAGCAGCGGGGGCCGTCTACGGAGCAGACGCCAGCGGTGTGATCGGAAACGCGGATGCCGAGCGGGGCTAAAAACAAAGCAGAAGGCTAATCCCCACAGAACACCACTTTCCTCCATCCCGAAGACGGATTTAGATGGAAAATGCGAGACTACTGGTCTGGGTAAGGAGTCAGTTAAATTAGAACAAGTTTTTTCTGCTTTGAGTGTTTCAGAGTTGGACATGTGTTTTACTGAGGTGGCTAACTATGATGCGTGCAGTTTATCAAAGCAACAAACAAACAATCGGAAAATCCCCGTTACTGAGGTGGCTAACCATGATGCGTGCAGTTTATCAAAGCAACAATCAAACAATCGGAAAATTCCTGTCGTATCAATTCCTAGATATGGTCGTAACTATACTAAATGCACCGGGCATAATAAACACAACATTATTAATATTGCTACTACGGATAATTTGATCAAAAACTCCCTAAAACAGCCCACTACCTATAATATAGGTTTTTTAAACATAAGATCATTGTCTCCTAAAACGTTGTTAGTTAATGATATTATCAGAGACAACAATCTTAACGTCATCGGTCTCAGCGAAACCTGGCTTAAACCAAACGACTTTTTTGCGCTAAATGAGGCATGTCCTCCTAACTTTACACATGCGCATATTGCCCGTCCGCTCAAAAGGGGTGGGGGGGTTGCACTAATATACAACGAAAACTTTAACCTTAGTCCTAACATAAATAATAAATATAAATCGTTTGAGGTGCTTACTATGAGGTCTGTCACACCGCTGCCTCTACACCTGGCTGTTATCTACCGCCCCCCAGGGCCCTATTCGGACTTTATTAATGAATTCTCAGAGTTCGTTGCTGATCTAGTGACACACGCCGATAATATAATCATAATGGGGGACTTTAATATCCATATGAATACCCCATCGGACCCACCGTGCGTAGCGCTCCAGACTGTAATTGATAGCTGTGGTCTCACACAAATAATAAATGAACCCACGCATCGCAACGGTAATACGATAGACCTAGTGCTTGTCAGGGGCATCACCGTTTCCAAAGTTACGATACTCCCGTATACTAAAGTATTGTCTGATCATTACCTTATAAAATTCGAGGTTCAGACGCATGTTCGTCAAACTAATAATAATAATAACTGCTATAGCAGCCGCAACATTAATACAGCCACAACGACAACTCTTGCTGACCTACTGCCCTCGGTAATGGCACCATTCCCAAAGTATGTGGGCTCTATTGATAACCTCACTAACAACTTTAACGACGCCCTGCGCGAAACCATTGATAACATAGCACCGCTAAAGTTAAAAAAGGCTCCAAAAAAGCGCACCCCGTGGTTTACAGAAGAAACTAGAGCTCAGAAATTATTATGTAGAAAGCTGGAACGCAAATGGCGCACGACTAAACTTGAGGTGCACCATCAAGCATTTAGTGATGGTTTAATAACTTATAAACACATGCTTACCTTAGCTAAAGCTAAATATTACTCAAATCTCATCCACCGTAATAAAAACGATCCTAAATTTTTGTTTAGTACGGTAGCATCGCTAACCCAACAAGGGACTCCTTCCAGTAGCTCAACCCACTCAGCTGATGACTTTATGCAATTCTTTAGTAAGAAAATTGAAGTAATTAGAAAGGAGATTAAAGACAATGCGTCCCAGCTACAACGGGGTTCTATTAACACTGACACGATTGTATATACGGCGGATACTGCCCTCCAAAATAGTTTCTCTCGTTTTGAGGAAATAACATTAGAGGAATTGTTACAACGTGTAAATGGAATAAAACAGACAACATGTTTACTTGACCCTCTTCCTGGGAAACTGATCAAGGAGCTCTTTGTATTATTAGGTCCATCAGTGCTAAATATTATAAACTTATCACTCTCCTCGGGCACTGTTCCCCTAGCATTCAAAAAAGCGGTTATTCATCCTCTCCTTAAAAGACCTAACCTCGATCCTGACCTCATGGTAAATTACCGACCGGTGTCTCACCTTCCCTTTATTTCAAAAATCCTTGAAAAAATTGTTGCTGAGCAGTTAAATGAACACTTAGCGTCTAACAAGCTATGTGAAACCTTTCAATCCGGTTTCAGGGCAAATCACTCCACGGAGACAGCCCTCGCAAAAATGACTAATGATCTATTGCTAACGATGGATTCTGATGCGTCATCTATGTTGCTGCTCCTCGATCTTAGCGCTGCTTTCGATACCGTCGATCATAATATTTTATTAGAACGTATCAAAACACGAATTGGTATGTCAGACTTAGCCCTGTCTTGGTTTAACTCTTATCTTACTGATAGGATGCAGTGTGTCTCCCATAACAATGTGACCTCGGACTACGTTAAGGTAACGTGTGGAGTTCCCCAGGGTTCGGTCCTTGGCCCTGCACTCTTCAGCATCTACATGCTGCCGGTAGGTGACATCATACGCAAATACGGTATTAGCTTTCACTGTTATGCTGATGACACCCAACTCTACATGCCCCTAAAGCTGACCAACACGCCGGATTGTAGTCAGCTGGAGGCGTGTCTTAATGAAATTAAACAATGGATGTCCGCTAACTTTTTGCAACTCAACGCCAAAAAAACGGAAATGCTGATTATCGGTCCTGCTAGACACCGAACTCTATTTAATAATACAACTCTAACATTTGACAACCAAACAATTAAACAAAGCGACACGGTAAAGAATCTGGGTATTATCTTCGACCCAACTCTCTCCTTTGAGGCACACATTAAAAGCGTTACTAAAACGGCCTTCTTTCATCTCCGTAATATCGCTAAAATTCGCTCCATTCTGTCCACTAAAGACGCTGAGATCATTATCCATGCGTTTGTTACGTCTCGCCTCGACTACTGTAACGTATTATTTTCGGGTCTCCCCATGTCTAGCATTAAAAGATTACAGTTGGTACAAAATGCGGCTGCTAGACTTTTGACAAGAACAAGAAAGTTTGATCACATTACGCCTGTACTGGCTCACCTGCACTGGCTTCCTGTGCACTTAAGATGTGACTTTAAGGTTTTACTACTTACGTATAAAATACTACACGGTCTAGCTCCATCTTATCTTGCCGATTGTATTGTACCATATGTCCCGGCAAGAAATCTGCGTTCAAAGGACTCCGGCTTATTAGTGATTCCCAAAGCCCAAAAAAAGTCTGCGGGCTATAGAGCATTTTCCGTTCGGGCTCCAGTACTCTGGAATGCCCTCCCGGTAACAGTTCGCGATGCCACCTCAGTAGAATCATTTAAGTCTCACCTTAAAACTCATTTGTATACTCTAGCCTTTAAATAGACTCCCTTTTTAGACAAGTTGATCTGCCGTTTCTTTTCTTTTTCTTCTATGTCCCACTCTCCCGTGTGGAGGGGGTCCGGTCCGATCCGGTGGCCATGTACTGCTCGCCTGTGTATCGGCTGGGGACATCTCTGCGCTGCTGGTCCGCCTACGCTTGGGATGGTTTCCTGCTGGCTCCGCTGTGAACGGGACTCTCGCTGCTGTGTCTTGGATCCTCTTTGGACTGGACTCTCGCGACTGTGTTGGATCCATTGTGGATTGAACTTTCACAGTATCATTTTAGATCCGCTCGACATCCATTGCTTTCCTCCTCTCTAAGGTTCTCATAGTCATCATTGTCACCGACGTCCCACTGGGTGTGAGTTTTCCTTGCCCTTATGTGGGCCTACCGAGAATGTCGTGGTGGTTTGTGCAGCCCTTTGAGACACTAGTGATTTAGGGCTATATAAGCAAACATTGATTGATTGATTGATTGATATATAAATGAGGTAGATCCCCTCGAGTTGGTCAATAGAAAAGTAGCTCGCCTGCAGAAAAAGTGTGGGCACCCCTGTGCTAAAACAATCCTCAAAACACAATTTTATCTAATTCCAATGACTATTTCTGTGATGACTAAAAAACTAAATAACGGTTCCATAGGTTGGCTCTTCACTTGAAAATCAGTGGAGAGTCAAGTGTTAATTAGATTGTTAAATGAGGAGTTCCAAGTTTTCATGTAAAAATATGCTTCATGAAAAACATAACTATATAAACTCGGAAGTTCAACTATCATCCAGCATGACGTAATCACATTGTACCAAAATTGGTTTAACAAGAATGATAATTTTTTCAGAAGACTTTAGCTCTAGTGAACATACAAAAAAATTATTTTCTGTTTTTTTTTAGTTTATTCTACCGTATTTTTCGGATTCTAAGTCGCTCCGGAGTGTACGTCGAACCGGCCAAAAATGCATGATAAAGAAGGAAAAAAACATATATACGTCGCACTGGAGTATAAGTCGCATTTTTGGGGGAAATTTATTTGATAAAACCCAACACCAAGAATAGACATTTGAAAGGCAATATAAAATAAATAAAGAATAGTGAACAACAGGCTGAATAAGTGTACGTTATATGAGGCATAAATAACCAACTGAGAAGGTGCCTGGTATGTTAACATAACATATTATGGTAAGAGTCATTCAAATAACTATAACATATAGAACATGCTATACGTTTACCAAACTATCTGTCACTCCTAATCGATAAATCCCGTGAAATCTTCTTCCTCGATGAAATCTTCTTCCTCTATGTGGCCTCTAAACAACTCTGCCAACTCCAAAAGTATGCGCCGCTTCCTCTTGTCGTTTTCTGCTGCATATTTCACTACATCCAGCTTGTAATCTGCATTACATGATTTCCTTTTCGGTCCAATTTTTGTTCAGCCCTTCTCAGTTTTTATAAGTTACCGCCAACGATGAAATGATCCATTTTAATAGCTACAGCAGTAGCATAAAGCATATTGCAGTTAGCATTCCATTACCCACAATGCACTTCTGCCATGGCCCTCCCCCGCCGAATTCTTATTGGTTGACGTGTGTGTGACGATTGCTGACATTTTCTTCGTCTCTTCCGCGAATGAGATAAATAATATTATTTTCTATTTTACGGTAATGTGTTAATAATTTCACACATAAGTCGCTCCGGAGTATTAGTCGCACCCCCGGCCAAACTATGAAAAAAAACTACGACTTATAGTCCGAAAAATACGGTATAACACCTGGAGTTGATCCATCTCATACAAGAAGATGTCTGTGGTGGCGGGAAGGCTGGTCCTCACTATCTTGTAAGGAACTCTCACCACCTTCGCAGTGTCTTCCTGTCTTCAACCATGCAGCTGCTGTGCTACAACATTATGTAATATCTTATCGCTAAAATACTGCTAAATCATGTCAAACGTATGATTTCACTTATACATTGGATATTCATGGTAAACTAGACTCAACTTGACACTTTTGTTGTTGTACTTACAAATGTCTCTACAAATGTATTGTTTTTTTTAAACTATAATTTGCAATTTTTTTCCAAAGCCTAGAGCCCTGCGGCTTATTAAACGGTGCTGCTAATTCATGGATTTTTCTTCAGCCATAATTTTTTAGTATTCAACTAATAGTTTTCAACTCAGACAGAGACACTGAAAAGGTGTACACTGTATACAGGTATACATGGCGCCATCTTTTGGATGAGTTCGCTCACTGCAGGTGCTGCATGTTAAACTATATCCCGTTTTGTCTACTTTTTGTCTAGAGCGTTTCTGCTCCAAATAATTATTCATTCATCACTCCAAGCAATGTTTGTAAGTCTTACAATATAACAAATACAATTAATTCTTACTATACCGTCCCATGTGTGATGTCTGTCGGAGTGTTTTCATGCATATCTGTACGTGCTATCGTAATGTAATCAAGCTGGCAACGTTAGCATTTGCTAATATGTTAACATGTTTATAAGTGGCTGTGTTTGTACTACTAATGTCATGATCCGCGACTCGGATCGTTTATGGTTTTGCCTTTTGATATGTTTTTCATCATGTTTGTTTCTGGACTCTGCCGATCCTTGTTTGAGCACTTCCTTGTTTGTTTAGTCACCATGGCAACGTAATGTGCTCTTCCTCACGGGCTCCTGTCACACACCTGTTTTTGATTATTGTTTGTGTATTTAAGCCCACCTGATTCCTCAGTTCGTCCTCGGCTCATTGTTTGCTAACGGCAACATTCACGTATGTATCCTCTGCTTATCTCTGCTTTAGTTGTGCTAAGTTCCGTCTTAGCTTCGCGTGCGTTCGGCACGTCACCGTTTTGGACCCTTTCTGTATCCTGCTAAGTTTAGCTTATTTTCCATTTTGTACCAGAGTTCTTTTGTTTTATTATATTAAAATCAAAGTCTTACCTGCACTCCTGCCTGACTGGTCGTGTGCCTCCACGAAGTGGCAACTCCGCGCAACAAGTGCGCCGAACGTGTGACAACTAACCTTCAATGGACTTATTTTGGTACTGCTTAAGTTTTGTAAATCCACCAAAACATCACAGTGGACTTATTTAGTCTGTTTAGCTGATTGGAAACTAGCTTCTGCACCTAGCGGGTCCATGACGATGACTTCTGTTTTGTTCGATCAGCCGTTTTACTGTCGTGTTACAGCCTATACAAACGTGTATGTACGCTATGTAAATGAACAGTAACAAAATCTCGCATTCAGGTATATCATAGTCCGGTGCAGCTATCCATCCATTATTGAGAGCCACACGCACTAACCCCTGTACCACTGTGCAGCTAATATATGCAAAAATATAGATTTTTTTTCGAAAGTTGTTGGGCTCATCTTAAATACCAGTGTGCTCTGTAGCCCAAAAAGTCAATGTTTCAATCAATGTTTATTTATATAGCCCCAAATCACAAATGTCTCAAAGGACTGCACAAATCATTACGACTACAACATCCTTGGAAGAACCCACAAAAGGGCAAAGAAAACTCACACCCAGTGGGCAGGGAGAATTCACATCCAGTGGGACGCCAGTGACAATGCTGACTATGAGAAACCTTGGAGAGGACCTCAGTTCAGTTCAAAGCGGATCCAAGACAGCAGCGAGAGTCCCGTCCACAGGAGACCATCTCAAGCGGACGCGGATCAGCAGCGTAGAGATGTACCCAATCGATACAGGCGAGCGGTCCATCCTGGGTCCCGACGAGCGGTCCATCCTGGGTCTCGACTCTGGACAGCCAGTACTTCATCCATGGTCATCGGACCGGACCCCCTCCACAAGGGAGGGGGGGACATAGGAGAAAGAAAAGAAGCGGCAGATCAACTGGTCTAAAAAGGAGGTCTATTTAAAGGCTAGAGTATACAGATGAGTTTTAAGGTGAGACTTAAATGCTTCTACTGAGGTAGCATCTCGAACTGTTACCGGGAGGGCATTCCAGAGTACTGGAGCCCGAACGGAAAACGCTCTATAGCCCGCAGACTTTTTTTGGGCTCTAGGAATCACTAATAAGCCGGAGTCTTTTGAATGCAGATTTCTTGCCGGAACATATGGTACAATACAATCGGCAAGATAGGCTGGAGCTAGACCGTGTAGTATTTTATACGTAAGTAGTAAAACCTTAAAGTCACATCTTAAGTGCACAGGAAGCCAGTGCAGGTGAGCCAGTACAGGCGTAATATGATCAAACTTTCTTGTTCTTGTCAAAAGTCTAGCAGCCGCATTTTGTACCAACTGTAATCTTTTAATGCTAGAGTATGGTACTTTTCAAAATGTTGTATCGTTTAAGTTTCGTAAATTCACCAAAACGTCACCGTGGACTTATTGAGTCTGTTTAGCTGATCGGAAGCTAGCTTCCGCACCTAGCGGGTCCATTAGGATGACTTCTATTTTGTTTGATCAGCCGTTTTACTGCCGTGTTACAGCCTATGTAAATGTGTATGTACGCTATGTAAATGAACAGTTAGAAAATCTTTCATACATATATACTATAGTCCGGTGCAGCTATCCATCCATCCATTTTTCTACTGCTTGTCCCTTCGTATTATTGTGAGCCACACGCACTAACCCGCTTTCCACCGCGCAGCTAATATATGCAAAAATATAGATTTTTTTTTTCTAAAGTTTGTTGGGCGCGTCTTAAATACCAGTGTGCTCTGTAGCCCGGAAAGTATGGTACTTTTAAAATTTTTGTATTGTTTAAGTTTCGTAAATCCACCAAAACGTCACCGTGGACTTATTGAGTCTGTTTAGCTGATTGGAAGCTAGCTTCCACACCTAGCGGGTCCATGGTGATGACTTCTGTTTTGTTTGATCAGCCGTTTTACTGCCGTGTTACAGCGTATATAAACGTGTATGTACGCTATGTAAATGAACAGTTACAGAATTGTTCGTACAGGTATATCATAGTCCGGTGCAGGTATATTGCTTGTCCCTTCGTATTATTGAGAGCCACACGAACTAACCCCCATACCACCACGCAGCTAATATATGCAAAAATACAGGTTTGTTTTCCAAAGTTTGTTGGGGCGTCTTATTATAAATTTTACATTTTTAGATTTTTTGATTTTTTTTGTTTTTTAATTTTATTTTGTATTTTTTATTTTGTATTTTTTCAAAAGTATGGTTCTTTGAATGAAGATAACAGTAATTATTTCAGAACTATTGAAACAGTGAAATCCACTGAGTGGCTTATTTGCATTTTTGCTATTGTGACAAACATGTCACATAAGACATGACTTAAGATAAAAATGAATGAACGAACACTGAAAGGATATATGAATACAATGACTGAATGCAACACATGTTGCCAATAAGTGCAAAGAGGGAGCAAAGAAAAAAGAGCAAGTCGAGATTTTCCATGTCTGTCTTTGCATTATTGTAGCCTTCTTAAATAACCCAGGACCTATGACTAGAGAAATGAATAAATGGTAACAATCACACACAACCAGGACATGTTGTGCTTGTTGATTGTTTGAGCTTTAGAAGTAACTCAGAGTGAATATGTGATTTGTCAATTGATTTTTTTTTTTCTTCCAGGCTATGAATAAAATGCTTTAATTATTGATGCGCTGACGTCAGATGTCCACTTGAATGTTATATCTGGTGCAGACCTCTTTCTCCTGGCAAGCTGCACCCTCCCATGGTCCCTTAACCCCTTCCTCCTAACGGACACCCTTCTGTACCCCCCCGCCACCCACCACCCCCACTGTGACTGATGCTGCTACCTGGCATGCATGAGACTCGAACACACATAAAGGCTGCTTGAAGACAAGCGTCAAAACAGTTGGAAGGAGGTTCATGCAAAATGGAAGGTTGTTTCTCCATCTGCCCTGCTTTTCTCACCACTAGGGGCTCCTCTGTGCCGTGCCATGGCAGCACTGCTACTCTGTGAAATCTTGTCTTAATACAAACCCCGTTTCCATATGAGTTGGGAAATTGTGTTAGATGTAAATATAAATGGAATGCAACGATTTGCATATCATTTTCAACCCATATTCAATTGAATATGCTACAAAGACCACATATTTGATGTTCAAACTGATAAACATTTTTGTTTTTCAAATAATCATTAACTTTAGAATTTGATGCCAGCAACACTTGACAAAGAAGTTTGGGAAAGGCGCAAATAAATACTGATGAAGTTGAGGAATGCTCATCAAACACTTATTTGGAACATCTCACAGGTGTACGGGCTGATTGGGAACAGGTGGGTGCCATGATTGGGTATAAAAAAAGCTTCCTAAAAAATGCTGAGTCTTTCACAAGAAAGGATGGGGCGAGGTACACCCCTTTGTCCACAACTGTGTGAGCAAATAGTCAAACAGTTTAAGAACAACGTTTCTCAAAGTGCAATTGCACGAAATTTAGAGATTTCAACATCTACGGTCCATAATATCATCAAAAGGTTCAGAGAATCTGGAGAAATCACTCCACATAAGCGGCATGGCTGGAAACCAACATTGAATGACTGTGACCTTTGATCCCTCAGACGGCACTGCATCAAAAACCGACATCAATCTCTAAAGGATATCACCACATGGGCTCAGGAACACTTCAGAAAACCACTGTCACAAAATACAGTTTGTCGCTACATTTGTAAGTGCAAGTTGAAGCTCTACAATGCCAAGCGAAAGCCATTTATAAACAACATCGAGAAAAGCCGCTGGCTTCTCTGGGCCCGAGATCATCTAAGATGGAATGATGCAAAGTGGGAAAGTGTTCGGTGGTCTGACGAGTCTCCCTTTCAAATTGTTTTTTGGAAACTGTGGACGTCGTTTCCTCCGGACCAAAGAGGAAAAGAACCATCCAGATTGTTATAGGCGCATAGTTCAAAAGTCAGCATCTGTGATGGTATGGGGGTGCATTAGTTCCCAAAGCATGGGTAACTTACACATCTGTGAAGGCACAATTAATGCTGAAAGGTACATACAGGTTTTGGAACAACATATGCTGCCATCAAAGCGCCGTCTTTTTCATGGACGCCCCTGCTTATTTCAGCAAGACAATGCCAAGCCACATTCAGCACGTGTTACAGCGTGGCTTCGTAAAAAAAGAGTGCGGGTACTTTCCTGGCCCGCCTGCAGTCCAGTGCCCAGGAGCAGGTGAGTGTCCCGAACACTATTCAAAGGTAGGGGAAACTAATCAGCACCCATGGTAACCTAAACAAAAACCCAGGGGTGCTGTAACAGAACTAATGTAGTCAACAACTAAATGATACATGATCGGGGCAACAGATCCTTCTCAGGCTTGGTAAAAAGGATAGGACTGAGATGCAGAGAAGGGAATATTTCGGCAGGCTTTTATTTTGACATCAGGGTTTCCCAGGATGCAGACGGAAACTCCGGAGGTAAGGTGCAGGTGAGACAATGATTTATTGTCCATAAATCATGCAAAATACAAAAATACAGAAAAGCGCTCTGATAGCATGGGAGCTATGGCGAAGCGTAGCTCATGAACTAGTATCGAGAATCATAGAAATACTCAACGTAACGTAGAAGCAAACAAGACAGCCAGACTGAGTGTGGGGAAAAACAGGAATAGGAAGCTCTCTGATTAGTGCCCAGGAGCAGATGAGCGTCCCGAACACTAATAAAAGGCAGGTGAAACTGATCAGCACCCATGGTAACCTAAACACAATCCCAGAGGTGCTGAAACTGAACTAATGCAGTCAAAAACTAAACAAACATGATCCAGAGGATAGGACTCAGATGCAGAGTAGGGAATATTTCTGCAGGCTTTTATTTTGACAGCCCGGATTGTTCTCCTACGATGCAGACGAGACAATGATTTATTGTCCATAAATCATGCAAAATACAGAAAAGTGCTCTGATTGCATGAGATCTATGGTGAAGCGTAGCACATGAACTAGAATCGAGAATCATAGAAATACTCCACGTAATGTAGGAGCAAACAAGACAGCTGGACTGAGTGTAGCAAAAAACAGGAACAAGAAGCTCTCTGATTAGTGCTTAGGAGCAGTTGAGCATCCTGAAACACTTATCAGAGGCAGGTGAAACTAATCAGCACCCATGGTAACGCAAACACAAACCCAGGGGTGCTAAACCGGAACTAGTGTAGTCAAAAACTAAACAAAACATGATCCTGGCAACAGATCATTGTCAGGCTTGGTCAAAAGGATAGGACTCTGATGCATAGTAGGGATTATTTCAGCAGGCTTTTATTTTGAGAGCACGGATTGTTCTCCCAGGATGCAGACGTAAACTCCGGAGGCAACGTGCAGGTGAGACAATGATTTATTGTCCATAAATCATGCAAAATACAAAAATACAGAAAAGCGCTCTGATATCATGGGAGCTATGGCGAAGCGTAGCACATTAATTAGAATCAAGTATCATAGAAATACTGAACGTAACGTAGGAGCACACAAGACAGCCAGACTGCTTGTGGCGAAAAACAGGAATAAGAAGCTCTCTGATTAGTGCCCAGGAGCAGGTGAGCGTCCCGAACACTAATCAAAGGCAGGTGAAACTAATCAGCACCCATGGTAACCTAAACACAAACCCAGGGGTGCTGAAACAGAACTAATGCAGTCAAAAACTAAACAAACATGATCCGGGCATCAGATCATTGTCAGGCTTGGTCAAAAGAATAGGACTCAGATGCAGAGTTGGGAATATTTCGGCATGCTTTTAATTTGCCAGCTTCCTTTCACCTCCAGAGTCAGGGTAATTCAATATCTACAATAACTAAACTTGTCTACGAAAAAGGTTCCGAAAAAAAACAAAAAAAAAACAACAACCGAAAATGATTCCGAAAGGAGGAAAACACAAAAACAATAACAAACTATAATTGGCGCCGTATTTGCTATGAAACTTATTATAAACACAAAACGCTCCAACAGGAGGAAGAAACAATGGCTATGAAAAATGTTACACTTTCTCTAATCTAATAAAGGTTAACAAAAAACGTCACTGAAAAATTTGAGGAAAGAAAGATTTGTAAGAAAAACTGATAACTCACCACTTCGGCTGAAAAACTAAAAAACACAAAATCACTCTGCTGAGGAGGAGAAAAAGAAAACTCAAAATAACAACGGAGGAATTCAGGATCAAGGTATTCAAACACAAGACGAGGCAAGGCATGGACGGGACGCTAGAGAGGCACGGATACTCGAGACAATCTGGCACAAGATGAAGGGAGGCGTGGGCTTATAAGACACATGAGGGTAATGGGGAACAGGTGGAAACAATCAGGGGTCAGGGATGACGTCAGACTGATGACACAAAAGGTAGGGCAAGTGATCTGAAACGAGAGGAGTTATTTTTCAAAGTAAAACTTGCAATTCACATAATTTGGATGGGTGGCCAAATACTTTTGGGAATATAGTGTATATAAAGTGTATATAAATTGTTGATGGAGGGTTCTGAAGTTGTTCTAGAGGCAAAATTCCTCAAAAACTGCAGTTCCCCTTCAACAAGTATATGAATTATTTTTGGCCATTGTAAGGCCTGTGAACCGGTTTTATCCGTCCCGCGGGATGAGTCTGCTAAATATAAAAATTAACCTGAAATTTCTGAACGAAAGAAACAGCTCTTCTAAATGTGTCCACTGGATGTCGCAATAGCAATTCTTTGTATCTTTGTAGAAGATTCTACAAATGTACAAAATAAACCACATGATGTCGAGGAAAAATATCCATCCATCCATCCATTTTCTACCGCTTATTCCCTTTTGGGGTTGCGGGGGGCGCTGGTGCCTATCTCAGCTACAATCGGGCGGAAGGCGGGGTACACCCTGGACAAGTCGCCACCTCATCGCAGGGCCAACACAGATAGACAGACAACATTCACACACTAGGGCCAATTTAGTGTTGCCAATCAACCTATCCCCAGGTGCATGTCTTTGGAAGGGGGAGGGAACCCACGCATTCACGGGGAGAACATGCAAACTCCACACAGAAAGATCCCGAGCCTGAATTTGAACCCAGGACTGCAGGAACTTCGTATTGTGAGGCAGACGCACTAACCCCTCTGCCACCGTGAAGCCAGGAAAAATATCAAACTACATAAATAACATACTGTAATTTGATTTTATTATCTTGATAGATTGAAAATTAACACCAATGAGTTGACTGATGAACATTATCACATAATTGATTAAAAATAGATAAATACAACCAAAAAGTATATATAATATTAACCACATTGGGTAATGGTTGAAAAAAAAAAACATCAACATTATGATTTGTACAATTTCACAATTCTATTTTTAAACAAAGAAAACAATCTGAAGTTGTCTTTATTTTTAAGATTTCGTGCCGTGATTTTACCAGTCCGGCCCACTTGGGAGTAAATTTTTCTCCATGTGGCCCCTGATTTAAAATGAGTTTAACACACCTGGTTTAAAGAGTAACACTGTGTTTGAATAGTTCATTAAATATTCGGCGCGTCGCGTACCACTGACGAATCACTGAACTAAAGTATTAAAAGTATCGGTATTTTGATTGGAAAATCGATATTAGAGCATAAAGATCTGGTATCAGCTGTATCAATACTGTAGTATAGATCCACACATCACCACCTGATACTCACCCAATATATATACTGTAATAATACTTTCAGGCAGAAATTGGATGTTGATTCTAAACCAGACCTGGGCAAACTAAGGCCCGGGGGCCACATGCGGCCCGTTAAGCTTTTCAATCTGGCCTGCCGGACATTCCCAAATATTTTATTTTAGATCTTGAAGATGGAAAGTGTAGCTGCCATTATGATGTGCAATCATGTTTTCTAATGACCGTAAGTCTTCAACTGTACAAAGTCTTTCAATGGTTGGAATCTGCGCTTTTTGATGTTTTACCAGTTACTATGGTCATCTAATTAGTTACTATGGTGATCTAATTAGTTACTATGGTCATTTAATTAGTTACTATGGTAATGGTAATTACACAGGAGCCTACACGATCTACAAGAAACTGTCAATTCAGAGCTTGTGAAAGTGGATTCCTGGTTCAAATGCAATAAGCTCTCACTTAATGTAAATAAAACGAATTTTATTCTATTTCGTTCTAAAAAAAAACGGACAAATACTGAGCACTGCCATATCAACATCAATGGGCAGGAAATACAAAGAGTATACTCCACAAAATTCCTGGGGGTCATTATTGACGAATACCTCAATTTTAAATGTCATATTAGCCATCTGTTAAACAAATTTTCCAAATATGTTGGCCTGTTCTTTCACCTTCGTCATTATCTTCCTCTTTATGCTCTACTTACCATATACAAAACTCTCTTTGAACAACATCTAAACTACTGTGATATCATCCGGTGTAACACCTTCCCTACCTACCTTCACAAATTAGAATCCATGCAAAAGAAAATTATACGGGCCCTGTCATGTTTCAAGTTTAATGCCCCCACTCATCATCTATTTCATAAATATCATCTCTTAAGACTGACAGAGTTCAATATTTATCAAAATACTTGTTTAACCTATCAAGTCATTTACAGGCTGAATCTTAGGCTCTGTAGCTTGGTTCCTATCTACCATCCCCAGCATGCCCACAACACTCGTAACTTAGATCTGATATCAGGCAAACATCGTTTACTGGCTTGTACCGCTCGAAGTGTTGTATGCAGGGGACCAAAGATTTGGAACCAGCTTAATGAGAGCCTCAAGATGCTGTATCCATTCTCCAACTTCAAAAAGAAACTGAAAAATTATCTATTAACCACCTATCTTTAATGCATCATGTGGGGTAGTCTACTGTTGGGTTTTGCAAGGTTGTATGAATGTATGTATGTATGTGTATGCTTGCTTTAGTACTATTATCGTGTGTTTATTATATAGCGTTGTTGTTGTTGTTTTGTTTTTGTTTTTTGTTCTTGTGCTTGCTACCAGGGGCTTCACGGTGGCAGAGGGTTTAGTGCGTCTGCCTCACAATACGAAGTTCCTGCAGTCCTGGGTTCAAATCCAGGCTCGGGATCTTTCTGTGTGGGGTTTGCATGTTCTCCCCGTGAATGCGTGGGTTCCCTCCGGGTACTCCGGCTTCCTCCCACTTCCAAAGACATGCACCTGGGGATAGGTTGATTGGCAACACTAAATGGGCCCTAGTGTGTGAATGTGAGTGTGAATGTTGTCTGTCTATCTGTGTTGGCCCTGCGATGAGGTGGCGACTTGTCCAGGGTGTACCCCGCCTTCCGCCCGATTGCAGCTGAGATAGGCGCCAGCGCCCCCCGCGACCCCAAAAGGGAATAAGCGGTAGAAAATGGATGGATGGATGCTTGCTACCATGTTTCATCTTTCCATATATATACTGTCCTCTGGACCCCCTGTCAAAAGCTTCTTTTAGCCCTTTTGGGGGACCCTTTCATGTACCAACATCTTTAAATGATGACATTTCACCACTACTGTAATTGTTATATGGTATTGTGAATAAAACTTAAAACTAAACTAACTAATGTACGTCACAGCAGCTCAGATGAGGCACCAAGCAGTGTGGGTGGGGAGCGTTTCCACGGACGCGGAAGGAGATTTTCACAACAAGGTTCTAAAGCTTAGTGATATATCAGATATATCAGATTGTACGTGGGTTTATTTTGCACCCTTTGCCCTCATATTTCACTGTTTGTTGCGTTTCACTTGATTGTAAAATATGTCGATCGAATGGGGGTGTGACATTCATATTGTGTCAATATTTAGTGTTTTATTGTTCATAGAAAAATGTAAAATTCGATCGTTTTTTAAGGCGGTCTGTCGTATTGTTTCTAGCATTCAATCAGACATTATGGTGAGGTTTTGTATTAGAGTTCCTAAAAATAGATATACCGGCCCCCCCGGACACATTTTTTTTCTCTAAATGTGGCCCTTGAGTCAAAATAATTGCCCAGGCCTGTTCTAAACTGTCAGTTGCTTACAAATAGTAATATTATTATCAAACTAGCTACAGATGTGTATTTTTATCCATTTTAAGTACAACGCCGAATTGTTTTTTTCCCCGGCGCCTCCAAGACACCTTGTGACTGGGCACAACCTTTTGAAAACATTAAAAGTCTGCTTCTGTCGGTGATGGATGTATCATCGCAGCTCAGATCTCCCTGCTCTTGGAGTAGAAGCTGCATTAATGAGGTCCCTTCTTAGCATAAACCAACATGGCTGAGGTAGGGAGGTCTTTGCTCCCTCAATCTTTTATTTTTTCCAGTAAGCCTATCCTGTTTTTTATTGTGAGGAGGCAGTTTGCAGGTTTGTGACATTATCCAGGTATCACTAAAATAATGCATCGTTTATGAGAGATACCGTGATTGGACAAAAGAGGCTGAAAAAAGGCCATTATCGGTTAAAAAGTAAAAAAAAAAAAAAACATGCATCCCCACCCTATAGAGAGAGAGACAAACGTGCATTGCGAGGTACAGGCGTAC
Source organism: Nerophis ophidion (assembly GCF_033978795.1). Lineage (NCBI taxonomy): Eukaryota > Metazoa > Chordata > Actinopteri > Syngnathiformes > Syngnathidae > Nerophis > Nerophis ophidion. The sequence continues at coordinate 20,995,274 of NC_084635.1, forward strand.
GTATGCCAGGGATGTGAAGTGATCCTCTTGAGGAGGCAGAGGCACATTGAAGCAGATGCAGAGAAATGTGAGAGGGTGTCAGTGAGACTGGTGATGACGCGCTCGTGGCTGCGGAGAGCTGGCGAGGCCGCGGCCCTGGCTCTGACTCACCTCATCCCCACGGGGCCTCCTGCTTGACGTCACTCAGCGCTGCGCTGTGGCATTTCTCTGCTTCAACTTCTTTGTGAGCAGCAGCCATACTTCCATCCATCCATCCATCCATCTATCTTGGTGTCAATAGCTTCATTCCTTTGTTGCAAAGTCCTGGTCCGTCAGTATGCAAATGTATGATTCATTGCGCATGAAAAAAATAAATAAGAAAAAACATATCATCTACGTCAGTGTTTTTCAACCACTGTGGCCGTGGGAGATTATGTAATTTTGCCTAATTGGGTTAAAAATATTTTTTCCATACCGGTAATTATAATCCGCAAATAATACTGTATGCTGTTGTTGAGTGTCTGTCCTGTCTTAACCATGTTCTTCTCAATCAGTCAATCAATCAATCAATGTTTATTTATATAGCCCTATATCACAAGTGTCTCAAAGGGCTGCTCCATCCACAACGACATCCGCGGTACAGAGCCCACATAAGGGCAAGGAAAAACTCCCCCCAGTGAGACGTCGGTGACAATGACTGTGAGAAACCTTGGAGAGGACCGCATATGTGGGCAAACCCCCCCTCTAGTGCAGTGGTTCTCAACATTTTTTCAGTGATGTATCCCCTGTGTGTCATGAACCATTGCCCGGTTCATGTCTTATTCTGGTTTTGTTCCGTCTTTGTATCGTATTCTGTTGGTTTTTGACTTCCTTAGTTCCTGGTGGCACTTCCTGTTTGTTCTGTTGCCATAGTCACGCATTAGTGTCATCTGCCTCTTGTTTTTGACGTGCACCTGCCTCGTGATTACCACCTTTATTCAAGCCTGCCTTGTTGTGATCCGATTCCCGGATCGCATCTTTTGTCTATATTTGAGTCCTTGTTTGTATTTTGATTATTCATTTTAGACTCTTCCTGTTCTGAGTTTTGCACTTCCTGTTTTATCTTGTTGCCATGGTTTGTCATTTGTTCCACCTGCTATGTTTTTGACGCACACCTGACGGCAATTGTTTACTTTAGTATTTAAGACTGTTTTCTACCTCAGTTCGGTCTTGGCTCATGGTTTGCTACGCGCAACTGTCACGTTTGGTTATCTCTGCTTTGTCGATTCTGTGCTAAGTTACGCCTTAGCTTCTGTGCGCTTGACACGCGCTTCTGTGACACTTACTTGGACTTTTTGTGCTAGCTATTAACTTTGGCTTTTCGTGCGCTCCGGCACGCCTTTACTTTGCTGTTTGTACAAGTGTTCTTTTATTTTTTGTATAATAAATCAGATTCTTACCTGCAATCCTGCCTGTCTGGTCCCACTGAATTGTGAGGTGATATCTCTGCGCATCACAATGCGTTTTGAATGTGACATGCCTTTTCTGTTCATTCGATCTCGCTTCCTAGTTTCTGTTCCATGCAACAGGTGACGACGCTGATTCCCGACTCTGGTAAAACTGTTTTTGTACTTGCTAGCTTCCGCGCTATGCTTCGTGTTTTCTAACTCCCATGCTAGCTCTTTGTTTTGCCTTTTTATGCCTAGTGCAAGTTTTCTGTTCTTAGTCTTTTTAGTGTAAATAAATAATCATTTCCTACCTCACGCTGTGTCCAAATCCGACTGCATCATTGAGAGAACGAACCATCACCACGATGCCAGCAAACCGTCACACTGTGAATATTTTTAAAATTCAAGTATACCCTAATCAGAGCATTTTTGGCTTAAAAAAAGAGATAAAGAAGTCAAATACAGCACTACGTCATCAGTGTCTGGTTTATTAAATTGTATAACAGTGCAAAATATTGCTCATTTGTAGTGGTCTTTCTTGAACTATTTGGAAAAAAATATATACAAATAGCTAAAAACATGTTGAAAATTAACAAGTGATTCAATTATAAATAAAGATTTCTACACATCGAAGTAATCATCAACTTAAAGTGCCCTCTTCGGGGATTGTAATAGAGATCCATCTGGATTCATGAACTCAATTCTAAACATTTCTTCACAAAAAAAGTGAGCCAGTATAAGCGTAATCTGATCAAACTTTCTTCTCCTTGTCAAAAGTCTAGCAGCCGCATTTTGTACCAACTGTAATCTTTTAATGCTACACATAGGGAGACCCGAAAATAATACGTTACAGTAATTGAGACGAGATGTAACGAACGCATGAATAATGATCTCAGCGTCGCTAGTGGAAAAAATGGAACACATTTTAGCGATATTCTCTTCCATATCAGTAGGTGGCAGCAGATAGCTAATAGCTTTGTCGCAGCTGAGATCCAGTGAACCCTCCGAACTTTGTTTTGAAAATCTCCTTCCCCGTCTGTGGAAACACTTCCCACCCACACTGCTTCGTGCCTCGTCTGAGCTGCTGTGACGTAGATTACCATAGTAACTAATTAGATGACCATAGTAACTAATTAGATGACCATAGTAACTAATTAGATTACCATAGTAACTAATAAGATTACCATAGTAACTAATTAGATGACCATAGTAACTAATTAGATGACCATAGTAACTAATTAGATTACCATAGTAACTAATTAGATGACCATGGTAAATAATATCATCCAAAAGCGCAGATTCCAACCAATGAAATACTTTGTACAGTTGAAGACTGTCACACTCCACATTATAATGGAAGCTACAGTTTCCACCTTAAAGATCTTAAAAAAATATTTGGGAATGTCCGGCGGGCCGGGTTGAAAAGCTTAACGGGCCGCATGTGGCCCCCGGGCCTTAATTTGCCCAAGTCTGGTTTGAAGTCATATCCAACAATTGGGACGACAACTTTTTGCTATCAACTGACTTTCATTTTTTAATTATTTCTGCTGGTGGTGTGCCCTTTCGGATTTTTTCAACACACAAAATGTGCCTTGGCTCAAAAAAATTAGAAAAACACTGATCTACATATTATAATTTTTTTCAAAAAATGGTGTCCTCTGCAGTGGATATTTGCATTTTGCATAACAGGGCTATTTGAGTAATAATAATAATAATAATAATAATAATAATAATAATAATAATAATAATATATTTTATTTGTAAAAAAAGCACTTTATGTTGAGCAAACAACCTCAAAGTGCCACAGTGTAAAAAAAATAGTAATAATAATAATTGTAATAAAAAGATAATAAAAATAAATCAAATATAAAACTAGAAACAGCCCAATAACTACAACCAGCATGCATATCTATAAAAAGGCTTTTTTAAAAAGATGGGTTTTCAAGCCTTCCTTAAAAGCATCTACAGTCTGAGGGGCCTTCAGGTGGTCAGGGAGAGCGTTCCACAGACTGGGAGCAGCGGAGCAGAAAGCCCGGTCTCCCATAGTTCGTAGCTTTTTCCTTGGAGGTTGGAGGAGGTCTGCGATGAGGTGGCAACTTGTCCAGAGTGTACTCCGCCTTCCGCCCGATTGTTGCTGAGATAGGCGCCAGCGCCCCCCCGCGACCCCAAAAGGGAATAAGTGGTAGAAAATGGATGGATGGGTTGGAGGAGGTTAGCCTGTTTGGAGGGGAGGTGTTGTGTGGAGGATTTGGGGGTGAGCAGTTCTTTGAGGTAGATGGGGGCATTTCCATGGAGGCACTGGTGAGTCAGTATTGGGTTTGTTTTGATGATGACGATATCAACGTGTCAATTTGATAATTCCGCTGTCAATATTATAGCGTATGACACATGAAAAGGTTGTTTTATAGCATTTCAGTGGCATAAATGGCCCTATACTCCGGCAGGTTATTCATTTATTTTCTCTCTCTCCGCTTAATAATTCGATTCAAACGGTACTCAGAGCCTCCTTCCTCTGAGTCACCTGAAAGGACGAAGGGTTGGTTACATGTGAAACATGGACAGACGCATAAAAGAAACGTACAGCTATACCTGACCCAAAGGGCGTCTTGTTATTCGAGTGCCGGTGCTTCGTTATGCTTTCATTTTGTGCAAATCGGCCAATCAACAGAACGTACACGAGGACTCGGGCGCAAGGAGTTGTGCATGAGGGGGTGGCTGCAACCTGTTCTGCTCCACTCTCACCTCTTGGTTGCATGTTGGCAGATACATTACAACAGGAACATTCCAGGAATCATGTCCACTGTGGTTTTTTCTCATTAAATTCATCAGCTTCAGTGGGTAATTATTTATACATATGTGATAATATATCATCAAATGAACCGTGACGTCAGTGCAAGACGGTAACAGAAGCACACGTTTCCAAGTGCAAATTGATGTACTGTACTGTGGTACCTCAACTTGAGCGTGCCAGTACATAAGAGTGCCTTGAGATAAGAAATAGATAGATAGATAGATAGATAGATAGATAGATAGATAGATAGATAGATAGATAGATAGATAGATAGATAGATAGATAGATAGATAGATAAATGGATAGATAGATAAATGGATGGATGGATGGATGGATGGATGGATGGATGGATGGATGGATGGATGGATGGATGGATAGATAGATAGATAGATAGATAGATAGATAGATAGATGGATAGATAGATAGATATGTCTTTATTGTCATTGCATACAGTGGGGCAAAAAAGTATTTAGTCAGCCACCAATTGTGCAAGTTCTCCCACTTAAAATGATGACAGAGGTCTGTAATTTTCATCATAGGTACACTTCAACTGTGAGAGACAGAATGTGAAAAAAAAATCCAGGAATTCCCATTGTAGGAATTTTAAAGAATTTATTTGTAAATTATGGTGGAAAATAAGTATTGCAGGTAGGTAGGTAGGTCTTTATTGTCATTGCAACAAGTACAACAAAACTTTGTGTTCGGCACAAACCTGTTCAAGATTAGACAAACAAACAGTGTACAGGGTTACAGAACTAGAACGCTGATGAGTCGCCATAAGGCGCCCCGTAAAAGATGGGGAAAAAGGTAAACGCTGGGGAAGGATGAGTAAAAAAAATACAATCCAGACTGGGCTCCTAAGGGGGCCCAGTCTGGAGTGGGGAAAAAAACCTCCATAGCAAAGCACATATACATCTTACAACTTACATCTCGAGATATCTAGCAACAGAGGGAAGGTAGTTCAAGGTCATGGTGGTAGGTCGCAGCTCTCAGGCGCTGACCATCCATTCATCACCCCTACGGGATTTGCGTCGAGGGTGTTGGATTGGGGGACGGGGGGGTGTATGTGTGGCGTATAATTTTTTTGTGGATGTGTGTGTGTGTGTGTGTGTGTGTGTGTGTGTGTGTGTGTGTGTGTGTGTGTGTGTGTGTGTGTGTGTGTGTGTGTGTGTGTGTGTGTGTATACACCCATGGTGTGTCTCTGTTCCGCGGCCTTGATGTATTTGCCGTCGCTAGTCCAAAGTTCACAACAACACGTGTGTGTCCATGAGAGACAAAAAAGGGAGTTTGTAGTGTCTGCGCTTGCAGTGATCTGCGGGAGGGTCTCAAAGCCAGGGAAACAATCCGAGTTAAAAAGATTTGTATGCGAGTGAAAATAAAATTAGCTTTTCACTCTAAAATTGTCTATGACTGCTCCTCAAAAACTGAGGGGTAGACAGTGCGATGTAATCCACAGTTCTTCCCGCATCCTCCAATTATTTGTGGCAGCTTTGGGGTACTTTGAGGACTGCCAGCAACTTCCAATTTGTCGACAAACCAGAGCAACGCTTACTCCAATCAGCAGATGTCCTGTTGTCATAATTCCGAATAGGTGGATATCTTCACGATGTCGACAGAAAAGGGTCGCCAGGCACGCGGCACTCCTTCTTCTCCCAAGAGTCCGTCGTGTGTCCAGCAACAACCGCTTCGTCACAACAGCAGGTTCCCCCAAACACAATATCTTGTCAATTTTATTATCATTTTGGTCAACCATTCAAAGCTCTCACTGATGGAAGGAGGTTTTGGCTCAAAATCTCACGATACATGGTCCCATTCATTCTTTCCTTAACACGGATCAATCGTCCTGTCCCCTTAGCAGAAAAACAGCCCCAAAGCATGATGTTTCCACCCCCATGCTTCACAGTACGTGTGGTGTTCTTGGGATGCAACTCAGTATTCTTCTTCCTCCAAACACGACGAGTTGAGTTTATACCAAAAAGTTCTATTTTGGTTTCATCTGACCACATGACATTCTCCCAATCCTCTGCTGTATCATCCATGTATCCATTTTGGTATAAACTCAACTCGAATGGGGCCATGTATCGTGAGATTTTGAGACAAAACCTCCTTCCATCAGTGAGAGCTTTGAATGGTTGACCAAATACTTATTTTCCACCATCATTTACAAATAAATTATTAAAAAATCCCACAATGTGAATTCCTGGATTTTTTTTTTAACATTCTGTCTCTCACAGTTGAAGTGTACGTATAATGAAAATTACAGACCACTGTCATCATTTTAAGTGGGAGAACTTGCACAATCGGTGGCTGACTAAATACTTTTTTGCCCCACTGTAAGTACAACAAAACTTTGTTTTCAGCACAAGCCCGTTCAAGATTAGACAAACAAACAGTGTACAGCAGGCTTGGGCACTTATTTTGTCTCGAGGGCCACTAATACAAAGCCTCACAATAATTTCTGATTGAATGCTAAAAATGTTATGACAGACCGCTTTAAAAAGTGATAAATTTATAATATTTAGCACTACCGTGTTTTTTGGAGTATAAGTCGCACGGGAGTATAAGTCGCACCTGCCGAAAATGGATAATAAAGAAGGAAAAAAAAACATATATAAGTCGCACTGGAGTATAAGTCGCTTTTTCGGGGGAAATGTATTTGATAAAACCCAACACCAATAATAGACATTTGAAAGGCAATTTAAAATAACAACACGCTGAATAAGTGTACGTTATATGAGGCATAAATAACCAACTGAGAAGATGCCTGGTATGTTAACGTAACATATTATGGTAAGAGTCATTCAAATAAATATAACATATAGAACATGCTATACGTTTACCAAACTATCTGTCACTCCTAATCGATAAATCCGATGAAATCTTATACGTCTAGTCTCTTATGTGAATGAGCTAAATAATACAAATAAACACATTCTACGGTAATGTGTTAATAATTTCACACATAAGTCGCTTCTGAGTATAAGTCGCACCCTCGCCAAACTATGAAAAAAATTGCGACTTATAGTCCGAAAAATTCGGTAATGGTCCTAATATTAAAAACAATTCCTTGATTCGTTTCCCAGGAAGTGGGTCAAGTAAACATGTTTTGTCCCATTTACATGTTGTAGCAGTTTCTTTAATGTTGTTTCATCAAGAAGAGAGAGGCTATTTTAGAGGGCAATATCCGTCGTACATTCGTATCTGTGGTAATAGAACCCAGTTGTAGCTGGGACGCGTTGTTTTTAATCATCCCTTCTAATGAGTTCAATTTTCTTATTATATAAACTAATAAATTCATCAGCTGAGTGGGTGGAGCTACTGGGAGGAGTCCCTTGTTGGGTTAGCGATGCTACTGTACCGAAGAAATATTTAGGATTGTTTTTGTTTTTTTTATGAGGCGGAGGAGATTAGAATGCGTTCATAAATTATTAAATTCCATACTTGATGAAAAATCTCGTGTTTAGTCGCACGCCATTTGCATTCCAGCTCTTCTACGTGATAGTTTAAGAGCTCTGGTTTCTTCTGTGAACCAGGGGTTAGGCCTTTTAGGGGCCTTTTTTTTAGCTTTAGCGGTGCTAAATCTAAAGTACATCTTTGAAGTTGTTGGTGAGGTTATCGATAGAACTTGACGCCGCTGCTTCACAGGCCGCTGGATGTAGCCGGTGTAGTATTCCCATGCTACCGATGAGGTCCAACGTATACAAATGTTTTGGTCTAAAACGGTTTGACTTACTTACCTCTAAATTTGTCGTATGTTACTATGGAGTGACTACGCTGGAAGTTAAAGGGGAACATTATCACCAGACCTATGTAAGCGTCAATATATACCTTGATGTTGCAGAAAAAAGACCATATATTTTTTTAACCGATTTCCGAACTCTAAAAGGGTCAATTTGGCGATTTAAACGCCTTTCAATTGTTCGCCTGTTGGACCGATGACCTTTAACCCGTGACGTCACAACATGAAGCGATTCGCCATTTTCTCAATCTTATTACACGCACCAAGTCAAATCAGTTGTGTTATTTTCCGTTTTTTCGACTGTTTTCCCGTACTTTGGAGACATTATGCCTCGTCTGTACGTTGTCGAAGGGTGTAACAACACGATCAGAGACGGATTCAAGTTGCACAAGTGGCCAAAAGATGCGAAAGTTTGTTCTGCACACTTTACCGATGACAGCTATGCTACGACAAAGATGGCAAGAATGTGTGGATATCCTGCGACACTCAAAGCAGATGCATTTCCAACAATAAAGTCAAAGAGATTTGCAATATTGGAAAATAGACCTTCACTGAATCTGCCGGAGTGCTTGAGCTATTCAGGGACGACGGCAGTCTGTTCCCGCAGACGAGCGAGGTAAAACCCCTGGATGTCTTGGCTAACACGTGATTTATGCCACTTCTTTTTCTGTCTCATTTTGTCCACCAAACTTATAACGTTGTGCATGAATGCACAAAGGTGAGTTTTGTTGATGTTATTGACTTGTGTGGAGTGTGCAAATCAGACATATTTGGTCACGGCATGACTGCAAGCTAATCAATGCTAACATGCTATTTAGGCTAGCTGTATGTACACATTGCATCATTATGCCTCATTTGTAGCTATATTTGCATCCAGCCTTTCCCTCCATCCACATTTAATGCCAAACAAACTCATACAAATCGTTGGTTGGAAGGCTATCGCTGAATTCGTCCTCGCTTCCTCACGTGCCGCTGTCTGTGCCGCTGTAGCTTCAGTTTCTTCTTCAATTTCGTTTTTGCTACCTGCCTCCACACTCCAACCATCCGTTTCAATACATGCGTAATCTGTTGAATCGCTTACGCCGCTGAAATCCGAGTCTGAATATCGCTATACCTTTTTTTGCTATCTGCCATGTTTGTTTCTGGTTGTTTCACGCTGTGACGTCACAGGATAATGGACGGGTGGATATACCGATCTTGAAAATCAGGCACTTTGAAGCTGTTTTTCGGGGGGGGAAATTTTGAGAAAAACTTCGAAAAATAAAATAAGTCACTGGATACTGATTTTTAATGCTTTTTGCCCTTCAGAAATTGTGATAATGTTCCCCTTTAACTATAAAATTTACGGAATTTACTGATATATTTGCCCAAAAATTTCCATTACTACCACAAGCCAATGCAGCCGCAGCTGAGCCATCTTGATAAAATGTGCATTTCTCGGCTTTCACATACAGTTTATTTTCCAGCAGTCGCCAGAGAACCAACCAAACCTGCTGGATATGTTCCTCTGAGGTGGAAGTAAAAATCAAAACGTCATCCAGATATATGAACAAAAATCGATCTAACATGTCCCAAAAAATGTCATTGATAAAACTCTGAAATACTACAGGAGAATTTGTCTGTCAACAGGGCATGAAATGTCCCAATAAAGTGTTAAACCCCGTTTTTCCATTCATCACCCTCGCGGATCCGGACAAAGTGATACGCGTTCCGAAGGTCGAGTTTAGTGAAAAACTTAGCAGAGTGGAGTGGTGTAAATGCCTAGTGCACAACAGGGGGAGGGTACCGTATTTTTTGGATAATCAATCGCTCCGGAGTATAAGTCGCACCAGCCGAAAATGCATAATAAAGAAGGGAAAAAACATATATAAGTCGCAGTGGAGTATAAGTCGCATTTTGGGGGGAAATTTATTTGATAAAACCCAACACCAAGAATAGACATTTGAAAGGCAATATGAAATAAATAAAGAATAGGGAATGCTGAATAAGTGTACGTTATATGACGCATAAATAACCAACTGAGAACGTGCCTGGTATGTTAACGTAACATATTTGTCAAAACGTGGACTTTGGGGTTTGTTTTCCTGGAGGGTAAAGGAAAGTTGGCGTGGGCAAGGCGTGAAGGTAGGGACATACTTATTTAATACTATCAAAAAAGGAACAAAAGGCGCGCATAAGGCGGAACTACAAAAACTTGGCTAATAAAACAAAAACTTGCACAAAGGCAGAAACTATGAACATGAAACAAAACTCGATAACTGTGACATAAAAAAACAACGACTTACGTGGCATGGCAAGAAGAAAAACTATGGATTGTATCAGAGGTAGCATGGCATGAAGGGAGCACAGTTAAAGTCGCCAGGTTAACTTCCTGGCAACTTTCGGTTTAAATAATAAAGGTGATTGAACAGGTGCGTGAGTCAAAACAAATCAGGTGTGTGACATGACAGGTGAAACTAATTGGTCGGCATGGTAACAAAGCAAACAAGGAAGTGCAAAAACAGGAAACAATGGAGTCTTAACCAAAACAGAACATAACTAAACAAAACATGATCACAAGACATGACGATATTATGGTAAGTCATTCAAATAATTATAACATATAGAACATGCTATACGATTCCAAACAATCCGTCACTCCTAATCCGATGAAATCTTCTTCCTCGATGTCGCTTCCAAACAACTCTGCCAACTCCAAAGGTATGCGCCGCCTCCTCTTGTCGTTTTCTGCTGCATATTTCACTACGTCCAGCTTGTAATCTGCAGTACATGATTTCTTTTTCGGTGCCATTTTTGTTCAGCCCTTCATAGTTTTTATAAGTTACCTCCAACGATGAAATGATCCATTTTAATAACTACGGCAGTAGCATATAGCAGTTAGCATTCCATGACCCACAATGCACTTCTGCCATGACCCTCTCCCGCCGAATTCTTATTGGTTGACGCGTGTGTGACGATTGCTGACATTATCTTCGTCTCCTCCGCGAATGAGATAAATAATATTATTTAATATTTTACGCACTACCACCACCAACATCAAAGAACTCATGGAGAACTACCTTTGTCCGTGAAGGGGTCACAGTTGCCGGGCGCAACGTTAACCCGTCAGAGAGAAGTCAGCTGTGTCCAGCACGTGACTGGAAGATGCTGGCAGATGTTGGCAAAAAGCTGATTTTCACCACCGAGATCACCACTACCACTTTGAGGCCTGACCTAGTGCTCGGGTCCCCGTACCCACAAAAGGGCCTTCATTGTTGAGCTCACTGTACTTTGGGAGGAATCCATGGAGGAGGCATATGAGAGGAAACATTTGCGGTATTCCGAGCTGGCCGCGGAAGCTCAAAATCGTGGCTGGAATATTGAAGTCCGCCCTGTGGAGGTTGGGTGCAGAGGCTTCGTGGGAACCTTTACCACAAAACTGCTGAGGGACTTAGGAGTCAGGGGCCAGTGCCTGAGTACAGAAATCAAAGCCGCATCTGAAGCAACCGGAAAGAGCAACCGGTGGCTCTGGCTGAATAGGAAGGACGCCAATTGGGTCCCCAACTAGTGCATCAGGAGGTATGCGGTCAGGCAGACCAAAATCTGACTCAGGCAGCCGGACGCCCCTGCCATGCATAGTCCCCCTGATATGTCTGCCAACAAGGGGACTTTCATGGCTATTTGGACTTGGATCGCAAGCTCAGGTCTGATCATCATGTAGCTGGCCGCCTCTATGGGGGTGTATAGTGTTAAAGGCCGAAACACCCAGTGACCCTAAGGAACACTACTGATGATGCGCACCCGTAAATTATTTTATCCTTCAGGTCTTCCATTCACGTTCACTGTTCACCTCCAAGGCCACCAAAGTGTATGTGCTCGCAAAGGATGCAAACACCTCATTCTGTTTTTAATTTGTTTTAGGAGTCTTTTTACGTGTTTTAGGATTAATTTACGTTTTAGAGGTCACTGTGCATCTCTTCTGAGTCATTGTATATGTTTCAGAGTCATTTTTAATGTTTTAGAAGTTGGTTGTTGTGTTTTTTAAATGTTTTATTGGTCATTTTAATGTGTTAAGTCATTTTATGCATTTGTGTTTCGCACAAGAGGTAGAACATCTCACTCTGTGTTTTCTGGAATCTACTCCGGAGTATATGTAGCACCCCCGGCCAAACTATGAAAACAACTGCGACTTATAATCTGAAAAATACGGTATTTTTTTTTTTCTGTAATTTGGTTGAGGGCGTGATAGTCAATGCAGGGGCGCAATGATTTGCCCTTCTTTTCAATAAAGAAAAACCGTCAGCTACAGGTGCCGACGAGGTGTGAATAATACCAGCAGTTTAAGAATTATGAAACATATTCCTCTCACGCCTTCTGCCCGTTCTTGGAAACATTGTACAGACGGAAGGAAGGTAACGGGGAACCCGACAAGAGGTTAATGCCACAATCATACGGTCGATGAGGGGGAAGTGACAACGCCTTATCCTTACTAAACACCGTCTTTAAATCATGGTACTCTGCTGGTGCCGCAGTGAGGTCAATGATTTCCGCCGGTGGTGTGCGGTTAACAGTGTGAGGATGAGCAAGGGTGTGAAGGCAATGTGTGTGACATGTGACACTCCAGTCAAGAATCGTAACACGCGACCAATCGATGTCAGGGTTATGTTTTAGCAGCCAGGTTAACTCAAGTATGAGAGCAGTGCGAGAAGGTAATATTAAGAAACTTGGTGACTCATGATGATTGCCAGATAGACGAAGACCTAGTGGTTGAGTTTGGTAATTATGCCTGCCAGGAGACGACAATCAAGTGAATATACCTTCTTTGCTTCCCTCAGTTTAATACATGGAATTGAATGTGTGTTGACAAAAGCAGCATTAATAAAATAATCATCCGCACCAGAGTCAACATTGGGCAGAATTTTCAGGATAAACAAGTGGAGGAGTTCAAGTACCTCGGAGTCTTGTTCAAGAGTGAGAGAAGAGTGGATAGTGAGATCGACGGGATCAGTAATGCGGACGCTGTATCGATCCGTTGTGGTGAAGAAGGAGCTGAGCCGGAAGGCAAAGCTCTCAATTTACCGGTCGATCTATGTTCCCATACTCACCTATGGTCATAAGCTTTGGGTTATGACCGAAAGGACAAGATCACAGGTACAAGCGGCCGAAATGAGTTTCCTCCGCCGTGTGGCGGGGCTCTCCCTTAGAGATAGGGTGAGAAGCTCTGCCATCCGGGAGGAGCTCAAAGTAAAGCCGCTGCTCCTCCTCATCAAGAGGAGCCAGATCAGGTGGTTTGGGCATCTGGTCAGGATGCCACCCTAACACCTCCCGAGGGGCACGTCCGACCGGCCACGGGGAAGACCCAGGACACGTTGGGAAGATTATGTCACCTGGCTGGTGTTGGAACGCCTCGGGATTCCCCGGGAAAAGCTGGACGAAGTGGCTGGGGAGAGAGAAGTCTGGGCTTCCCTGCTTAGGCTGCTGCCCCCACGATCCGACCTTGGATAAACAGAAGAAGATGAATGGATGGATGGATGGAATGTGTGTTGACAAAAGCAGCATTTATACAATTATCATCCGCACTAGAGTCAACATTGGGCAGAAATGTCAGGATAAACGTTCTCCCATGAAAACATACCTGAGAGTTGCAACCTGTCGCCCGGCGGAAGAGAAGAAATGGGCCATCTCGTGGTTCATAAATAAATTCATAAATGAACCAAACTTCATGAACGTTTTTTGTGGCCAACAAGTATGCGCTCAAATCACTCAATCACAGGGGAAGGAAACCTATGGCTCGCGAGCCAGATGTGGCTTTTTTGATGACTGCATCTGGCTCTCAGGTAAATCTGAGCTGACATTGCTTAACACAATAAGTAATGAATGATTCCACTTGTAATCACAGTGTTGAAAATAATGTTCAAAATATAAAACCATTTCGTGCATTTTTAATCCATCCATTCGTTTTTTTTCCGCACCTGTTCAAGAAGTAGCGTGAATGGTAAGAAGTTATTTATTTATTATTGGTTAGTGTGGGGCTTGTCCTCCTGGGGGTTCTTCAGAGCACCAAGCACCGACATGAGAGCCTGTTTCAGTGTTACAATATTTGTTTTATTTTTCAATAAATCTCTTAGTCGATTTCTAGCCATTGTCTTTTTGTCTTTCGTTCTCACTCGCACTCTAGCCCCAACCCCGTCTCTCTTCCTCCCTGCTGCTTATAACAGAGCGACAGGTGATTAGATAACAAGGCCCAGGTGGACCATCTACGCACCTGTCGCTGATTTCGAGGCTGGTCCTTGCAACACCCCGCCTCGCTGCAGGCCCGCAGGCCACACCCCTTCCACAATTAGCTTCAGAATAACAATGTTAATACAAAGAATAAGATAACTATTATACTCTAGAAATGTTGGTCTTACTTAAAAATGCATGGGTTAAGTTGTGTTCAGTGTTAAAAAAAAATATTATATGGCTCTCACGGAAATACATTTTAAAATATTTGGATTCTTGGCTCTCTCAGCCAAAAAGGTTCCCGACCCCTGCTCTATCACAAAAAAATAAGAGTTGTAGAAATGATTGGAAACTCAAGACAGCCATGACATGTGGGGCGGTATAGCTCGGTTGGTAGAGCGGCCGTGCCAGCAACTTGAGGGTTGCAGGTTCGATCCCCGCTTCCGCCATCCTAGTCACTGCCGTTGTGTCCTTGGCCAAGACACTTTACCCACCTGCTCCCAGTGCCACCTACACTGGTTTAAATGTAACTTAGATATCGGGTTTTACTTTGTAAAACTGCTTTGAGTCACTAGAGAAAACACACTATATAAATTCACTTCACTCACTTCATTATGTTCTTCACAAGTGTACGTACACTTTTGACCACGACTGTATATGAACGAGGTAGATCCCTTCGACTTGGTCAATTGAGAGGTAGCTCACCTGCAGGAAAAGTGTTGGCAATCTCACGCCAAATTTCTTCCCCCCTACAAAAATCTTCCCCCCCATTTACTTCCGGGGTCATGATTAATACAGACGTTTTGTTAACGCTATATTATAAAAATATAACGCTATATCATAAAAATACAGACGTTTTGTTAACGCCATATTATAAAAAAAATTTAAAAAACAATTTACAAACACAAGCTATGGGATGACGCATTTCCTTTTACTGTTTGTCATCCCGTAGCTTGTGTTTGTAAATTGTTTTCTAAATTTTTTTATAATATAGCGTTAACAAAACGTCTGTATTTTTATAGCGTTAACAAAACGTCTGTATTAATCATGACCCTGGAAGTAAATGGGGGGGAGGGGGTTGTAGGAAGAAGAAATTTGGCGTGACAGCACCCCTACTCTAAACTAAACACAATTGATGCTAATCTGCCTTTTTTTGTTTGTTTTAAAAACAAGAATCGATAAAGGCAACACGGTGCTACAGGGGTTAGTGCATGTGTCTCACAATATGAAGGTCCATGAATTGATTTGCGTGGACCCCGACTTAAAAAAGTTGTTACCATTTAGTGGTCAATTGTACGGAATATGTACTGTGCTGTGCAATCTACTAATACAAGTTTCAATCAATCAAAAAGTCCTGAGTTCAATCCCGGGCTCGGGGTCTTTCTGTGTGGAGGTTGCATGTTCTTTCTGTGACTGCGTGGGTTCCCTCCGGGTACTCCGACTTCCTCCCACCTCCAAAGACATGCACTTGGGGATAGGTTGATTGGCAACACTAAATTGGCCCTAGTGTGTGACTGTTGTCTTTCTATCTGTGTTCTCCCTGTGATGAGGTGGCGACTTGTCCAGGTTGTACGCCGCCTTCCACCCGATTGCAGCTGAGATAGGCTCCAGCACCCCCCGCGATCCCAAAAAAGGGATAAGCGGTAGAAAATTGATGGATGGAAGAATCGACAAAGAACGGAATCGTCAAGCAGAATCGAAAGCGGATTGGAACCGGAAAAAAAATCTGAACAATTCCCATCCCTCAAGTGCGGATGCAAGGGGGAAAGTGTGCCGTCCACTGAGCACATTAATGAAATCAAATAATCTGAATGGATCCGTCGTCACAGCGTGTTGTGAACAAGTTAATGTGTTTATGCTGTCACCAGGCAATAGGCCTCTGCTGGAGTAACAGTGTGCCGCGTTATAGTGTCATTTACAGAGCTCCTCACTCCATAATTTTAACTGCAGGGTGACTGCGGCATATAACCTCAGTTCCATGTCACTCCACTGAACGATGCCCGTGCAGGCGCTAAATGGACCACTGCTGTGAATATTGCAGGTTTGTACTCAAACAGACCCCGCCGGTGGACACTAATGGCTGCGAGCGAGGGAAGGGTGGGGGGGCTATGGAAGGCTTTTGTTCAATACAGTATATCTACTTGAAGGGTGCTTATGTTATTGTGCTGCCGCCATCTAATATATCGCCTCATTGGCCTTGATCACACATACTGGTTTCAGGCTTTTTTGTTGCCATATCACCTGCTACGACCTGACTCCAACATCATTGTATCTACCTTTTAAAATTGCGCCCCCCCTCCTTTAAAAGCAAAACTCGTTTCTTTTTGTTGTTTGGGATAAAACTAACAGAACCCAAAGGAAATTGTACATTATTCACATGCTCCAAAATTACTATAGAGACAACAATTGGACCACATAATGGTAAAATAGATTTGTTTATATTAAAATGTGCCTTGAAGAGGTGGCGACTTGTCCAGGGTGTACACCGCTTTCCGCCCGAATGCAGCTGAGATCGACTCCAGCAACCCCCGCGACCCCAAAAGCGGTAGAAAATGGATGGATGGATGGATATTAAAATGTTTTATCCTTCTAAATTTGTTTAGAACTTTCTCCGACGCTGCCACCACACTTGCCAACCCTCCCGGATTTTCTGGGAGACTCCCGAAATTCAGCGCCTCTCCTGAAAAACCTCCCGGTTAAAATGTTCTCCCGAAAATCTCCCGAACTTCAGGCGGAGCTGGAGGCCACGCCACCTCCAGCTCCATGCGGACTCAAGTGACGTGTCGACAGCCTGTTTTGCCGTCCGCTTTCCCACAATATAAACAGAGTGCCTGCCCAATAACGTTGTTACTGTAGAAAGGGCGAGTTCTTGGTTTCTTATGCAGGTTTATTGTTAGGCAGTCTCATTAACGTCCTCCGAGAGCGGCAACAACACACAACAACAGCAGTCATGTTTTCGTCTACCGTAAAGCAGTTTGTCTGCCGTAAACAGCAATGTTGTGACACTCTTAAACAGGACAATACTGCCATCAATTGTGCATGCTAGAGATGCGCGGTTTGCAGTCTCATCCGCGGAGTCCGTGGATAAACCGCGGGTCGGGTGGCTGACATGACGAAAAATTAGATTTTAATTAGATATGGGCGGGTGGCGGTTGAACCATCCAAAAATATTTGATATGCATGGTTCTGTGATCGGTATCCTTTGCCATTCAAAGTGCCATTTAAGACCCGTGTCACAAAGGGAAGAAGTCAATTAGAGACGGTATTATTCTCCTGAATGACTGCCAGTAGTCACCCAGATAATAAGTATTAGGGCGTGCTATGAAGCCATTGGCTTTGTCGCCTACTACAACATGTACGATCTGCTTGTCAGTCCAGCAACATGTTGTGTGTGGCTTCCGCGGCAACATGCACACGACTGCAAGGCATACTGGGTGACACAGAGTACACTAATGGTTGTTATATAAACAATTTTAACACTCTTAGTAATATGCGCCACACTGTGAAACCACACCAATTAAGAACGACAAACACATTTCGGGAGAACATCCTCACAGTAACACAACATAAACGCAACACAACAAATACCCATTATCCTTTGTATTCAAGACCTATCCTGACTATTTAATACACCCCGCTAGCAGCAACCCCCCGTGCGTCGGTAAGGTGGGCGGAGTTGGGGGCGCAGGGGTGTAAAATATAATCAGGTTGTGTCACGGTTGTGTCCCAATCGTTTTATTTTTTTTAACATTTTTTTTTTCTTTTTTTTTTTTTTCTAGTTTGTCGCTATCAATATCCTCAAACACAAATCTTTCATCCTCGCTCAAATTAATGGGGAAATTGTCGTTTTGTCGGTCCGAATAGCACTTTTTGTTGGAGGCTCCCATTAGAAACAATGTGAATATGTGAGGGGCCATCAACATGTGATGTCATCGTCTGCGACTTCCAGTAGAGGCAGTGCATTTCTCCTAGCACCGAAAGTTGCGAACTTTATTGTGGATGTTCTCTACTAAATCCTTTCAGCAAAAATATGGCAATATCGTGAAATGATCAAGTATGACACATAAAATGGACCTGCTATCCCCGTTTAAATAAGAAAATCTCATTTCAGTATTGTTGCCTTCATTATAACACTTACATTAGGCTTTTAACTTTTTGCGGCTAAAATCAAGATTCGTTTTTTGCATTTTTGGCCCTTTCATCATGTTGGGTTGCGACCCCTGGTCTAGGATACTATAAGTGATGGCGGGAACCGGGATCGGTCCTCGGGGCCATAACCCTCCCAGTCGACCAGATACTGGAAACCTGTACCTCTTCTCCTCATGTCGAGATTGGCCTTGACTGTAAACGCATGGCGGCCATCAATAACCCTGGGAGGTGAAGGAAGCACCTCTGGAGGACTCAAGGGACTGGTGGACACAGGCTCGAGTAAAGAGACGTGGAAGGAGGGATGTATCTTGAGAGAGTCCGGAAGGCGTAGTCCAGGGGTGCCCATTACGTCGATCGCGAGCTACCGGTCGACCGCGCAGGGTGTGTCAGTCGATCGCCAGCCAGGCTCTTTAAAAAATAGACCTAAAAATTAGCGATCATCAGTCTTCACCAAGACATCATTTGATTGACATTCACAGCACCCGAAGGTCTTTTGAGATGACGCTGGCTGCTGCGAGATCATTATTAAGAAAAAATGACTGACAGGAAGGCGAGAAACACTTTTTATTTCAACAGACTTTCGCGCCGTACCTTGCGTCAAAACTCTAAAGACCGACTGCACAGTTCCTATCTTCACAATAAAAGCGCTGCTTCATGCTGCCTGCCTCAACAAAATAAGAGTCTCAGATAGCTGGCGTGCACAAGCGAGCAAGCTACGGAATTTGCCGCCAATGTTTTTCTTGTAAAGTGTATGGAAGCTGGATAAATAAGATGCAAAAAACCAACAAATTTTATGTGGTATTGTACAGAAAGGATGACTTTTTTCTCCTCCATTCAAAAATGTGGACGTTATCATCACTACTGTCCAATCAATGCAAGTCATCAGAATCAGGTAATACACCAACTTCTATTCTTGTCTTCATGAAAGAAAGACATCTATATGTGTTACACATGCTTGTATAATCATTAAACACATTTAACTTGTTAACAAAAACGTCTCTTTCATAAATAAATAAATATAAATGATATATATGAATGAGGTAGATCCCCTCGATTTGGTCAATTGAAAAGTAGCTCGCCTGCAGAAAAAGTGTGGGCACCCCTGGCGTAGTCGAATAGCTGAGGGATTGATGACTCGCTCAATGGGGTAAAGCCCAATAAATCGTGGCTGCACTTCACCACAGAGAACAAGACGGAAATTATTTTACTTGACTCAAAAGTAAAACAGAATGCTCCCTCCAGCAACCTGGACCCCCTGATGCCTTATTTAAAACCCACAGTCACAAATTTTGGTTTAAAGTTTGACAATGATTTTTAATTGGAACTTTAGAATAACTCCGCTGTGCGATCTAGTTTTTATCATCTAAGACTTTTGTCAAAAATTAAATCAGTTTTACCTTTTAACGACTTTGAGCGGGTAATCCATGCTTTTATTTCATCGCGTTTGGACTACTGCAACTCCCTCCATGTTGGAATAAACCAGGCCTCAATCGCTCGATTATAGTTAGTCCAAAATATTGTTTATTTTTAAATTTCTTAACAGATTAGCGCTACAATATATGTCAGACCATTTAAAAGATCTCTGAAGTAAGCTGATCAGTTTTGTCCCCAAAACCTGTTTAAAATCCAGAGGTGTTTGTGCATTTTCTGCTGTGGCTCCAAATTTTGGAACAATATCCCTCTTGAAATTCGGACGACTCCCTCTTTAATGAGTTCTAGATCACGTCTTAAGACATATTTTCACTATTTGGCTTTTAAATCAGCATGAGAGATGAGAGTTGTGTGATTTTAGTGTATTCTATTTTCTCTGATGTATTGTATGTGTTGCGTCTTCGTGGCATCGTGCGCAAGTGGTGCTTCTTTCCAGACACAGCGTACAGGTAAGAAAACAGATTTATTTAACTAAAAACAGGCTAATAACAAAAACACTGGTGCTAAGGAAAAAGGCAAACAAATATCTACTAGGGTGTGAGCTAGGGAAACAGAAGGTGGCTAAGCGCGGAAGCATTAGCAAGTAAACATGTAGAAAACAAAGAGGCAAGGCGCGGAAGCTAGCAAGTACCAAAACGGAGTATTACCGAAGTCAGGAGTCCACGAAGACATCGAAAAGCGTGTAGCAAACTTGACGAGACCGGAACGAGTAAATGAAACAGGTCGGTCAATATAGAGTCTCTAATCAAAAACAGGTGTGCAAACAAAGGCAGGTGAACAAGTCGCCATGGTGACAAAAACAAATAAGGAAGTGCACAAACTAAGAATCGGAAGCGCCCATGAACCAACAAGATAAACACAAAAGACTAAAAACCGAATAATGTTAAGATCCGAGCGGCGGATCTTAACAGTATGTATTTATTATTTAATAGTTAAATGTTTTATATTACTGACTCTCCTAGAATGTGTGTCTCAACTTCCGTGCAGCACTTTGTGAAACTTCTATTGTTTTTTGAAACGTGCTAAATAAATAAAGTGGATTGAATTGGATTGGAATGTTCCACCAACACGTTCTTCAGAGCAGACATTGAGGCAAATGTCCCCAAAACTGCAGGAGATATCCTTTTTCATAATCTTCTCCGCTTTCAGAGAATGTTGACTTTGATTGCATAGAATCCCCGAAACTGCAACAAATACGCAAGTACTGGGGATGATTAAAATTGAAGCATGTCTACTTCCAAGTTTACTACCGTAAACACCACAAGACCTGCAACTGCGGTGTGGCTCGACCTTCCTGAGGTAACAATGGAAAGGTGGACTGGATTTTTCAGTATAGTGATACAGGCGCTATTGATGGAACGGATTGGATTGGATATTAATCACTGACAAAGGGTGTTCAGATTATTAATAATGTATGGTAATAATGACAGGTTATAGTATTTATTGAAGCTTATATCCCTGCATATTCATATTTATTTTTGATATTTGATTTTTGATTTTTTTTAATGTGATATTTTCTTGTTAAAAAAAAAAAAAATCACAACAAAATATTTTGATGGACCTCAGGCCGAACAACGCCAATGATCCTAACCAATCGTGACTCATCATTAGTAAATGGTTACGGCGCTTGGGCACGCCATCATTCCCTCCGCAGCAAGTGCCAATGGGTTCACCTCTGGACACGCCTCTGCTCATTCCTCTCATACCGCGGCCGGGCCAATCAGCAATCACCACACCTGTTAGTGCTAGAACATAGTTTTCTGTCTGACAGTAAGCTATCGCGTCTCTGTCTCCTCTCCCTGTGTACTTGCTCGCCGTGTTCCTTCTGCCCTCGTCACACTTGCCCCTTTTGTCTAATCATTAACTTTAGAATTTGATGCCACCAACATGTGACAAATAAGTTGGGAAAGGTGGCAATAAAAACGGATAAAGTTGAGGAATGCTCATCAAACGCTTATTTGGAAAATCCCACAGGTGTGCAGGCCAATTGTGAACAGGTGGGTGCCATGATTGGGTACAAAAACAGTTTCCCAAAAAATGCTCAGTCTTTCACAAGAAAGGATGGGGCGAGGTACACCCCTTTGTCCACAACTGTGAGCAAATAGTCAAACAGTTTAAGAACAACGTTTCTCAAAGTGCAATTGCAACAAATTTTGGGATTTCAACATCTACGGTCCATAATATCATCAAAAGGTTCAGAGAAT
Source organism: Nerophis ophidion (assembly GCF_033978795.1). NCBI lineage: Eukaryota > Metazoa > Chordata > Actinopteri > Syngnathiformes > Syngnathidae > Nerophis > Nerophis ophidion. Next base: position 21,017,195 of record NC_084635.1, read on the forward strand.
CTGGGGAAATCACTCCACGTAAGCGGCATGGCCGGAAACCAACATTGAATGACAGTGACCTTCGATCTCTCGGACGGTACTGTATCAAAAACTGACATCAATGTCTCAAGGATATCACCACATGGGCTCAGGAACACTTCAGAAAACCACTGTCACTAAATACAGTTTGTCCCTACATCTGTAAGTGCAAGTTAAGCTCTACTATGCAAAGCGAAAGCCATTCATCAACAACATCCAGAAACGTCGCCGGCTTCTCTGGGCCCGAGACGATCCAACATGGACTGATGCAAAGTGGAAAAGTGTTCTGTGGTCTGACGATTCCACAACTCAAATTGTTTTTGGAAATATTCGACATTGTGTCATCCGGACCAAAGAGGAAGAGAACCATCCAGACTGTTATCGACGCAAAGTTCAAAAGCCAGCATCTGTGATGGTATGGGGGTGCATTAGTGCCCAAGGCATGGGTAACTTACGCATCTGTGAAGGCACCATTAATGCTGAAAGGTACATACAGGTTTTGGAACAACATATGCTGCCATCTAAGCGCCTTCTTTTTCATGGACGCCCCTGCTTATTTCATCAAGACAATGCCAAGGCACATTTAGCATGTGTTACAACAGCGTGGCTTCGGAAAAAAAGGAGTTTGGGTACTTTCCTGACCTGCCTGCAGTCCAGACCTGTCTCCCATCAAAAATGTGTGGCGCATTATGAAGCATAAAATACGACAGCGGAGACCCCGGAGTGTTGAACGACTGAAGCGCTACATAAAACAAAAATGGGAAAGAATTCCACTTTCAAAGCTTCAACAATTAGTTTCCTCAGTTCCCAAACGTTTATTGAGTGTTGTTAAAAGAAAAGGTGATGTAACACAGTGCTGAATATGCCCTTTCCCAACTACTTTGGCACATGTTGCAGCCACGAAACTTTAAGTCAGGGGTCGGGAACCTTTTTGGCTGAGAGAGCCATGAAAGCCAAAATTTTTAAAATGTATTTCCGTGAGAGCCATATCATATTTTTTAACACTGAATACAACTAAATGCCTGCATTTTTTTAAGTAAAACCAACATTGTTAGAGTATAATAAGTCTCTAATTCTTTTTAATGACATTGTTATTTCTTGAACAGGTGCGGTAGGAAACGGATGGATGGATTAAAATGCATGAGAATGTTTTATATTTTGAACGTTATTTATAACATCGTGATTACCAGCGGAATTATTCATTACTTATCGTGTTGAGTTATGTCAGCTAAGATTTATCTGAGAGCCATATGCAGTCATCAAAAGAGCCACATCTGTCTCTAGAGCCATAGGTTCCCTACCCCTGCTCTAAGTCAATTATTAATTGGAGAAAAAAAATAAAGTTTATGAGTTTGAACATCAACTATCTTGTCTTTGTAGTGCATTCAACTGGATATGGGTTGAAAAGGATTTGGAAATCATTGTATTCCGTTTATATTTAAATCCAACACAATTTCCCAACTCATATGGAAACGGGCTTTGTATTCAAAAAGACTTGAGGCTGTAATTGCTGCCAACAAAGTATTGAGCAAAGACTGTGAATTGTTTAGGTATATGTGAATGTGTTTGTTTTTTAGTTTCATAAATTTGCAGAATAAAAAAAACCCATCTTCTTCACATTGTCATGATGGGATATTGTGTGTAGATTTTTGAGAACAAAAATTAATTTATTACATTTTGAATTAAGGCTGTAACAAAACACAATACGGAAAAGTGAAGTACTTTCCTGATGCACCGTTTTACTGAACGTGTAACGGGGCTGATTAGCTGAATAGTTGGACCCCAAAGCAGAGACATACATTGAAGAGCATGTACAGTGTTTAACAAAACGTGCACACAAATGTGGACACAAAAATATGAAAAAAAACACAAAATAAACATTTTGAGGACCAACTTGTTGTCTCATAAAAACAAATAATCAAGCGTACTTCCTCGTCTTACTCGTCGTCACTGTGTCTCTTCTTCATTCTTCTGCTTCGTCTCTGTTATGTTTTTGGACATTACTACTTGCCGTAGTTTTGAAGCAATGCATGATGGGAATCCGAATGTTGTGTGTCAGTGTATTCACGTGCCTCCTGGAATAAACACACGCTGAGAAATTGCTCCGTGCCTGCCTACTTTATGGGTTACGGATAAACCTACGGATAATGGAGACATATATAATAGTCTCCTTTTTGTTGTGTGTGCAGTTGCGGACTGAGCTCCAAAATCCATAGATGTTATAACGTGACTGGGCTGGCACGCTGTTTATATGGAGGAAAAGTGGACGTGACGACAGGTTGTCCTCACTCAGGTCCGGCTGGAAATTGGGAGAAATTCGGGAGAATGGTTGTCCCGGGAGATTTTCAGAGAAGCACTGAAATTCGGGAAACTCCCGGAAAATTCAGAATGGTTGGCGAGTATGCTTTGATCATTTACAGGGCTTATTTCTTCCGCGCACTGATTTATGTTTCCAACAAGTGTGTGTTCCTACTTCTGGAATAAAACACGTGTGTGTGTTCTAATCATGGTAGCCTTGGTAACAGACAACAACGATGACTATTTTTAGACCAATGTGGATTCACAACCTTATATTTGTTAAGCCAAATATACTGAGGATGAACTACTGTTTATAGAAGCGAGCCCAAAGAAAAAGGGTGAGACGTTGGAGCAGACGGAAGCCAGGAGAGTGAGGTGAAAGCTACGACGCTATAAATGTGGAACTTGGAGACAAGCTTGTTTGCCATAAATGGAGTGCTTACCCAAAATCAATACGAAAAGTCGCCGACCAGACGAACAACTTTCCCTCGAGTGAGTCACTATAAATATCGACCATGATACACCCAGCACATCATGCGTGTTAGTACAACTACCTTGCATACACGTACAAACAAAACATTTAATGTCGGCTAATACTTTACCGTCACTATAATTTGATTGTTCATGTTTTTCAGTCAGTCCAAATTATTGTCATATCACAGTGTTGTGCATTGCAAATTCAAACATGTTTAATTTTGACGTTAAGCTAGCTTATCTCTTTCCGTAGTGAGACTTAACGGCTAATACTGTACCATGGCAATGTGTTACTGTTTGCTCTTACAATACCAATTTCGCTAAAGGTTACGGAACAAGAATGAAGTATTGTTGACGGTTTGGAGGTAGAATTAATTTTCCCACCCGCTGCATTGCTAGCTACCTAGAACGAGACAATATTTACATGTTAGAAAGCGAAAAAAATATATATTTTTTTTCTTGTCCCTCATAATGGTTGTGAACGATAAGCAAAATGTCCCCAAAAAAGGGCAGTTCCCCTTTAAGGCGACCTTGGATGCAGTGTAAAGTTGAGTGTGGAAAAATGTTTTGCTCTCATCCTTACCTCACGGTTGCTTCCTGAGCTAATAAGCTTTTGAGGAACGTGTGGGTGGAGGCCAACAGGCTGGTGAAACTCCATATTGATGTGGATCTCCAGAGACTCCACCCTCACAAACGTGCACAGTTGAGTAATGATATATACCCAAACGATCTCATGGAATTGACTTTGAAACCTTGTTCCACTCAATACTTTCCTAGATTCAGAAATGTTGGAGTTTTTTTTTAATCTAGTAATAAATCGGCACCGTTTAGTGATTCCCATCCTCAAAGTGAAAGCATAGCTCTTATTAAAAGCCAAATTGTTCTGTCATATTTAACAACTTGGTTGTAGACGTTTGTGGAATACCTACTTGGTGTGAATATTGGCTCTGCCAGGATTTGTTGTGTTACCTGTAAGAAAGAAGCAGGTGCCAAAAGGATATGTTTTTTTTGTTTTGTTATATCCAAGTGACTATTTGTGTCCAGAAGACAGCAGATCAGGTCATTGTGCAGGTGGCACTCAGAAAGGGTCAAGTGTGAAGGAGCGACTTTGACACATTTTGTCGTTACTTGGTACAGAGACAGAAGGAGAATTGGTGATGACATTTCCTGGAAGTTTCATTGAAATCCCCTCATACATTTTTAAGCTATGCCGCTAACTAATTAACTAACTGACTGACAAACTTCAGCAAAAACATACCGAAGGCATCAATGCAGTAAATTTAATAGGGTGTATTTTGATGTCGCTGTTTGTTGAGGTAGATGGAAATGAGTTTGCCAAAATAATCAACAGAATGTTTGAATAGCTACGTATGTCTATTTTTAAATCATTACAAAAAAAAATATATATATATATGGTATATGAGCTAGATACATACAGTGGGGCAAAAAAGTATTTGGTCAGCCACCGATTGTGCAAGTTCTCCCACTTAAAATGATGACATAGGTCTATAATTTTCATCATAGGTACACTTCAACTGTGAGAGACAGAATGTGAAAAAAAAATCCAGGAATTCACATTTTAGGAATTTTAAATAATTTATTTGTAAATTATGGTTGAAAATAAGTATTTGGTCAACCATTCAAAGCTCTCACTGAAGGAGGTTTTGGCTCAAAATCTCACGATACATGGCCCCATTCATTCTTTCCTTAACACGGATCAATCGTCCTGTCCCCTTAGCAGAAAAATAGCCCCGAAGCATGATGTTTCCACCCCTATGCTTCACAGTAGGTATGGTGTTCTTGGGATGCAACACAGTATTATTCTTCCTCCAAACACGACGAGTTGAGTTTATTCCAAAATGGATACATGGATGATACAGCAGAGGATTGGGAGAATGTCATGTGGTCAGATGATTAAACCATTTTAGTGACAGCACGTCACTAATATACATGTATGCACATTTATACACATATAGGTATATATACACACACACACATATATATATATATATATATATATATATATATATATATATATATATATATATATATATATATATATATATATATATATATATATATATATATATATTGGCAACACTAAATTGGCCCTAGTGTGTGAATGTGAGTGTGAATGTTGTCTGTCTATCTGTGTTGGCCCTGCGATGAGGTGGCGACTTGTCCAGGGTGTACCCCGCCTTCCGCCCGATTGTAGCTGAGATAGGCGCCAGCGCCCCCCGCGACCCCGAAAGGGAATAAGCGGTAGAGGATGGATGGATGGATATATATATATATATATATATATATATATATATATATATATATATATATGTTAAAATATTTTAAAAACACAGAGGCTATTTCATCCCTACGAACCTGTTTCGCAGGCTTTACTGCTCTTCAGGGGAAATATATATATACATATATATATATATATATATATGTATATATATATATATATATATATATATATATATATATATATATATATATATATATATATATATATATATATATATATATATATATCCCAAACCAGCAGCAGGTCTCCTTACCTCAGCATTGGACTGGGAACTTCGAGTGGATTTGGGAAAGCAGCTCAAGTTTCCAGAATACGTCACAACAAGTTCGTTGAGGCCAGACATCTTGCTAACATCAGTATCTTCATTGTGTTTAAAGGTGCTGTCCGTGATGTAAAGGCTATGCAGAGCATCCCCGGGGTGATCATAGCTTCCTCCAAGAATGGCTGGTTTAATGATGACCTGACAAAGGATTGGCTCCAGAGGGCAGTGGGGAAATTTCAATTCAGGCCGAGGCTACTTGCATGGGACTCGTACTGATGCCATATCAGCGAGGCCACAATTACATAACATGTAATGGTGGTTCTTAGGTGAAAATGTTGCATTGATTATGTTTTACAGATCATCTTCAAGCCGTTTTCTGACAGTCGCTTCCGGATCCGGCATTTTGTGGGTGGTCTTATTTACGTGGCTCACATTCAGCAGCGTCTTCGCCCAGTCATCTTTGTTGTAGCGGTGTAGCGTGCAAGGACGGGAGTGGAAGAAGTGTCAAAAGATGGAGCTAACTGTTTTAATGACATTCAGACTTTACCTAAATAAATAACAGAGCAGTGTCTCCTCACCCTGGAAATGTGTCCCGTGAAATACCGTCCGACCGGAACTCTCTGATATCTAATGTTCCTTGGATGAATAATGTAAACTCACTACACCGGTATGTTTAAGCGCTTCCATTGAAAGTTTACTAACACATATAAGTAATAACTTTAAACTACTTTATGTTAGAAAATGCAACAGCGGAGGATGAATGTCACATAACAAGAAGATAGAGCAAAAGAATGGACTACAAAGGTGCATGCGCGCAAATTTTCAGGACTTATGCAGGTCCCAAATACAGATCAGCAGGTACCAGAAGGTAAGAAAAGCTGATTTTGTATTGTGAAACAAATTGCCAGATAATATGTCTTGCCTTATACACACACCATAATAACACTTGTGCGTTGAAGCACATTGAGCGGTGCAGCTTCATAGCTTACCAAAGCAAAAACATGTTAATAGATTTTTGAGCCCCGTGTGTAATGTTCTATATTTTCAATGGAACAAATAAAATATTGGGGCTGAGTACTTGAGTCATATTGCAATTATAGTGCAGCCGACCTACTCAGTGGCCTAGTGGTTAGAGTGTCCGCTTTGAGATCGGTAGGTTGTGAGTTTAAACCCCGGCCGAGTCATACCAAAGACTATAAAAATGGGACCCATTGCTTCCCTGCTTGGCACTCAGCATTAAGGGTTGGAATTGGGGGTTAAATCACCAAAAATGATTCCCGGGCGCGGCACCGCTGCTGCCCACTGCTCCCCTCACCTCCCAGGGGGTGATCAAGGGTGATGGGTCGAATGCAGAAAATCATTTCACCACATCTAGTGTGTGTGTGACAATCATTGGTACTTTAACTTTAAGTTATCTCTTATGTTTGACTGCCATTTACTGGTCACACTTATTATCACACCATGTACCATATAAAATAGGTTTGAGGTGGGTAAGCTCAACCAAACGTACTCCTTTCATTAGAGGCACCGGGTTATAAGGCGCACTGTCGAGTTTTGAGGATAAAAAAGGATTTTAAGTGTGCTTTATATTCCTTAAAATGCGGTACTTACAATTTAATCTGGCCCTGTGAGTTTCCTTTATGTGTTCGTACTTTTTTGTCCGTATGGATATGAAATGATCTTAAATTACATTCAATATGGTCTTAAAAATGTCTTAAATTTGCCTTGTTGAAACCTGCAGAGACCCTGTGCATGTTTTAAAGCTGTGTAACTAGACCGTATTGATGTTGCTATTAGCGATAACAATGACGTTAACTCAACTACAACTAATGTCGACACATGACCACTTTGAGTTTCGATTTTTGTGTCTTCTAAAGCCGTCAATCGGGAATGTCGACGTCGACTTAAGCAGGGAGGACTAACGTGCGTTGTCAACATAAAACAGGACCGACTTAAAAGTGTTTCTCAGGGAACACAAAACAACTTTTGGACCTACGCGAGACTTCTATTGCAAAAAAAAAATATCTATATTCGGATGGATGCAAACTTCAGTGATTTGTCCCTGAGAAGCCAGAGAAACAGAACAGAGAGCCAGAAGGAGGTAGTGAAGATGTTGATAGCAGGATCCTTTCTGTCACTGTGTCAGTCTGTTCTCCAACGCTGAGAAAATCTAACATTCTTCAGGCTGCCAAGAAGTAGCAACCATCCCTTCTCCTCACACAGTTTAATGGTCACACAGTCTGGGTTCTCGCTGTAAAACATAGCAAACTAACAACTATCTGCAGTCAGGTGTGGACGAATATTTCTTTCCTGGGGGCGAAAGATTTATTGTTTTGTGCACAGCAAATTCAACTTGCTTTGTTTTTTTGTATTATTCATGGGATTTGTCGAAGCATTTATTCACCTGTTCCGCTTCTACAATTTACCTGACAACTTACTTCGGAGCAGCTCGAGCCAGATATAACAAATGGATAGCAGTACTATATCAGTGGAAAGAAACTGACGCAGGCTCATTTGTTAAAATACAAGGGCTAGAAAAGCCCCAAGTGAAAATGTTACTTCTGAAAAAAATATACCGTATTTCCTTGAATTGCCGCATATAGTATGCGCCTGCCTTGAATTACTGCCGGGTCAAACTTGCTTCCCAAAATAATTAGCGCATGCTTAGTATTACCGATAGGGGTGCAACGGTACGTGTATTTGTATCGAACCGTCTCGGTACGGGGGTGACGGTTCGGCACGCAGGCGTGCCGAACGAGTTAAATGATAAATGATAAATGGGTTGTACTTGTATAGCGCTTTTCTACCTTCAAGGTACTCAAAGCGCTTTGACACTACTTCCACATTTACCCATTTACACACACATTCACACACTGATGGAGGGAGCTGCCATGCAAGGCGCCAACCAGCACCCATCAGGAGCAAGGGTGAAGTGTCTTGCTCAGGACACAACGGACGTGACGAGGTTGGTTCTAGGTGGGATTTGAACCAGTGACCCTCGGGTTGCGCACGGTCACTCTCCCACTGCGCCACGCCGTTCAGAAGCAGAAGTCTTCACAAGCTGCTCTGCTTTCTGCCTCTGTTTCTGCCTCATTGTCCCGCCCACACAGCCATCTGATTGGTTACATACAAAGCCAATCAGCAGTGCGTATTCAGACTTCAGAGCGATGTAGTCAATCCTTCAGCATCGAGCAGAGATATTCGTTTAGCAGGGGAGGAGCGGACTCTACCCACATTATACTAAACACTTCCCAATCACAACTATTACAAAAATCACTATGAGCACGTTGACCTTCTAGAAACTTAAACTGCAGCTCAGTTCACTCGCAGTATAGGCTTGAGATGAAGGCTAATTAGCTTTTAGCGTAACTTTAGCTCATTTTGCTGTGTGTGTGTGTGTGTGTTTTTTGTTGTGTGTGTGTGCGTGTGTGTGTGTGTGTGAGTGTGTGTGTGAGTGCGTGTGTGTGTGTGTGTTAGGGGCAGCAAAGCCCTGTCTGTCTGTTATTTCATTGAATTCTATTGTGTTTAGGGATGAATAGTCTCTCCTATTGCAATTGTACTATTTTTCAGCTATAGTTATATGAATCATTAGTAATGTAGCAGCCTAGTTTTGAATAGCAGGGTCCCTGCTATCACATGTTGATAAAAATACAACATTTACATAATAAAAGTCAACTACAGGCTTCCCAAATGCTGTAATAAATTAAGCATGATGAGTTGACATTAAACAGTTTCAATGGAAACTGTTTAATGTTGCACTTTTTATATGTAGAAGAAAGGTTTTGTCATTTTATTTAATCAAAGCAACAACTTGAGGCAGTTTAATGTGGATTAACGTGGGCAGAATTATTTTAGTGTTCCCAATGTTAAAAGGATAAAGCCATTGTTTATAAATTTGGTAAATAATTAACCAAATATTTATATTTTGTTGTTTTCTTACTGTACCGAAAATGAAAGGAACCTTGACCTCTAAACCAAGGTACGTACCGAACCGAAATTTTTGTGTACCGTTACACCCCTAATTACCGCCTGGTCAAAGTCGTGACGTCACGAGTGACACTTCCCCTGTCGTCATTTTCAACATGGAGGAGTCTTATTTTAATACCGGTAATTTGAAATCGCATAGAGGAAAGAAGATTAAGAGCTCTTCAGTAGGATTTAAGTTCCAAGTTTACATAACACTAAATTTTTTACTGCATACCTTTGGTAAGTGCTGGAGTGAGAAGAGGTTTTAAAATAATTAGCGCATGCTTACTTTTACCGCATGCCTTTGGTAAGCGCAAGAGTGAGAAGAGGTTTTAAAACAATTAGCTTCCGGGCGGCAATTCAAGGAAATACGGTATATTTTGTGAGTAACATGCAGTAACCGAGTACAACAGAAGTGGCGGATGCTGCATAAATTTACCCGTGGACTGCTGAAGTTTCCTGGTATTTGAAAGTTTACCTCATCCAACATACGCAAATAATAAATTAAGGCAACTTGACTTTTTTTGTTAGTTGAAAACATTTCACTTTTCATCTAAAAGGCTTCTTCAGAACATTAGTACCGTATTTTTCCGACTATAGGTCGCAGTTTTTTTCATAGTTTGGCCGAGCGACTTATGTGTGAAATTATTAACACATTAACGTAAAATATCCATCCATCCATAAAGCCCCCTGGTAGGGTCTCCCAAGGCAAACAGGTTCTAGGTGAGGGATCAGACAAAGAGCAGCTCGAAGACCTTTATGAAGAAGAAAAATCATGGACCCAGATTTCCCTCGCCCGGACGCGGGTCACCGGGGCCCCCCTCTGGAGCCAGGCCCGGAGGTGGGGCACGATGGCGAGCGCCTGGTGGCCGGGCCTGTTCCCATGGGGCCCGGCCAGGCACAGCCCGAAGAGGCAACGTGGGTCACCCCTCCAATGGGCTCACCACCCATAGCAGGGGCCATAGAGGTCGGGTGCAATGTGAGCTGGGCGTCAGCCGAAGGCAGGGCACTTGGCGATCCGATCCTCGGCTACAGAAGCTAGCTCTTGGGACGTGGAACGTCACCTCACTGGGGGGGAAAGAGCCTGAGCTAGTGCGCGAAGTCGAGAAATTCCGGCTGGATATAGTCGGACTCACCTCGACGCACAGCAAGGGCTCTGGAACCACTTCTCTCGAGAGGGATTGGACCCTCTTCCACTCTGGCGTTGCCGGCAGTGAGAGGCGACGGGCTGGGGTGGCAATTCTTGTTTCCCCCCGGCTCAAAGCCTGTACTTTGGAGTTCAACCCGGTGGACGAAAGGGTAGCCTCCCTCCGCCTTCGGGTGGGGGGACGGGTCCTGACTGTTGTTTGTGCTTACGCACCAAACAGCAGTTCAGAGTACCCACCCTTTTTGGGAACACTCAAGGGAGTACTGGAAAGTGCTCCCCCGGGTGATTCCCTTGTCCTACTGGGAGACTTCAACTCTCACGTTGGCAACGACAGTGAAACCTGGAGAGGCGTGATTGGGAGGAATGGCCGCCCGGATATGAACCCGAGTGGTGTTTTGTTATTGGACTTTTGTGCTCGTCACAGTTTGTCCATAACGAACACCATGTTCAAACATAAGGGTGTCCATATGTGCACTTGGCACCAGGACACCCTAGGCCGCAGTTCCATGATCGACTTTGTAGATGTGTCATCGGATTTGCGGCCTCATGTTTTGGACACTCGGGTAAAGAGAGGGGCGGAGCTTTCTACCGATCACCACCTGGTGGTGAGTTGGCTGTGATGGTGGGGGAGGATGCCGGACAGACCTGGGAGGCCCAAACGCATTGTGAGGGTCTGCTGGGAACGTCTGGCAGAGTCTCCTGTCAGACAAAGTTTCAATTCCCACCTCCGGAAGAACTTTGAACATGTCACGAGGGAGGTGCTGGACATTGAGTCCGAGTGGACCATGTTCCGCACCTCTATTGTCGAGGCGGCAGATCGGAGCTGTGGCCGCAAGGTAGTTGGTGCCTGTCGGGGCGGCAATCCTAAAACCCCTTGGTGGACACCAGCGGTGAGGGATGCCGTCAAGCTGAAGAAGGAGTCCTATCGGGTCCTTTTGGCTCATAGGACTCCGGAGGCAGTGGACAGGTACCGACAGGCCAAGCGGTGTGCAGCTTCAGCGGTCGCGGAGGCAAAAACTCAGACATGGGAGGAGTTTGGGGAAGCCATGGAAAACGACTTCCGGACGGCTTCGAAGCGATTCTGGACCACCGTCCGCCGCCTCAGGAAGGGGAAGCAGTGCACTATCAACACCGTGTATGGTGCGGATGGTGTTCTGCTGACCTCAACTGCGGATGTTGTGGATAGGTGGAAGGAATACTTCGAAGACCTCCTCAATCCCACCAACACGTCTTCCTATGAGGAAGCAGTGCCTGGGGAATCTGTGGTGGACTCTCCTATTTCTGGGGCTGAGGTCGCTGAGGTAGTTAAAAAGCTCCTCCGTGGCAAGGCCCCAGGGGTGGACGAGATCCGCCCGGAGTTCCTTAAGGCTCTGGATGCTGTGGGGCTGTCTTGGTTGACAAGACTTTGCAGCATCGCGTGGACATCGGGGGCGGTACCTCTGGATTGGCAGACCGGGGTGGTGGTTCCTCTCTTTAAGAAGGGGGACCGGAGGGTGTGTTCCAACTATCGTGGGATCACACTCCTCAGCCTTCCCGGTAAGGTTTATTCAGGTGTACTGGAGAGGAGGCTACGTCGGATAGTCGAACCTCGGATTCAGGAGGAACAGTGTGGTTTTCGTCCTGGTCGTGGAACTGTGGACCAGCTCTATACTCTCGGCAGGGTTCTTGAGGGTGCATGGGAGTTTGCCCAACCAGTCTACATGTGCTTTGTGGGCTTGGAGAAGGCATTCGACCGTGTCCCTCGGGAAGTCCTGTGGGGAGTGCTCAGAGAGTATGGGGTATGGGACTGTCTGATTGTGGCGGTCCGCTCCCTGTATGATCAGTGTCAGAGCTTGGTCCGCATTGCCGGCAGTAAGTCGAACACATTTCCAGTGAGGGTTGGACTCCGCCAAGGCTGTCCTTTGTTCATAACTTTTATGGACAGAATTTCTAGGCGCAGTCAAGGCGTTGAGGGGTTCCGGTTTGGTAGCCGCAGGATTAGGTCTCTGCTTTTTGCAGATGATGTGGTCCTGATGGCTTCATCTGACCGGGATCTTCAGCTCTTGCTGGATCGGTTCGCAGCCGAGTGTGAAGCGACCGGAATGAGAATCAGCACCTCCAAGTCCGAGTCCATGGTTCTCGCCCGGAAAAGGGTGGAATGCCATCTCCGGGTTGGGGAGGAGACCCTGCCCCAAGTGGAGGAGTTCAAGTACCTAGGAGTCTTGTCCACGAGTGAGGGAAGAGTGGATCGTGAGATCGACAGGCGGATCGGTGCGGCGTCTTCAGTAATGCGGACGTTGTACCGATCCGTTGTGGTGAAGAAGGAGCTGAGCCGGAAGGCAAAGCTCTCAATTTACCGGTCGATCTACGTTCCCATCCTCACCTATGGTCATGAGCTTTGGGTCATGACCGAAAGGATAAGATCACGGGTACAAAAGGCCGAAATGAGTTTCCTCCGCCGGGTGGCGGGTCTCTCCCTTAGAGATAGGGTGAGAAGCTCTGCCATCCGGGGGGAGTTTAAAGTAAAGCCGCTGCTCCTCCACATCGAGAGGAGCCAGGTGAGGTGGTTCGGGCATCTGGTCAAGATCCCACCCGAACGCCTCTCTCGGGAGGTGTTTAGGGCACGTCCAACCGGTAGGAGGCCACGGGGAAGACCCAGGACACGTTGGGAAGACTATGACTCCCGGCTGGTCTGGGAACGCCTCGGGATCCCCCGGGAAGAGCTAGACGAAGTGGCTGGAGAGAGGGAAGTCTGGGTTTCCCTGCTTAGGCTGTTGCCCCCGCGACCCGACCTCGGATAAGCGGAAGATAATGGATGGATGGATGGATCCATCCATCCAATCGGGCGGAAGGCGGTGTACATCCTGGACAGGTCGCCACCTCATCACAGGGCCACCACAGTTAGACAGACAACATTCACACTCATATTTACACACTAGGGCCAATTTATTGTTGCCAATCAACCTATCCCCAGGTGCATGTCTTTGGAGGTGGAAGGAAGCCAGAGTACCCGGAGGGAACCCACGCATTCACGGGGAGGACATGCAAACTCCACACAGAAAGATCCCGAGCCCGGGATTGAACCCAGGACTACTCAGGACCTTTGTATTGTGAGGCAGACGCACTTACCCCTCTGCCACCGTGAAGCCCACCGTAAAATATCAAATAATATTATTTATCTCATTCGCGGAAGAGACGAAGAAAATGTCAGCAATCGTCACACACACGTCAACCAATAAGAATTCGGCGGGGGAGGGTCATGGCAGAAGTGCATTGTGGGTCATGGGATGCTAACTGCTATATGCTACTGCCGTAGCTATTAAAATGGATAATTTCATCGTTGGTGGTAACTTATAAAAACATAGAGGGGCTGAACAAAAATGGCACCGAAGAGGAAATCATGTACTGCAGATTACAAGCTGGATGTAGTGAAATATGCAGCAGAAAACGACAAGAGGAAGCGGCGCATACCTTTGGAGTTGGCAGAGTTGTTTAGAGTCGACATAGAGGAAGAAGATTTCATCGAGGAAGAAGATTTCACGGGATTTATCGATTAGGAGTGACAGATTGTTTGGTAAACGTATAGCATGTTCTATATGTTATAGTTATTTGAATGACTCTTACCATAATATGTTACGTTAACATACCAGGCACCTTCTCAGTTGGTTATTTATGCGTCATATAACGTACACTTATTCAGCCTGTTGTTCACTATTCTTCATTTATTTTAAATTGCCATTCAAATGTTTTATTCTTGGTGTTAGATTTTATAAAAATAAATTTCCCCTAAAAATGTGACTTATACTCCAGTGCGACGTATATATATTTTTTTCCTTCTTTATCATGCATTTTCGGCCGGTGCGACGTATACTCCGGAGCGATTTATAATCCGAAAAATAAGGTACCTCAATTTATGAGCATCATTGGTTATGTGGCGTAGATCGTAATCCAAAATACCTGGGGGTCTCTGCTCCACCTCACCAACAGATTAGGGGTCCTCGGCCTAGAAAACATTGAAGACCCAGGTTTTAGACGAAACGGAAAGTGGTCCGTTTTTGACAACACAGAGCGTTTTCTGTCAGAGGATTGGTGCATATACTTTACTGTAATGTAAAAAAAAATAAAAGGTAAAACCACAGTTTGTTGACAATGCTATCATAGTGAATATGTTTAAAGAAAAATGTTTTAGAACATTTTAATTAAGGGGGATTATTCTTTACTTTTGCTATCACCTTAATGAGCAGGCTGAATTAAATTGGTTACGACAAATGAATTCGAATCCTTTAAGGCCTTGAGCATTTCATCCGGGTCTGGATGAATCTCAAGACAGTCAAGTTTAGGTCCCTGGTGGTGAAGAAGGAGAAGGTTACAGACCTGTTTCACTTCTAGGAGGCACCCAGATTCCATGTTTGAGAGAGAAGTCAGTTAAGCGCCTGGGCAAGATCTATGATTGCAACTTGAGGGGCATCGTAGCACGCCAAGCAACAATAGAGAAGTTGGGAACTTGGCTGACAGCAGTGGATAAGTCGGGCCTACCGGACAAGTTTAAAGCCTGGTTCTACTAAAATAGCACTTTGACACAAATCCTCCGGTCATTGTTGGTTTATGATGTGCCAATGACCACCAGAAAGTCTTCTGTTTCCTGCAAAAGTAGTTGGGTTTAACGCGAAGCCTCAGCAGCATTGCCTTGTATGGGTGGACCAACAAGCTGAAGCTGCCCTTCAATAGGAAGAGTTTATAGTTACCAGAGCAAGAGAGTTGCTGCTGTATAGGGACTCCAGTGACACCTACTTCTCCTTGGGTGGCATAGAAGTGCGAACCAGTAGGAAATAGAAGGCTCACAAGTCAGTCAACCAGGCTGAGTCCCGTTTGCGACACAGTACGCTGGCGGGAACAGTGGCATCTGAACAAGCTGGTCTTCAGCGAAACGCAGGACCTACTTAGTGGCCTAGTGGTTAGAGTGTCCCCCCTGAGATTGATACGTTGTGAGTTCATACCCCGGCCGAGTGATACCAAAGACTATACAAAAATGGGACCCATTGTGTCACGACGCAGAGTCGAACCCACATTTCCTCGGCGGCTGGAGCTGCGTGCGCCTCTGCTAGCAGTGCGCCAAGAGAGGCCTCTGCTGACAGTGCACTCAGACTCGCCCAAGCAGCAACAAGCCTGCAGCCTGTCAAGAATCAACACACCTGGATTTGATGAGAGGGAGCTGCATAAAAGCCAGCAGACCCAAGGAACCTTTGCCAGAACGTCGCTATCTTCTCAGTAAGCATTACGTTTGCTATTCCCTCCCCTATGCTTTGCTCTTTGCTCTATCCGAGTCTCCCTTGTTCATGTCCCTTGTGTTTTCCACAGTGACTTCCCTGTCTTACGTGATCGTACCTTGCCTCTCGACATCCATCCGGATTCCTAACTGCCTTCCTCGATCCACGACCTCCCTGCTCAAACCTTGACCACGCTTCCTCGCTCCTGCCCCCGACATCTTGCCTGCTCACGGACTGCCTCTTCGCCTTGCCCCTCTGGATTCGACGAAGGATACAACCAACACTCACAGACAACAAACCCTGGTAACATCCATCCATCCATCCATTTTCTACCGCTTATTCCCTTTCGGGGTCGCGGGGGGCGCTGGCGCCTATCTCAGCTACAATCGGGCGGAAGGCGGGGTACACCCTGGACAAGTCGCCACCTCATCGCAGGGCCAACACAGATAGACAGACAACATTCACACTCACATTCACACACTAGGGCCAATTTAGTGTTGCCAATCAACCTATCCCCAGGTGCATGTCTTTGGAAGTGGGAGGAAGCCGGAGTACCCGGATGGAACCCACGCATTCACGGGGAGAACATGCAAACTCCACACAGAAAGATCCCGAGCCTGGATTTGTACCCAGGACTGCAGGACCTTCGTATTGTGAGGCAGATGCACTAACCCCTCTACCACCGTGAAGCCCACCCTGGTAACATTTACATTATTAATATTACACAGTCATCACTCATTCACTTAGAGTAGAATACACACGCCATGTATCATCAAAGGTTTAAATAAACTTTGTGAACCGCAGTTGTGCCCTGGTTGTCGCCTCCTTCCCTCCTCTGTACATAACACATTGCCTCCCTCCTTGGCACTCAGCATCAAGGGTTGGAATTGGGGGTCTGATCAGGGGCAGTGGAAGCCTTCTGCAGTAGAACAGTAGGGATGCGTAAATAAAAGGTGTGGACCCCATGGGAGGAGGAAGCTGAAAATTATATTGTAGACGGAGCTATGGCGATTTGACCCACACCGGATCAAGTTCCTTATCCATTCAGTTATATGATGTCCTCCCAAGCCCAGCCAACTTATTCCGCTAGAACCTGGTCGTGGAATCACAGCACCCTCTTTGCTAGAGAGACAGATTGCTGGAGCACATCCTGAGCTGCTACTCAAGGGCACTGGGAAATAGATGCTACTGCTGGTTCCATGACCAAGTGCTGCGGGTCATCGCAGAGGTCATCAGCAGAGGGATCTCCACTAGTAGACATTACCAACCAACAAGGCAGTCTATCGCCTTTGGTAGAGCTGAGGAAAAGCCACAGCAGCGAGGATTGCTGGTACTAGCTCAGGACTGGCACCTGAAAGTCGACCTACGGCGACAGCTAAAATTTCCAGAGAATATGGCAGTGACCACACTCAGGCTAGATATGATCCTAGTGTCCAAAACAACAATGCAAGTGGACCTGCTGAAATTGGCCGCTCCCTGGGAAGACCAGATTGAAGAGGCCTTTGTGAGGAAGAGGGCAAAGTATGAGGATCGGGCAATCGAATGCTGAAGCATGGGTGTAGGAGTCGATGCAACCCCACCGTGGTAAAGTGCAGAGAATTCGTCGGCCAGTCTCTCATCGGAGCACTCAAGATGATGGGAATGAACAGAAAAGTCGCCCAAAAAAACACTGATGCGGCAGAAAAGGGGTCCAATGGCTGTGAATCAAGCGGGGCGATCTGTGGAAAACAAAAAACTACTTAGGACAAAGCAAGATTTGATCAGCCTGGCTGGGTCACTTGGGTTAGGACTTATTTGCAGAGTTTGCAAACAATAACAAAAACGGAATGGATGGAAAAAATAATGATCTAATCATTGTAGTATCGACGATGTATGGCTATTTAACTTGGTATCATTACTGTCGATATTAGTATGGTTTAACCCCACCTTTGTTTACATTTAAGAGCCTAAGTTTAGCAGTTAGCATATCCTCCTATGTTGTCCAGTTAAGCATGTTCAGCTATTCTTCGTTTTCCAGTAATAGGTGTAAGAAACAGTGTATTTACCGCCATTTAAGCGAGTATTACTGTTTCAGAAGCAGCTTTGTACTTTGAAGGAACATTGGCCGCTAGCTCGATTACTATATTGCATTGAGGATGCAATTGTTTGCTTGTTGCTGCCAAATTAGCGGGATAGTATTAAAAACTGTTATCGTTAGCTAAAATTTATATCATTATATTATCATCATCTCAATCGCGCAACCCTACACACCACTTGTCACTGTAAATTTGCCTGAATTATTTTATTTATTTATTTATTTTATTTTATCCATCCATCCATCCATCTTCTTCCGCTTATCCGAGGTTGGGTCGCAGGGCGAAGCAGCCTAAACAGGGAAGCCCAGACTTTCCTCTCCCCAGCCACTTCGTCCAGCTCTTACCGGGGGATCCTGAGGCGTTCTCAGGCCAGCCGGGAGACATAGTCTTCCCAACGTGTCCTTGGTCTTTCCTGTGGCTTTCTACCAGTTGGACGTGCCCTAAACACCTCCCGAGAGAGGCGTTCGGGTGGGATCTTGACCAGATGCCCGAACCACCTCACCTGGCTCCTCTCGATGTGGAGGAGCAGCGGCTTTACTTTAAACTCCCCCCGGATGGCAGAGCTTCTCACCCTATCTCTAAGGGAGAGCCCCACCAACCGGCTGAGGAAACTAATTTCAACCGCTTGTACCCGTAATCTTATCCTTTTGGTCATAACCCAAAGTTCATGACCATAGGTGAGGATGGGAATGTAGATTGACCGGTAAATTGAGAGCTTTGCCTTCTGGCTCAGCTCATTCTTCACCACAACGGATCGATACAGCATCCGCATTACTGAAGACGCCGCACCGATCCGCTTGTCGATCTCACGATCCACTGTTCCCTCTCTCGTGAACAAGACTCCTAAGTACTTGAACTCCTCCACTTGGGGCAGGGTCTCCTCCCTAACCCGGAGATGGCACTCCACCCTTTTCTGGGTACTGATTCTCATCCCAGTCGCTTCACACTCGGCTGCGAACCGATCCAGTGAGAGCTGAAGATTCTGGCCAGATGAAGCCATCAGGGCCACATCATCTGCAGAGACCTAATCCTAATATATTTTTTTGTCCTGTCCAGCTTCTTAGGCAAATCATATAGTTGATGTAGGTGCCCGCATCGACTGTTCAGATTTATTTTACAAAAGAAAAATGAAGGATACTCCTCTTGTTGCCTTGTTTGTATTTGATTTATTTGTATTTTACTTTATTTGACTTTCTTTTGTGATCATTTGTCAAATAATCACATGGAAGCATAATATTAGAATTTAACGCTTATACAACTGTTGGGAGTTGCAGAACATAGTTTTTGTATCACCATCTAACTGTTGGAGACCCTTGTAGTGTCACTATCATAAAGTGTAGTAATAGGGATAGCTATATCATAATGTTTAGTTTGACTATCATAAAGCTGGTTACGCAGTATTTGTTTATCAACAAAGTTTAGATACACAACCAGAGTTTTGAGGACCATTATTTTCTTTCCAATTCAAAACCAAGGAACATTTGGGCTGGTATCAGCGATACTGATCCGATATCAGTGTGTTTTGCATTATATACCTGATAGGTCTGCTAAAATTAAAAAAGTAATGTATTTCAAGTGTTGCTGTTCTTCAGGAATCATTTAGGAACAATGTCAATGTCAAGGCGTGGACTATGGTGTGGTTTGTTTTCCCGAGGTGAAAAGCGATTGGAACGGACATGGCGTGAAGGTAAGGACATCTTTTAATCAATAACTCAAAAAAGGAACAAACGAAAAGCGCTCACAGAGGAGGTACAAAAACTTGGCTATGAAACAAAACTATGCACAATGGCCGAACTATGGACAACAAAAACGAAAATTTATTTGGAGCGAGAAAGAGTATGGATCATCGGCACGGATAACATGGGTGTATAGAGACTGATAGAGGGTGATGTCGCCAGGCTGACTGCCTGGCAACTACAGGCTTAAATAATGATGTGGTGATTGACAACAGGTGCATGAGTCCAAGTGAATCAGGTGCGTGAGTTGTGGGAACAGGTGAACTGATTAGTAGTCATGGAAACAAAACAAACCAGGGTGCGCAAAAAAAGGAACTAATGGAGTCAAAAACAAAACAGAACATAACTAAGAAGAACATGATCACAAAGAAATGACAATAAAATCACAGGGCAAACCAAATGATGGTGTTATTCTGCATTGAGTAATATCGAGTGACTCATTTTAGTTGCCAGAAATGTTATTGCTTGCGCATTACATAATTACCTAAGCGGCAGAAAAAGTAGTTTCATTTAGACAAGATCTTAGTGATTTATAGTCACTTTATACTGTTTCCCTGTCACTGATATACATTATCTCAAATTTACAAAACACCAAAAGATCATATTTTGATTTGAGAATCAATATTAAAGGATAATATGTGGTATCGGCGGTATCAGTATTTCACTATTGATCCACATCTTTATTATAGCAACAACAAGAGAGCAGAGTTGCTAAATGACATTTCTAGTGAGCTAGCAACACAATGACATTATCATGTATCTCGTGGATGTGACAGCCAAATGTAGCTCAAAAAAAAAAGATTGCATAATTTCCCCATGTGCCTTTTTTACAGAAAATGTAATTGTGCTAAAAAGTCAGATTTGTAGTCCGATTGCCGGAAGCTCGAGAGATCATCTAACTAAAAACCACCTTGTTGAGGCTGTAAAATCACCCAAGGCAAGACAAACAAATGCCCAAAAATTCAAACTGCAATTGGTTTAACAGGTAAGCAATCAGACATGCTGGCAACGATTGGTTTTGCCTTGGCCAGCGTCAAATCTGTATTTGATGGAATATTTTGGTATTTTAAAGACTATTTGTTTGTCAATGTGCTAAAAATACGGTACCAAGTGCGTCCTTTGACAGCTCAATGTGGAACACAAAACTTTTGTTCTTGAATACAGGACAATTACATTTTTCAAGGGACGGATGGCAACCCCAGTTGCAACAGACTTGCAACAACCTGAGTTGTTCAACTCAATTCAATTCATTCCCCAGATACTCCATCTTAACTGTGACCATGAACACAATAACTAGTAAATTATGTATGGTCGGTACCTCAGAAAGGTCACAGAAGCAAAGTCTTGGTTTGATTGCTTTGAATGCGGACCATAGGAAATATATAAATGATAAATGGGTTGTACTTGTATAGCGCTTTTCTACCTTCAAGGTACTCAAAGCGCTTTGACACTACTTCCACATTTACCCATTCACACACACATTCACACACTGATGGAGGGAGCTGCCATGCAAGGCGCCAACCAGCACACATCAGGAGCAAGGGTGAAGTGTCTTGCTCAGGACACAACGGACGTGACGAGGTTGGTACTAGGTGGGATTTGAACCAGGGACGCTCGGGTTGCGCACGGCCACTCTCCCCACTGCGCCACGCCGTCCCTATATAGTTGCTAAGGCAACGCTGGATCGCCTGCTTTAGTCTACAAACCCCGTTTCCATATGAGTTGGGAAATTGTGTTATATGTAAATATAAACGGAATACAATGATATGCAAATCCTTTAAAACCCATATTCTGGACTACAGGCGGGCCAGGAAAGTACCCACACTCTTTTTTTACGAAGCCACGCTGTTGTAGCACGCGCTGGATGTGGCTTGGCATTGTCTTGCTGAAATAAGCAGGGGCATCCATGAAAAAGACGGCGCTTAGATGGCAGCATATGTTGTTCCATAATCTGTATGTACCTTTCAGCATTAATGGTGCCTTCACAGATGTTTAAGTTACCCATGCCTTCGGCACTAACGCACCCCCATACCATGAGAGATGCTGGCTTTTGAACTTTGCGTCGATAACCGTCTGGATGGTTTGCTTCCCCTTTGGCCGGGATGACACAATGTCAAATATTTCCAAAAACAATTTGAAATGTGGACTCGTCAGACACAGAACACTTTTCCACTTTGCAACAGTCCATCTTAAATGATCTCGGGCCCAGAGAAGCCGGCGACGTTTCCGGATGTTGTTGATAAATGGCTTTCGCTTTGCATTGTAATAATAATAATAATAATAACTTAGATATATATCGCGCTTTTCGAGACACTCAACGGGCTCACAGAGGAGTGGGACTCACCATTCATTCACACCTGGTGGTGGTAGGCTATATCAGTAGCCACAGCTGCCCTGGGGTGGACTGACGGTAGTAGAGCTTTAACTTGCACTTACAGGTATAGCGACAAACTGTATTTAGTGACAATGTTTTTCTCAAGTGTTGCTGAGCCCATGTGGTGATATCCTTTAGAGATTGATGACGGTTTTTGATACAGTGCCGTCTGAGGGATCGAAGGTCACGGTCATTCAATGTTGGTTTCCAGCCGAGCCGCTTACATGGAGTGAGTTCTCCACATTCTCTGAACCTTTTGATGATAGTATGGGCCGTAGATGTTGAAATCCCTAAATTTCTTGCAATTGCACTTTGTGAAACGTTTGTTCTTAAACTGTTTGACTATTTGCTCACGCAGTTGTGGACAAAGGGGTGTACCTCGCCTCATCCTTTCTTGTGAAAGACTGAGCATTTTTTGGGAAGCTGTTTTTATACCCAATCATGTTCCCAAATAGCCTGCACACCTGTGGGATGTTCCAAATAAGAGTTTGATGAGCATTACTCATCTTTATCAGTATTTATTGCCACCTTTCCCAACTTCTTTGTCATGTGTTGCTGGCATCAAATTCTAAAGTTAATGATTATTTGAAAAAAAAAAATGTATCAGTTTGAACATCAAATATGTTGTCTTCGTAGCATATTCATCTGAATATGGGTTGAAAATGATTTTCAAATCATTGTATTCCGTTTATATTTACATCTAACAGAATTCCCCAACTCATATGGAAACGGGATTTGCACAATAATGATGGCCATGTCAGCATGACATGTTAGTAATAGCATTGATGCTAACAGTAGAGGTTAGACTTACTGTATGTGCAGTGCTTGTACAAGGTTTGCTTTACACCTAGGGTCTGGTTTACTAAAGGTCTGAATGTACTCAAACACAGTGGCATGCCGTAAGTTTCCCACCTAGGCTTTCGGTGATGTACGACTTCAATGATTACCTCTCAAAAGACCATCAGTCATGTCACCACATGACCATTGCTGGAGAACTATACAGAAACACGTTCATGCACTACTGGGCTTTAACTCACGTCAACAATGTACAAAATGGGTTATTTTGTGGTGCATTTAAAAATCAATAAACCCGCATCAGCAATTGAATCATATCTTATATGGTACTGTCAAAATTGCAAAAAAGATATTAAACTTGAAAAATAAAGAAATAAAGTATTTGAACTCACAATTTGTAGCAACCATTTGACGCCGTATAAGCCAGAAGTACCACTCGTTGTCGGTTGATTCGAGTGGAAGTGTATTCGCCAGGACAGCTGAGCTAGCCTCGGGGGTTGCCCGACATCATCTCACAAGATGTAGTTTCTCTTTAAATATCCTTCTTTAAAATGGCCTTGCAACTATATATGCCACCTAATCAAAGTTTTGTTCTCCTTCTTTATGGGTTAAAAAAGTGAAGTGACTTCTCTTCTATGGCGCAGCACTTCCTTATTCAGTAAATTGAAATTGCAACTTGTGATTGGATAATCACTTTGGAATGACAAGTGAGTATCCAATCAGAGTCTCGTTAACATCAGGCTACCGAGATTGGCTATAGCAACTGTCTATCAACTCTATGTGTTCTCAAATTCATCCGCTAACGGTCCCAGTGTGGTTTTGCTGATCTGTATGGCACCGCCGCGGCTCAAACCAGTGAGTATACAATCACAGGACGCGGTAATGCCATGTTCAACATGAGGCCATCTCGAAGTCCTTACTGACAAAAACTTGTGATCTGATTGACTACCGCAATCATCCCGTTCACCTACAGTGCACAGACGCCCACATTGTTGATTCTGAAGGCCCTGGGCAGATTTGGTATAGCATGGCAACATAAGTTAGCTGAATTCCGATTGGATAAAAACTATTAACTAAAAACAACAGCACTGGAAGGACATGAAAAGAATATGAATACTTTGAAATTGTGGAGAGGCGGAGCAGACGGGCCAACAGCGGGGTAGCGGTCCTACTCAAGATGGCGGCCAGGAGGCGGCGTGTGCGGCGGAGCGGAGAGGCGGAGCACGCTTGGAGCGACGCTGCAGCAATCCGAGCCAGGTGCGTAAATCACACACCTGCTCTCAATCCGTGCATCTTCTTTTGCGTTATAAAAGGGGAGAAGGAGGAGCGATCTGGGCAGAAAACGGAGGAGAATCAGAAGCAAAAGACGACGAAAGCGACCAGAAGAGAGATGAGCCCGCCAGGAAGACGCAGTCCCTGGTCACCGAAAGGCAGGCCGAGACAAGCAGCAAAGGAGATCGCGCTGGAAATCGGCGCAACCGACTTGGAGCAGCCGCTGTTTGTTGAAATAATAAACGAGTGTCAAACCTGCTACAACGCGTCTTGCATCGATGGTCCTTGCAACCTGCACGACGGCAGCGTGAAACCAGTCACAGAGATATTTAGGGAAAGTAAATGAAAAATTACTTTTATCATTACCAATGAACATAATTTCTGGTTATATTGGGCGGCATGGTGTAGTGGGTAGAGCGGCTGGCCAGAAACCTGAGGGTTGCAGGTTCGCTTCCCACCTATTGACATCCAAAAAAAATCGCTGCCGTTGTGTCCTTGGGCAGGACACTTCACCCTTTGCCCCCGGTGCCGCTCACACTGGTGAATGAATGATGAATAAATGATAGGTGGTGGTCGGAGGGGCCGTAGGCTCAAACTCGCAGCCACGCTTCCATCAGTCTACCCCAGGGCAGCTGTGGCTTCTGATGTAGCTTACCACCACCAGGTGTGAAGAAATGTTGAGTCCTACTTCTCTGTGAGTGCTTTGAGTGTTTAGAAAAACGCGGTATAAATCTAAGTGAGTATTACTATTATTATTAAGCCAGCAGAGAAGGCCTTGTTGGCCCTGACGGCACACCACTGCTCATACACATGCAAACTAAATACCACACGCAAAGCTGATCCACTTAACATGTGCAAAATGGATTATGTCTCTTAAGTGAGGAGAATAAAGGCATGCAATCAATGTTGCGTCTCTGTCTTAGAATGTGCTACAGTATGTATACTCATCACCGTTATGGGAGCATTATTTTGTTTTATTTAATGGCAAGTTTGAAAAGGACACGCAAACTGACAGTTTCACACACAGCTGCATACTGCAACTACAGAGGAATGTCTTGCCTAACCATCGTAGGCAAAGTATTCGCATGTGTCCTGAACAGACTGCAGAAGCTTGCTGATAGAGTATACCCATAGTCACGGTGCGGGTTACGCTCGGAAAGATCAACCATTGACATGGTCCACCATCAGGCAACAGCAAGAAAAGTGCAGGGGGCAGCACAAGCCCCTCTTTCTGGCCTTCATAAACCTGATCAAAGTGTTCGACCTTGTCAGCAGGGATGGGCTCTTCACAGTCCTAGCGAAGATTGACTGCCCACCGAGACTCCTGAGCATGATCAAGTCGTTCCATGACGGCATGAAAAGCACAGTTCAATATGACGGCTCGACGTCAGATGCCTTCGACATCCGCAGTGGCGTCAAGCAGGGCTGTGTCCTCGCTCCCGCTCTCTTCGGCATCTTCTTTGCCGTTCTGCTGAAGCACGCCTTCGGATCGTCGAGGTTGTTTACCTCCACACTCGGTCAGACAGCCGACTGTTCAACCTGGCTCGCCTAAAAGCAAAGAGCAAGGTGCGGGAGCTAACCATCAGAGACATGCTGTTTGCAGATGGCGCTGCTCTGGCCACCCACACAGAAGAAGAGCTACAGAGCCTGATGGACCGCTTTGCAAAGGCATGCGATGAGTTCAGCCTGACTGAAGAAGACAAATGTGATGGCCCAAGATGCTGAACCACCCTGTATCAACATCAACGATTATGAACTAGAGGTCGTCAGCCAGTTCATGTACCTTGGCTCCACCATCACTGACAACCTCTCACTGAAAGCAGAGATCAACAAGAGGATCGGCAAGGCATCCGCAATCGTGGCCAGGTTGTCGCAAAGAGTTTGGAACAACAGCTTGCTGACAATAAACACCAAGCTCTCTGTGTATCGTGCCTGGGTGCTAAGCACACTCTTGTACGCCAGTGAATCTTGGACTCTGTACTCCTCGCAGTAGAAGAGGCTAAGGGCCTTTCACATGCACTGCCTATGTCGCATACCCGGGATCATATGGAGCGATCGTGTGACAAATAACGAGGTGCTGATGCAAGCCATGATTCCCAGCGTGGTCACTCTCCTCCGTCAGCCTCGCCTTCGACGGCTGTGTCATGTGCATCGAACGGACGATGGCTGGATCCCCAAACATTGTCCTCTTGCCTCTGGAACGGTCACATATCCGCTTCAAGAATGTCTGCAAGCGTGACCTGAAAGTGCAAGCAACAGCTGACACTACTATAATCAGTCGCCCTTCACTACACCGGGCTTAAAGTTTTGCATCACAAACATTACATTATTTTTTTTTATAAGCATATTCTTTATATTTAGGGATGGCGTGGCGCAGTGGGGAGAGTGGCCGTGTGCAACCCGAGCGTCCCTGATTCAATTCCCACCTAGTACCAACCTCGTCACGTCCGTTGCGTCCTGAGTAAGACACTTCACCCTTGTTCCTGATGGGTGCTGTTTGGCGCCTTGCATGGCAGCTCCCTCCATCAGTGTGTGAATGTGTGTGTGAATGGGTAAATGTGGAAGTAGTGTCAAAGCGCTTTGAGTACCTTGAAGGTAGAAAAGCGCTATACAAGTACAACCCATTTATCATTTATTTATTTATTTATATTTTGGCCAGAATTGAGTGTTGAACCAAGTCTATTTTATATATTATTCTGTATGCATTATTTGTCTCATTTATTATGTTGTGGCATTCTATAAAGTTGCAACTTCCGTTAAGGGTGACGGTAACAATAGGGAGGCAAGTTGGTGCGATTTTTATCGATCAAGTTTTCAACTTTTTGACGCCTGCCTCATCAATAACTCAATGGGACTCAGCAACTGTCTGGGCGATGCTAAGTAGTTGATATCAATAACACTGGTCCGCATGACATTGGTAGACCTTGATGTGAGCAAGAGAAAACGACAATACTAACAACACAAAATGTTGTTAGCACAAAATGACAAAGCTAATGCAACTACATCTCAACCAAACCAACTGCCTTTCTTCCTCCTTGCTCCCTTACAGACTGCCTCAGTGAACTCAAGCAGTGGTTCTC
This sequence comes from Nerophis ophidion, assembly GCF_033978795.1. Taxonomy (NCBI): domain Eukaryota; kingdom Metazoa; phylum Chordata; class Actinopteri; order Syngnathiformes; family Syngnathidae; genus Nerophis; species Nerophis ophidion. Next base: position 21,044,240 of record NC_084635.1, read on the forward strand.
ATCCAATTTCCTTCAACTTAATAGTAATACAACGGAAATCCTACTTGTAGGTACAAAAACCATTCTCGCCAAAACCAACAGCTTGTCCGTTACTCTTTGCAATTCCTCTTGTCTCCCCCTCCTCCCAAGTCAAGAGTCTGGGTGTCATCCTGGACAGCACACTCTCCTTTCAAGCTCACATAAACAGCATTACCCGGTCTGCTTACTTTCATCCACGGATCATTAATCGTCTTCGCCCATCCCTTACCCCACATACTGCTGCCATATTAGTCCATAGCCAGGTCACCTCTCGCCTGGACTATTGCAACTCTCTCCTGTTTGGTCTCCCTCACAAGTCACTTCACAAACTTCAGCTTTTCCAGAACTCTGCAGACCGTATAATCACCAGAACCCCTTCAATCCAGCACATCACCCCTGTTCTGCAGCAACTCCACTGGCTACTCATCAAACATCTAATCCACTTTAAAATAATTCTCCTCACTTTCAAAGCTATCCATAACCTCTCTCCATCATATCTCTCTGACCTGATCAGTGTCGCCACGCCTTCACGTTCCCTAAGATCCTCTTTATCCATCCATCTCACTGTCCCTTTATGTACACTGTCCACCATGGGTGCCCGAGCTTTCAGCCGCTCTGCCACCAGACCTTCCTAACTTGGACTCAATATCCCTCTTCAAGTCAAGACTCAAAACACACCTAGTCCGGACTGCTGATTCATTGTAATCATATTTTCTTCTCTATCTTTGTTGTTGTTATTGTTGTTGTTTTTATCCAATATTGTAAGGTGTCCTTGAGTGCCCAGAAAGGCCCCTTATAAATTTATTATTATTATTACTATTATTATTACTGTCAAGTTTACCAAGTTTTTGCAGAACAATTGACGCTGAAAGATTCAGCACATGGAAGGCCAGTTCTAACTTAAAGGAATTACCCAGTATCTCCTCCCTGAGCTGCTACCTCATCATGGAGGAGGAGTTTGCATGTCCCAATGATCCTAGGGGCTATGTTGTCTGGGGCTTCAAAGCCTTTGTAGGGTCTCCCATGATAAACAGGTCCTAGGTGAGGGACCAGACAAAGAGCACTTCAAAGACTTCTGTGCATTTAAAAAAAATCGAGGACCAAGGTTTCCTTCGCCCGAACGCGGGTCACAGAGGCCCCCCTCTGGAGTGCCTGGTGGCCGGGCCAGCCCCCACGGTACCCGGCCGAGCAAAGCCCGAAGAGGCGACGTGGGTCCCACCCTCCATTGGGCTCGACACCCATAGGAGGGTGCATTGAAGTCAGGTGCACTGTGAGCTGGGCGGCAGCCGAAGGCAGGGCCCTTTGGGGTCCGATCATCGGCTACAGAAGCTAGCTCTTGGGACGTGGAACGTGACCTCGCTGAAGGTAAAAGAGCCTGAGCTGGTGCGCGAGGAAGAGAAGTACCGGCTGGATGTAGTCGGACTCACTTCGACGCACAGCAAGGGCTCTGGAACCAGTTCTCTCGATAAGGGCTGGACTCTCTTTAACTCTGGCGTTCCCAGCAGTGAGAGGCCACGTGTGGGGGTGGCAATACTTGTTGCCCCGCGGTTCAGAGCCTGCACGTTGGAGTTCAACCCGGTGGATGAAAGGGTAGCTTTCTGACGTTGTGAGAAATGACCGGACATTTAGAGAGTCCAGTTTAATGTGCCTCATAGACACACGGCACTTAACACCAGACGATGCCACCAGACACTTGTTACTGTGAAGGAGGCAATGTGCAATAAGGACATCGAGCTGCCGGCGGCAGGTGTCCGACCATACTACTGTACCTGCCCAGAGAGTTCTCCCACGCCATTGTTGTTTGCACACCTCCGCGAGCGCACACTGAGACCGCGTGTGATGTTTTCCAATCTGATCCAACGAGATTACAAACAAAACACCCTGATGCTTTCATTGTCATTTTAGACTTCAATCATGGACTCAGACGTTCAGCAATTTGCAAGCTGTCCCATCAGGAAGAACAGAAAAATAGACCTTCCTTGTGCAAATGTTCAGAACGCTTACACTGCCACCCTCTACAACCTCAGGGGAAGTCTGATCACAACTTGGTCCTTCTTAAGCCACAATACATGACAGATATCCAAAGACAACCATAACCACACGTAGATTCAGGAAGTGGTCTCCAAAGGCAGAGGAGGCTCTTAGAGACTGTTTTGAGACAAAAATGCCTTATAAGAGCAACATGGTGAGGATATTGAGGGGGTCATGTACTGCACAACTGACGACATTTCTGCATGGACACTTTGGTTCCCGCAAAAATTGTCATCTGCTTTCTGAACAATAATGCCCTGGAATAACAGTAATGTCAAGGAGATCCTTAAAAAGAAAAATAGAGTGTTTAAAGGCCTACTGAAATTAGATTTTCTTATTCAAACGGGGATAGCGGGTCCATTCTATTCGTCATACTTGATCATTTCGCGATATTACCATACTTTTGCTGAAAGGATTTAGTAGAGGACATCCACGATAAAAAAAGGCTTGACTTTACCGGAAGTAACAGACGATGACGTCACCGGTGTGAGGGCACCTCACATCCTCACATTGTTTATAATGTAAGCCTCCAGCAGCAAGAGCTATTCAGACCAAGAAACCGACAATTTCCCCATTAATCTGAGCGAGGATGAAAGATTTGTGGATGAGTAGCGTTAGAGTAAAGCACAAAAAAAAAAAAAAAAGCGACGGCTTCAGGCGGCAGCAGTGAGACCGTTTCAGATGTAATTAGACACATTTACTATGATAATTCTGGAAGATCCCTTATCTGCTTATTTTTTTAATAGTGTTTTAGTGAGATTGTAAAGTCATACATGAAAGTCGGATGGCTGCGGTGAAGGCCAGTGTTCCTCAGAGAAGCCAATGGAGGAGCCAAGATCACAGCTGCCTTTTTGAGTTGCAGGAGGAAGTTGAAAACCCCACTGAAGTCTCCGGTAAGAGCCGACTTAATATCACAATTTTTTATGTAGAGCTTCAGTCGTTCAACAGTCGTAAAGCTGACCAACAGGCCGGATTGTAGTCAGCTGGAGGCGTGTCTTAATAAAATTAAACAATGGATGTCCGCTAGCTTTTTGCAACTCAACGCCAAAAAAACGGAAATGCTGATTATCGGTCCTGCTAGACACCGACCTCTATTTAGTAATACAACTCTAACATTTGACAACCAAACAATTAAACAAGGCGACACGGTAAGGAATCTGGGTATTATCTTCGACCCATCTCTCTCCTTTGAGTCACACATTAAAAGCGTTACTAAAACGGCCTTCTTTCATCTCCGTAATATCGCTAAAATTCGCTCCATTCTGTCCACTAAAGACGCTGAGATCATTATCCATGCGTTTGTTACGTCTCGCCTCGACTACTGTAACGTATTATTTTCGGGTCTCCCTATGTCTAGCATTAAAAGATGACAGTTGGTACAAAATGCGGCTGCTAGACTTTTGACAAGAACAAGAAAGTTTGATCACATTACGCCTGTACTGGCTTACCTGCACTGGCTTCCTGTGCACTTAAGATGTGACTTTAAGGTTTTACTACTTACGTATAAAATACTACACGGTCTAGCTCCAGCCTATCTTACCGATTGTATTGCACCATATGTCCTGGCAAGAAATCTGCGTTCAAAGGACTCTGGCTTATTAGTGATTCCCAAAGCCCAAAAAAAGTCTGCGGGCTATAGAGCTTTTTCATTTCGGGCTCCAGTACTCTGGAATGCCCTCCCGGTAACAGTTCGAGATGCCACATCAGTAGAAGCATTTAAGTCTCACCTTAAAACTCATTTGTATACTCTAGCCTTTAAATAGACTCCATTTTTAGACCAGTTGATCTGCCGTTTCTTTTATTTTTCTCCTATGTCCCACTCTCCCTTGTGGAAGGGGGTCCGGTCCGATCCGGTGGCCATGGACTGCTTGCCTGTGTATCGGCTGGGGACATCCCTGCGCTGCTGATCCGCCTCCGCTTGGGATGTTTTCCTGCTGGCTCCGCTGTGAACGGGACTCTCGCTACTGTGTTGGATCCATTATGGATTGAACTTTCACAGTATCATGTTAGACCCGCTCGACATCCATTGCTTTCCTCCTCTCCAAGGTTCTCATAGTCATCATTGTCACCGACGTCCCACTGGGTGTGAGTTTTCCTTGCCCTTATGTAGGCTTACCGGGGATGTCGTAGTGGTTTGTGTTGTGGTTTGTGCAGCCCTTTGAGACACTTGTGATTTAGGGCTATATAAGTAAACATTGATTGATTGATATTTTACGCTTCATAATGCACCACACATTTTTGATGGGAGACAGGTCTGGACTGCAGGCGGGCCAGGAAAGTACCCGCACTCTTTTACTACGACACCACACTGTTGTAACACGTGGCTTGGCATTGTCTTGCTGAAATAAGCAGGGGCGTCCATGATAACGTTGCTTGGATGACAACATATGTTGCTCCAAAACCTGTATGGACCATTCAGCATTAATGGAGCTTTCACAGATGTATAAGTTTCCCATTCCTTGGGCACTAATGCACCCCCATACCATCACAGATGCCGGCTTTTGAACTTTGCGCCTATAACAATCCGGATGGTTATTTTCCTCTTTGTTCCGGAGGACACCACGTCCACAATTTCCGAATATAATTTGAAATATGGACTTGTCAGACACAGAACACTTTTCCACTTTGCATCAGTCCATCTTAAATGAGCTCTGGTCCAGAGAAGCCGGCGGGGTTTCAGGGTGTTGTTGATAAATGGCTTTCGCTTTGCATAGCAGAGTTTTAACTTGCACTTACAGATGTAGCGACCAACTGTAGTTACTGACAGTGGTTTATGAAGTGTTCCTGAGTCCATGTGGTGATATCATTTACACACTGATGTCGGTTTTTGATACAGTACCGCCTGAGGGATCAAAGGTCCGTAATATCATCGCTTACGTGCAGTGATTTCTCCAGATTCTCTGAACCTTTTGATGATTTTACGGACCGTAGATGGTAAAATCCCTAAATTCCTTGCAATGGCTCGTTGAGAAATGTTGTTCTAAAACTGTTCGACAATTTGCTTACAAATCGGTGACCCTCGCCACATCCTTGTTTGTGAATTACTTAGTATTTCATGGAAGCTGCTTTTATACCCAATCATATCACCCAACTGTTCCCAATTAGCCTTCACACCTGTGGGATGTTCCAAATAAGTGTTTGATGAGCATTCCTCAACTTTATCAGTATTTATTGCCACCTTCCCCAACTTTTTTGTCACATGTTGCTGGCATCAAATTCTAAAGTTAATGATTATTTGCAGCAACAACAAAAAAAAGTTTATAAGTTTGAACATCAAATATGTTGTCTTTGTAGCATATTCAACTGAATATGGTTTGAAAAGGATTTGCAAATCATTGTATTCCGTTTATATTTACATCCAACACAATTTCCCAACTCATATGGAAACGGGGTTTGTATAATCTGTACTGTTACACAGATCACACAAAATGGTTGATGGTTGATTATATGGTCAAAATAAACTTATTTCATTCATTCTTTCATTAATATGTCCGGTATGCTGCTGCCTGATGCTTTGAATTCCCCTCAGGATCAATAAAGTATTTATATATCTGTCTATCTGTCCGTCTTGCAGATGAGTCAACACGGGTTTTAAATGAGCGCAAACATTCTTCCTGTGGTTGGTTAGCAGCAGCTGAGATGATGATGCTCAGCATGTCCGCCTGCAACAACCACGCACGTGATTCCACAACAGGAGCTAGAAAGTCACATGTGGTACCTGCCTGCTCGTCAATGTATTGGTTGATCCGAGTCTGCAATCATTGCGTCGCCCTGCGGTTTTACTGTTGTCGAAGGCTACTGTTTCCATAGCGATGCAGAATTTCCAGTCTTGGATAACAATCATTTAAAATCACTGCTGTTCTCGTTTTATGATCTTCTCCTGCCTCCAAGAGCAAATATAATTTGCCGCATTTTAGGGATGGTGTTCATCGTTTTCGTTTAAACTCGCTCTGTATAATTAGTTTTACAGACATGTAAGTGAGACCCGTTCTCATAACATTAAAAAGCAGGAGTTGCCAAGTTGTGTAGGCGAGGACTTATTAGTGGCTCCCTGGCTTAGTGCTTCTAAGATGGGGTCTACCTTTGTGAGCAAGTCAGGGAGCAGACACTGACTATCACTTAGGCCAGGGGTCGGGAACCTTTTTGGCTGAGAGAGCCAAAAAGCCAAATATTTTAAAATGTATTTCCGTAAGAGCCATATCATATTTTTTTAACACTGAACACACCTAAACACGTGCATTTTTATGTAAGACCAACATTTCTAGAGTATAATAGGTCTCTTATTCTTTGTAATAACATTGTTATTCTGAAGCTAACTATGGTGGGGGGGGGCGTGGCCCGCCGGCCTGCAGCGAACTGGGGTGTGCCAGGACCGGCCTCGAAATCAGCGAGAGCTGCGTAGATGGCCCACCTGAGCCTTGTTTATCTAATCACCTGTCGCTCTGTTATAAGCAGCAGCCAGGCGGAGAGACGGGGTTGGGGCTGGAGCCAGAGCACGAGCGAGAACGAAAGAGAAAAAAACAATTGCTGGAAACAACTGAGAGACTTATTTAAAAATAAAACAATAGCGTAACCCTGAAACGGGCTCTCATGTCGGTGCTTGGTGGTCTGAAGAAACCCCAGGAGGACAAGCCCCAAACTAACCAATAATAAATAAATAACTTCTTAAAGCAACTTCTTGAACAGGTGCGGTAGTAAACGGATGGATGGACTAAAAATGCATGAGAATGGTGCTGATTAAACTATATGATTACTGTAAACTAGGGTTGTCCCGATATCAATATTTTGGTAACAGAACCAAAATGTACTTTGATACTTTTCGGTAATTTTCCAAATAAAGGGGACCACAAAAAATGGCTTTATTTTGACAAAAATCTTAGTGTATGTTTCTTATTGAAATGTTGTCCTTAAATAAAATAGTGAACGTACAAGACTGTCAAGGCGTGGACTTTTTATTTCAAGTGTTGCTGTTCTTCGGGAATCAGTTACGAACAATATAAATGTCAAGGCGTGGACTATGGTGTGGTTTGTTTTCCCGTGGTGCACAGCGATTAGAACAGACAATGTGTGAAGGTAAGGACATCTTTTAATTAATAACTCTGAAAAAAAGGCACAAACAAAATAAATGTGACAGTTGCTTGCTGTCGTCGCTCGGGTTCAGTGGACCACCCAGGAAGGACATGCTTTTGAGCAGGTTTGACTCCTGTCTTTAGTGAAGTTCGGATCGCTTTGCAGCTGCTCTTTTCCACTGATCACTCACGATCCGCTCTTTCAGCCGCCGTCGTCGTCATCCTCCTCTCTGGCTCGCTCCCTGTCGCTCTTTGATTGCTCTTGATCTGCTCCTGCAGGCTCTCCACCTCCTTCCCCGATCACTCCTCCTTCTCCCCTTTTATACAGCAGGAGGAGATTAATTAATTGTGTGCCGGTGTGTGTGCCACGTACCTGATTTAGATTGTGGCGGCGTCGTTCCCAGCAAGCCTCGCCTCTCCGCCTTGCCACATCCTCCACCTCCTTGCCGCCATCTTGGGCAGGGCTGTAGTGTGCCCTGCCCCACCGTCTGCCCGTTGGCTCCGCCTCTCCACAATAAACTATGGACATAAAACAAAAACTTGCAACCTATGGCATGAATAACAAAACTTAAGGGGAACGAGAAAAGAGCATGGATCATCAGCATGGAGCAAGGGTGTGTAGAGGATGAGTAAAAGGTGACTGCCTGGCAACTACAGGCTTAAATAGTACTGTGGTGCTTGAAAACGGGTGTGTGAGTTCAAATGAATCAGGTGCTCCTGCAGGGTCTCCAACTCCTTCCCCGATCTCTCCTCCTCCCCTTTTATACAGCGGAAGGAGATTAATTAATTGTGTGCCGGTGTGTGTGCCATGTACCTGATTTAGACTGTGCCGGCGTCGCTCCCAGCAAGCCTCGCCTCTCCGCCCTGCCTCATCCTCCGCCTCCTTGCCGCCATCTTGGGCAGTGCTGTAGTGTGCCCCGCCCCACTGTCTGCCCGTTGGCTCCGCCTCTCCACAATAAACTATGGACATAAAACAAAAACTTGCAAACTTTGGCATGAATAACAAAACTTAAGGGGAACGAGAAAAGAGCATGGATCATCAGCATGGAGCGAAGGTGTGTAGAGGATGAGTAAAAGGTGACTGCCTGGCAACTGCAGGCTTAAATAGTGCTGTGGTGCTTGAAAACAGGTGTGTGAGTTCAAATGAATCAGGTGCGTGAGTCGTGAGGACAGGTGAACTGATTGGTAGGCATGGAAACAAAACAATAGAGTGAAAAAACAGGAACTAATGGAGTCAAAAACAAAACAGAACACAACTAAACAGAACATGATCACAAAGACATGACAAAGACAATTTATCTTTTATTAGTAAGTAAGCAAACAAAAGCTCCTAATTAGTCTGCTGATATATGCAGGGACATATTGTGTCATTTTCCATTCTATTACTTTGTCAAAATTTTGAGGGACAAGTGGTAGAAAATTATTTAGTAATTCATGTTCATTTACTGTTAATATCTGCTTACTTTCTCTTTTAACATGTTCTATCTACACTTCAGTTAAAACGTAATGATCACTTATTCTTTTGTTGTTTGATACTTTACCACAAATTTGTGTATCGATTTGGTACCAAGTAGTTACAGGATCACACAATGGTCATACTTTAAGTCCTCATGTGTCCAGTGTCAGGTTCTCACACTGATGACATCTATTAATCAGACAAGAAGCAAGGAATCATGCAGAGACAGAGTTCAATTTTCCTCATGAAGTGACACGTATTTCGGGCTGTATCCTGGTTACAGATCCAAACTACGTTCTAAAAGTCAACACTAAATTGGCCCGAGTGTGTGAATGTGTGTGTGCATGTTGTCTGTCTATCTGTGTTGGCCCTGCGATGAGGTGACGACTTGTCCAGGGTGTAACCCGCCTTCTGCCAGAATGCAACTGAGATAGGCTCCAGCACCCTCCGCCACCCCAGAAGGGACAAGCGGTAGAAAATGGATGGATGGATGGATGTTCATGGCCTCATGAACACAGATATATTTATTAGGTGTTCAAACTCATTTTAGTTCAGGGGCCGCATGTAGGAAAATCTGTGCACAAATCATGGCATCAAAACAAAAAAATAAAGACAATTTCAGATTGTTTTATTTGTCTTACTTTGGCCAAAAATAGAACTAACACATTCTGAAAATATTACAAAAAAAATATAGAAAAAACCATCGGCAGCGGTAAAGTTTAGATCCATGAAGGAAAGAAGAAAGTGAATTAATGTTTATAACTGAATACATTTACATATGCATAAAAATGGGTTTTATTTTAATAATATTTTTTAATGAATTAAGTAACGTTTATGAAAACCTTTTTCCAAAACACAATATAGAATGTGAGACATAACAGGATAATGCATACATTTATCATTTGTTGTCAAAATTGTTACAAAAAAGTAAGACCCCAAAAATGTACTGTGAAACCCCATTTTTATGACTTGATGGGGTCCCTGGGACCCCATTTTGAATAATTCCTAGCGCCAACATTGCTGGAGTATTGGTGTGTGCAAAACATCAGCAGGTGGCTGTGGCCTGCGGGCCGGTTTTAATACTAATCAAATATCATCCCAGGGGCCATAGATCATTCATTCCTCGTTTTTGACATCCCTGCTTTAACCCATTCAGAAGTGTTGAACGTCAGAGCAAAACTAAAAAGCTATTTGTGTTAAGATCCGCTTTTCAGATCGCCACATATTATTGTTTATTCTTCCAGTTTTTGTATCACTCCGTCGTTCCACCTGCTTAGTTCCTGTTTTGTTCGTTTCCATGGTTGAACATTAGTTTCACCTGCTCCTCGTTTTCTACACACACCTGTTTCTCATTGATTACTGCCATATATAAGCCAGCCTTTTCTGTTCAGTCTTTCTGGGTTCGTAATTTGCTTTCACGCAACATTTTGCTCACATGCAATTTCTTATTATTCTCGCGGGTTTACACGCTTCGCATTTGTTTAGTCCAGCTCTCATGCTGATGTATTGTTTTTCCTGTTTGTGTGCCTTCGTGCCATTTTAGTTTGTCTATTTGTACATCCTAGATTTCATGCTAGGGTCTTTTGTTTACCCTCTTCTTAGCTCCAGTGTTTCTGTTCAGAGCTCCCTTTTTGTTAAATAAATCGGTTAAACCTTACCTTGCTGTGTTCACGTTTCGACGCATCCACGAGGGAATCAACTTTGGCAGCCACCATGCCACACAGACGTTACAATTTTGAGGCTTTTTTTTTTTGTTGATGTACATCCAGAAAGTATTCAGTGCTTCACTTTTTCCATATTTAGTTATCTATTGGGCTGCGATGAGATGGCGACTTGTCCAGGTTGTACCCCGCCTTCCGCCCGATTGTAGCTGAGATAGGCACCAGTGCCCCCCGTGACCCCAAAGGGAATAAGCGGTAGAAAATGAATGGATGGGTTATCTATTGGGATTAATCAAATTTTCCCTCAAAATTCTACACACAACACTAGAGATGCGCGGTTTACGGTCACAACCGCGGAGTCCGCGGATAAACCACGGGTCGGGCGGGTGACATGACGAAAAAATAGATTTTAAATAGATCCGGGCGGGTGGCGGTTGAACCAATTCGGAAAATAATATTGTAATAATCCCAGGAATTATTACACCGGCAGCCTAAGCAGGGAAGCCCAGACTTCCCTCTCCCCAGCCACTTCGTCTAGATCCCGAGGCGTTCCCAGGCCAGTCGGGAGACATAGTCTTCCCAACGTGTCCTGGGTCTTCCCCGTGGTCTCCTACCGGTTGGACGTGCCCTAAACACCTCCCTAGGGAGGCGTTCGGGTGGCATCCTGACCAGATGCCCGAACCACCTCATCTGGCTCCTCTCGATGTGGAGGAGCAGCGGCTTTACTTTGAGTTCCTCCCGGATGGCAGAGCTTCTCACCCTATCTCTAAGGGAGAGCCCCGCCACACGGCGGAGGAAACTCATTTCGGCCGCTTGTACCCGTGATCGTATCCTTTCGGTCATGACCCAAAGCTCATGACCATAGGTGAGGATGGGAACGTAGATCGACCGGTAAATTGAGAGCTTTGCCTTCCGGCTCAGCTCCTTCTTCACCACAACAGATCGGTACAACGTCCGCATTACTGAAGACGCCGCACCGATCCGCCTGTCGATCTCACGATCCACTCTTCCCCCACTCGTGAACAAGACTCCTAGGTACTTGAACTCCTCCACTTGGGGCAGGGTCTCCTCCCCAACCCGGAGATGGCACTCCACCATTTTCCGGGAGAGAACCATGGACTCGGATTTGGAGGTGCTGATTCTCATTCCGGCCGCTTCACACTCGGCTGCGAACCGATCCAGTGAGAGCTGAAGATCCCGGCCAGATGAAGCCAACAGGACCACATCGTCTGCAAAAAGCAGAGACCTAATCCCGCGGCCACCAAACCGGAACCCCTCAATGCCTTGACTGCGCCTAGAAATTCTGTCCATAAAAGTTATGAACAGAATCGGTGAAAAAGGGCAACCTTGGCGGAGTCCAACCCTCACTGGAAACGTGTCCGACTTACTCCCAGCAATGCGGACCAAGCTCTGACATTGATCGTACAGGGATCGGACTGCCATAATAAGACAGTCCGATACCCCATACTCTCTGAGCACTCCCCACAGGACTTCCCGAGGGACACGGTCGAATGCCTTCTCCAAGTCCACAAAGCACATGTAGACTGGTTGGGCAAACTCCCATGCACCCTCAAGAACCCTGCCGAGAGTATAGAGCTGGTCCACAGTTCCACGACCAGGACGAAAACCACACTGTTCATCCTGAATCCGAGGTTCAACTATCCGGCGTAGCCTCCTCTCCAGTACACCTGAATAAACCTTATCGGGAAGGCTGAGGAGTGTGATCCCACGATAGTTGGAACACACCCTCCGGTCCCCCTTCTTAAAGAGAGGGACCACCACCCCGGTCTGCCAATCCAGAGGCACCGCCCCCGATGTCCACGCGATGCTGCAGAGTCTTGTCAACCAAGACAGCCCCACAGCATCCAGAGCCTTAAGGAACTCCGGGCGGATCTCATCCACCCCTGGGGCCTTGCCACCGAGGAGCTTTTTAACTACCTCAGCAACCTCAGCCCCAGAAATAGGAGAGTCCACCACAGATTCCCCAGGCACTACTTCCTCATAGGAAGACGTGTTGGTGGGATTGAGGAGGTCTTCAAAGTATTCCTTCCACCTATCCACAACATCCGCAGTTGAGGTCAGCAGAACACCATCCGCACCATATACGGTGTTGACAGTGCACTGCTTCCCCTTCCTGAGGCGGCGGATGGTGGTCCAGAATCGCTTCGAAGCCATCCGGAAGTCATTTTCCATGGCTTCCCCAAACTCTTCCCATGTCCGAGTTTTTGCCTCTGTGACCGCTGAAGCTGCACACCGCTTGGCCTGTCGGTACCTGTCCACTGCCTCTGGAGTCCTATGAGCCAAAAGAACCCGGTAGGACTCCTTCTTCAGCTTGACGGCATCCCTCACCGCTGGTGTCCACCAGCGGGTTCTAGGATTACCGCCACGACAAGAACCAACTACCTTGCGGCCACAGCTCCGATCAGCCGCCTCGACAATAGAGGTGCGGAACATGGTCCACTCGGACTCAATGTCCAGCACCTCCCTCGTGACATGTTCAAAGTTCCTCCGGAGGTGGGAATTGAAACTTTCTCTGACAGGAGACTCTGCCAGACGTTCCCAGCAAACCCTCACAATGCGTTTGGGCCTGCCAGGTCTGTCCGGCATCCTCCCCCACCATCGCAGCCAACTCCCCACCAGGTGGTGATCGGTAGAAAGCTTCGCCCCTCTCTTTACCCGAGTGTCCAAAACATGAGGGCGCAAATCAGATGACACAACTACAAAGTCGATCATGGAACTGCGGCCTAGGGTGTCCTGGTGCCAAGTGCACAAATGGACACCCTTATGTTTGTACATGGTGTTTGTTATGGACAAACTGTGATGAGCACAGAAGTCCAATAACAAAACACCATTCGGGTTCAGATCCGGGTGACCATTCTTCCCAATCACGTCTCTCCAGGTTTCACTGTCGTTACCAACATGAGCGTTGAAGTCCCCCAGTAGGACAAGGGAATCACCCGGGGGAGCACCCTCCAGTACTCCCTCGAGTGTACCCAAAAAGGGTGGGTACTCTGAACTGTTGCTTGGTGCGTAAGCACAAACAACAGTCAGGACCCGTCCCCCCACCCGAAGGCGGAGGGAGGCTACCCTTTCGTCCACTGGGTTGAACTCCAACGTGCAGGCTTTAAGCCTGCTTAGGCTGCTGCCCCCGCGACCCGACCTCGGATAAGCGGAAGAAGATGGATGGATGGATGGATAATCCAAGGAATGTAGGCTCATAAAACTTCTTCGTTTGTCTTGTCTTTATTGCACAAGATGTAATACAACCACACAACAGCTCTCATGTCTCTAACGCTTTTCCCGGGACAACTCGAACTCTCACTTCCTGTAGTCAACGTCACTTCCCTATCTCTCCCGAAAGTCCCGCCCCCCAGCCAAAGTCCTTGGCTAACACCCCGTAGCCAGCCGCTACATTATACATAGTTAAATGTTATGTTGAAGAGGTTTATTCAGCCAACTGACGTGTATTTATAAATGGTTGATTTATGTAGGCTAGTAAGGTAAAGTGTTGTACCTGACAACTCTTGATGGTAAAATCCATATATCACGTCACAGACGACGTCACGCTGACATCACGTGACACCTCTGATGAAGGCTGCAGAAGCAAGGTAGCCCAAACTTGTCAGGTACAACACTTTACCTTACTAGCCTAAAGAAATCCATCCATCCATCTTCTTCCGCTTATCTGAGGTCGGGTCGCGGGGGCAACAGCCTAAGCAGGGAAACCCAGACTTCCCTTTCCCCAGCCACTTCGTCTAGCTCTTCCCGGGGGATCCCGAGGCGTTCCCAGGCCAGCCGGGAGACATAGTCTTCCCAACGTGTCCTGGGTCTTCCTCGTGGCCTCCTACCGGTTGGACGTGCCCTAAACACCTCCCTAGGGAGGCGTTCGGGTGGCATCCTGACCAGATGCCCGAACCACCTCATCTGGCTCCTCTCGATGTGGAGGAGCAGCGGCTTTACTTTGAGTTCCTCCCGGATGGCAGAGCTTCTTACCCTATCTCTAAGGGAGAGCCCCGCCACACGGCGGAGGAAACTCATTTCGACCGCTTGTACCCGTGATCTTATCCTTTCGGTCATAACCCAAAGCTCATGACCATAGGTGAGGATGGGGACGTAGATCGACCGGTAAATTGAGAGCTTTGCCTTCCGGCTCAGCTCCTTCTTCACCACAACGGATCGGTACAACGTCCGCATTACTGAAGACGCCGCACCGATCCGCCTGTCGATCTCACGATCCACTCTTCCCTCACTCGTGAACAAGACTCCTAGGTACTTGAACTCCTCCACTTGGGGCAGGGTCTCCTCCCCAACCCGGAGATGGCACTCCACCCTTTTCCGGCCGAGAACCATGGACTCTGACTTGGAGGTGCTGATTCTCATTCCGGTCGCTTCACACTCGGCTGCAAACTGATCCAGTGAGAGCTGAAGATCCCGGTCAGATGAAGCCATCAGGACCACATCATCTGCAAAAAGCAGAGACGTAATCCTGCGGTCACCAAACCGGATCCCCTCAACGCCTTAACTGCGCCTAGAAATTCTGTCCATAAAAGTTATGAACAGAATCGGTGACAAAGGACAGCCTTGGCGGAGTCCAACCCTCACTGGAAATGTGTTCGACTTACTGCCGGCAATGCGGACCAAGCTCTGACATTGATCGTACAGGGAGCGGACCGCCACAATAAGACAGTCCGATACCCCATACTCTCTGAGCACTATAAAGAAATCAACCATTTATAAATAGTTAAATGTTGTTACCCACATACAAAAAACGAGCAGCACTCTTTGAGACAGTATGTGGGCATACTTTTATTTTGAAGTGTCTCGTTTGGTCTGTCGACGGATGTAAGGAAGCTACTTCCGGGTATGGCCAACGAGGTATTTGTTATTTGTTGGTATTTTACTTGGTAAAATGTTTGATACACATGCTGTGCATGTTATTATTTTGACGTTTGTAACGTGCTTTATTTATTACAGTTTTCACTGTGAATTTGAAGGGAAAGTAAGTCTTAAAATAAATCAGCTCAAGAAAGCCATTGTGTCTGTGCTATTTGGAGGGAGTTACATTTTCTAACCTCACTAAGGCCTTGCATCGTCTATATTAGATATATAACAACGGGCGGGTGGCGGGCGGTTGTGGCTTTGATGAAATGTTGGTTCGTGTGGATGGCGGGTGGATGACGACTTTAGTGATGCGGTTGCGGGTGATAGAATTGCCTATCCTCGCACCTCTACACAACACCTCATAATGACAGCATGAAAACGTTTGTTCTTTTGACATTTTTGTAAATGTATTAAACATGAAAAAACAAGAAATCACATCTATACAAGTGTTCACGGCCTTTTCCATGATGCTCAAAAGTGAGCTCAGGGGTATCCTGTTTCAGTTATCCTTGAGATGTTCCTACAGCTTAATTGGAGTCCACCTAAGGTAAATTTGGTTGGCTGGACAGGATTTAGAGAGGCCCATACCTAGGTCCCACATTCCCACACTGAGTTCAAACTTCTCCCATTTACGGAATGACCATCAAGACGTCATACTTCTCTGTACCATTTTCCAGATTTGTACATTTAGACAATCCTCTCCCTGAGGTCCACAAACAATTCAACTTCATCTTTGGAGCGCTCTGCCTTGCACTGTCAGGTGTGAAACCTTAAGTAAAAAACTACTTTTTAAAAGTATTAATTTCTTATTTCAAGCATGAAAAAAAAAATCATGACTTTGACAAAATTGTGTCTCATAATTAAAACAGATGACAGCCAAATGGACTTTGCTGTTTTTTTAATTTTCAATGAAACAATAGAAAATATGTACTCATAAAGTAGTACAGTTGGCACAGTGCTGTAAACTGACAGTTAATATTTAAACATTTAACATGAGACATTTCTAACAATTTTGAACAGAAATAGTTCATGCACATTCAGATGAATTCTTCAAAATTAAAAAGAGCACGCACTTGGCGCGATGATGTCATGTTATCGATGGAAAAATGTATTTTTAGACAATATGTTTTTCCTGAGTGGCAAGGAGACCCCGAGGGTAACAAACGGTTGCCTTGTTGCCTTTCCATCAAGAACAATACATTATTTTTTAGTGTAAATTTGCTGGTTTCAAGAAATGCAATGTCGAGTGCATAATATTATGTCAAAAATAATGGCACTAGTATTTATGAATGAATGAATGAATGAATGGGTTTATTTTGAGCCATGCAAACCAAACAAGAGAATGACATAAAATACAAAAGAAATATATAGATACATTATTTTTACACCTACATCGAAAACATTACATGTGCCTAATCTTTTGTAGATGTCAAGATTGGCTCAAAAGGGAGTGGGAAGAAGTAAACTTATTAGGTCCCACCCCTATACATATACAATATATATTTACAATATATAATACAATAATATATATAATATAATTCAGTTCAGTGGTTGCTGCTATATATTGTCTATATAAAATACATTTAAATTCACACACACTTACATATATACATATGTACACACACATATACACACACACATATACACAATTTATATATATATATATATACATATATATATACATATACATATATATATATATATATATATATATATATATATATATATATATATATATATATACATACACACACAATCACATACATACACACATGCATATACCCAAAATACACACATATCCATCACACACACACACCTATATAAATACAATATATATAATAGTATATATAATATACACTTTTGCCTAAACATTATTAACAGTTTATGGTGCCTATGGGAACAAGCTTTCATTTTGACTGTGATATTAGTGATATTTAAGAATGCTTTTCAACATATTGAGCAAAATGGTTTCATATTATTTCTTTCTACCAAGAAAAGTGCACTTGTTATTAGTGAGAATATACTTACTTGAAGGTATTTTTGGATTCATTGAAGTTAGCTAATTTTACTTGTTTTGGAAAGCCAACTTTTCTTGTTGTATTGGCAGATAATTTTACTTAGTTCAAATAAAATACCACTCATTTTTGTATTTTTTTTTTCTTGTTTTCGAACACTGACTTTTTGCAGTGCACTGCAAAAACTGAAATCTAAGTAAGATTAAATATCTCAAATAAGGCTTATTTTCTGTCTGATTAGATCATTCTTCTCACTAAGCAGATTTTGTGTTAGAGTCTTTTACTTGTTTTAAGTGTTTTGGTCCTAGATGATCTCAGTAAGATATTCCAGCTTGTAGCAAAGATTCAATGACCTATATTAAGTAAAACATGCTCGAAACTAGAATATCATCTGATGCAAAGCTGTGTCATCAACACTCACAAGTATAAAACTACTTTTTTAAAGTAATAATTTCTTACTTCAGGCATGAAAAAAAAAATCATGATGCCGAGCGCATATCATTATGTCCAGATAATGGCACTAGCATTTACTTAAAGGCCTACTGAAACCCACTACTACCGACCACACAGTCTGATAGTTTATATATCAATGATGAAATATTAACATCGCAACACATGCCAATACGGCCTTTTTAGTTTACTAAATTACAATTTTAAATTTCCTGCGAAGTGTCGTGTTGAAAACGTCGCGGAATGATGACGCTTACGTTGACGCGTGCTTGTGACGTTATTGGTTGGAGCGGACATTTTATCCCAGCACCACTCACGACTAAAAGTCTCCTCTTTTCATCGCATAATTACACAGTATTTTGGACATCAGTGTTGCTGAATCTTTTGCAATTTGTTCAATTAATAATGGAGATCATAAAGAAGAATGCTGTTGGTTGAAAGCGGTGGATTGCAGCTGCCTTTAGCAACCAAAACACAGCCGGTGTTTCTTTGTTTGTTGTGAAGCTTTAATATGGAACAGAGCGGTCAAGCGAACATGTTTCTTTACCACATGTCAACCGGCAGGTTTTGGTGAGAAAATTGTGGTAATAAGTCAGCTATTACCGGAGACATGAGTGGAGCTTGCGTCCTCCTGCAGCAGCTGTCAAACAGGCAGCTGCAACTTTCTTGGCTCCTCCATGGTGACACGATGGCGAGGTATAGTGGATGCGTGTTGCTACCCCAGGGATGCAAGAGGACCAAGACAGGCAGGAGTTGCAGGTAAGATTTGATTTAATACAAAACATAAAATAACACTGGTACAAAATACAAAGAAAAGGCATGCCGAACGCACGGAGAGCTAAGCTAATAATTATCAACGAGAGCAGAGTACAGGAATAGACGTGCAGAGCGCACGCAAAGCTAAGGCGAAAAATAGCAATAGTGACTACAAAAAGAACCAATGTGCGTGTTGCAAGTAGCAAACAAACCAACCAGAAGGAACTGAGATAGCAGACAGGACTAAATACTAAAGCAATCAATGAAAAACAGGTTTTGCGTCAAAAACAAGGGCAGGTGGAACCCATGTGAAACCATGGAGACCAGATAAACAGAAAATGCTCAATATAAGGAACGGAAGAGTCCAAAATCACAACACATGGCTTCAATCAGAGACACTGGCTGTCACCACACTCCTCCGAATTTCAGGTATGACTATATAATCTCACTAAAACACTAGTAACACAATAATCAGATAAGGGATTTTCCAGAATTATCCTAGTAAATGTGTCTAATAACATCTGAATCGCTCACACTGCCGTCGCCTTTTTTATTTTTTTTTCTAGTGCTTCACTCTAACTTTCATCATCCACGAATCTTTCATCCTCGCTCAAATTAATGGGGAAATCGTCACTTTCCCGGTCCGAATTGCTCTTGCTGCTGGTGGCTATGATTATAAACAATGTGAGGATGTGAGGAGTAGTACAACCAGTGACGTCACGCGCACATCGTCTGCTACTTCCGGTACAGGCAAGGCTTTTTTATTAGCGACCAAAAGTTGCGAACTTTATCGTGGATGTTCTCTACTAAATCCTTTCAGCAAAAATATGGCAATATTGCGAAATGATCAAGTATGACACATAGAATGGACCTGCTACCAAGAAAAGTGCACTTGTTTTTAATGAGAATATACTTATTTTAAGGTATTTGTGGTTCAATGAGGTTAGTTAATTTTACTTGTTTTGGAAAGTCTTGACAAGCCAAATGTTATTGTTCTATTGGCAGATAATTTTGCTTAGTTTAAATAAAATACCCCTAATTTTTGTATTATTTTTTTTTCTTGTTTTTGAACACTGACTTTTTGCAGTGTGTGAGTGTTGATGACACAGCTTTGCAACAGTTGATATTCCTTATGTGGGCCTACCGAGGATGTCGTAGTGGTTTGTGCAGCCCTTTGAGACACTAGTGATTTAGGGCTATATAAGTAAACATTGATTTATTGATTGATAGTTTCAAGCATGTTTTACTCAATATAGGTCAGAAAATCTCAGCAACAAGCTGTAATATCCTACTGTGATCATTCAGGACCAAAACCCTTAAAACAAGTAAAAACACTCTCACATAAAATCTGCTTAGTGAGAAGAATTATCTTATCAGACAGAAAATAAGCAAATATCACACTTATTTGAGATATTTACTCTTACTTAGAATTCAGTTTTTGCAATGTATATTGACAGGTGTGTGTATTTCCAAATCATGTCCAACCAACTGAATTTACCACAGGTGTACTCAAATTATGTTCCAGGAACATTTCAAGGATGATTAGTTGAAACAGGATGCACCTGATCTCACTTTTGAGCTTCTAGGCAAAGGCTGTGAATGCACATGATTTTTTTTTTTTTTAATAAATTTCCAAAAATGTTTAAAAAAATGTTTTATGTTGTAAGTTAAACTGTGCTTTATTTTGAATAGTCAGTGAAGCTGTAGATGTGTAGTGTAGATGATATTTTTAATGGCAATATCGCGAAATGATCAAGTATGACACATAGAATGGACCTGCTATCCCCGTTTGAATAAGAAAATCTCATTTCAGTAGGCCTTTAATACTATGATCAATGATAATTAAAAACTAAATGTGGGATATAAATATATCCATCCATCTATTTTCTACCACTTATTTCCTTTGGGGTCGCGGGGGGCGCTGGTGCATATCTCAGCTACAATCGGGCGGAAGGCGGCATACACCCTGGACAAGTCGCTAACTCATTGCCGGGGATATAAATAATAATGGAAATATAATTGTTTGTATATGGTATATACTTGGTGCAAAGGTTTATCATGTGTGCAAGAATATTTCACGTGCCTTTACTGTGTATATATTTGAACAGTATTTCTGTTGTGTACAATGTATATTTATAATAAGTTGTGAAAATGAAATGTCTTTTTTGGAGGCTCATCTTGTACTTGACTTTGTTTATAGGGTTAGGCGCCATAAGTTTTCAACTTAAAGGCCTACTGAAATGAGATTTTCTTATTTAAACGGGGATAGCAGGTCCATTCTATGTGTCATACGTGATCATTTCGCTATATTGCCATATTTTTGCTGAAAGGATTTAGTAAAGAACATCCACGATAAAGTTTGCAACTTTTGTTCGCTAGTAAAAAAGCCTTGCCTGTACCGGAAGTCGCGTGACGTCACGGGTTGTAGGGCTCCTCACATCCTCACATTGTTTACAATCATAGCCGCCAGCAGCAAGAGCAATTCGGACCGAGAAAGCGACGATTTCCCCATTAATTTGAGCGAGGATGAAAGATTCGCGGATGAGGATATTGAGACTGAAGGACTCGAAGAAAAAAAAAAAAAAGCTAGGGTAGTGAGAGCGATTCAGATGTTATTAGACACATTTAGTAGGATAATTCTGGAAAATCCCTTATCTACTTATTGTGTTAATAGTGTTTTAGTGAGATTATATAGTCATACCTGAAAGTCGGAGGGGTGTGGCGACCGCCAGTGTCTCTGATGGAAGCCATGGAGGAGCCAAGAAAGTCACAGCTGCCTTTTTGACAGCTGCTGCAGGAGGACGCAAACTCCGCTCAAGTCTCCGGTAAGAGTCGACTTAATATCACAATTTTCTCATCCAAAAACTTGCTGTTTGACATGTGGTAGAGAAACATGTTCGCTTGACCGCTCTGTTCCATATAAAAGCTTCACAACTAACAAAGAAACTCCGGCTGTGTTTGTGTTGCTAAAGGCAGCTGCAATCCACCGTTTTCCACCAACAGCATTGTTCTTTATAGTCTCCATTCTTAATTGAACAAATTGCAAAAAATTCAGCAACGCAGATGTCCAAAATACTTTGTAATTATGCGATTAAATCGGACGACTTTTAGTCGTGAGTGGTGCTGGGATAAAATGTCCGCTCCATCCAGTAACGTCACAAGCACGCGTCAACATAAGCGTCATCATTCCGCGACGTTTTCAACAGGATACTTCGCAGGAAATTTAAAATTGCAATTTAGTAAACTAAACCGCCCGTATTGGCATGTGTTGCAATGTTAATATTTCATCATTGATATACAAACTATCAGACTGCGTGGTCGGTAGTAGTGGGTTTCAGTAGGCCTTTAAGCCTAAAACCCTTTCAGGCTGCAACATTTTTTTTTGTTTTATTTTTTTACATTTTTTTATTTTATAAATGTACATCTGTTTGTTTACGTAAAACTGTTTGTTTGTTCGGTTGACCATTGTCCATAGAAATGATAAACTAAACTAAGCCAGAACTAACCAGCACCAGGCTGAAAAATATCTGCACACATATCATTTGTCATAGCATGATACATACCTCACGTAATGGTTTTCCTCCAGAGACCATGACACAGGTGGATATGCATTTGACTAAGGTGGCAAATTATGTCGTATCAAATCAACCTCAACACCAAGTAAGTAATTTCCAGAATCCAACCTTATCAAGTCCTTGATGTGCTCAACGTTACATGAGACATGCTGCGTGAGTTAGACCTAA
The DNA here is from genome assembly GCF_033978795.1 of Nerophis ophidion. NCBI lineage: Eukaryota > Metazoa > Chordata > Actinopteri > Syngnathiformes > Syngnathidae > Nerophis > Nerophis ophidion. Next base: position 21,066,320 of record NC_084635.1, read on the forward strand.
TCTCAATAATATTAATGCTACGGATACCGTGAATAAAAATGCCTCCAAACAACCCTCTACCTACTGTATAATCTGGCCGTTTTAAATATCAGAGATTGTCTCCCAAAGCGTTATCAGTTGATAAAGTCAAGAGGGACAACAATTTTAGTACCAATGGACTTAACGAGAACCAGATGATTTTTTTTCCGCTTAACGAGGCATCTCTTCCTAACTGTACGAGTTCCCGTGTAGTTCATCTGCTTACAAGGGGTGGAGGGAACACACTAATCTCTGATGTAAACCTTAACCATAGCCGTAGCCTAAGTACTAAACATAAATAATTTGAGATTCTTATTATGGGTCAGTTGCACCCATAATGCTCCACCTGATTGTTATTTACCGCCCCCCTGGGCCTTAGTCAGACTTCATCAACGAATACTCCAAATTTGTACGGATAATATAATTATCATGGGCAATTTTAATATTCACATAAATACACCGTTGGACCCCCTGAGCGTGGAGCTCCAATCTATATCCGACAGTTGTGGTCTTACACAGATAATACATGAACCGAAGCACTGTGACCGGAATAGGATAGGGGTATCACAAGTTACTGTACTCCCGTACACCAAAGTAATGTCCAATCACTACCTCATAAAATGTGAAGTTCAGGCCCATTGTCAACAAATTGGTGTACCACTAGTACGACTCTCACCGGCCTATTGCCCTCAGTAATGACACCATTCCTAAACTAAGTGGGCTCCGTTGATAGCCCGACTAACAACTTTAATGATGCCCTGTGCAACGCCATTGATGATATAGCACCTTTAAAAGTAAAAAAGGCTACTAAGAGACGTACCACTTGTTTTACAGAAGAAACCAGAGCTCTTACACAATCGTGTAGAAAGCTGGACCGCAAATGCCTTGCGACTAAACTAGAGGTCTTCCATCAAGCATAGAGTGATAGTTTAATAGCTTACCTTCGGCTAAAACTAATTATTAATCAAATCTTTATTGCGTCAATAAAAAAGATCCAGAATTTTTGTTTAACACAGCAGCATCGCTAACCATACCAGTAGCTCCACCCACTTGGCTGATGACTGTATGCAATTATTTACTAAGAAATTAATTATAAAGGAGATTGAAGACATCACATCTCAGCTCCAATTGGGTTCCAAAAACACAGATATGCATTAGAGAAAAGGCTATCCAAAAATATTTATCTCGTTTTGAAGACGTTAGAGGAACTCTCGCAGCTCGTTAATGGAACAAAACAAACATAATGTCTACTTGACTCGCTTCTGGGAAAACTCATCAAGGAGCTGTTTGTAATCATCATCGGCGGTCACTCAAAACGAGTATGACGATCCTCTTTTATGAAGTATGCCTGTGCGTGACTTTGTTTAACGTGGGGAGGCTGGTGCACAGAGTCACCACACGATCCCTGATGGATCCGGGTGAGGGTCCAGTGGCATGGAGTCCAAGATGACTAGGGACCCTGTTCTGCTGCAGCCTTCATCCGCCATCCCAGCCGTTGTGACGCTCCATAAGGTTAGCAATCATCGTCTGCCTGTTCCACCGTTGAGGTCTTGGGTTGTTATTTCTACAAAACTGGGTCCACCTGCATGTGGGGGTCCCTTCTTCCGCCATCGCAGCCGTTGTGGTAGTTCTTGCACCTACCGTCATCCACCTGTTTCACCGTTGAGGTCTTCACCGTATCCCTGGCTAGGGGGCAGTCAGGTACTAGGCCTTTGCCAAGGGACACCTGGGGTAACAGTAGTAAAGGGGTTAACCCAAGACCCCATAGAGGAGCCTCCGCTGCCGGATGCACTTTAACGTCATGCCCAGGACACTGTTTGTAATATTAGGACTTAACTTGTCATTAACCTATCAATCTCCTCTGGTACTGTTCCCCTAGCATTCAAAACAGCGGTTATTCATTCTCTCCTTAAACGACCTAACCCCGATTCTGACCTTCTACGAAACAACAGGCTGAAATCCTATTAAAAAACTGCTGCACAACAGCTAAATGAATACTTAACGTCTAACAATCTTTGTGAACCCTTCCAGTCAGGGTTCAGGGCAAATCGCCCTACTGAGACACCCCGGTGACTAATGATTTGTTGTTAACGAAGGATGCTGATGTGTCATCCGTGTTGTTGTTTCTTTTTCGTTGATTTTACCCTTCTACTTGAACGCATCAAATCACGTGTCGGTATGTCAGACTTAGCTTGTTTTTAGGTTTAACTCCTATCTTACCAAAGGGTGCACTGGGTATCCCATAATAACGTTAATGCTTGTACTTGTATAGCGCTTTTCTACCCATTTTTAAAGAGCCCAAAGCGCTTTGACAGTATTTCCAGATTCACCCATTCACACACACATTCACACACTGATGGCGGGAGCTGCCATGCAAGGCGCTAACCAGGAACCATCAGGAGCAAGGGTGAAGTATCTTGCTCGAGGACACAACGGATGGAAAAAGGTGGGAATTGAACCAATAACCCTCAGATTGAACCAGTAACCCTCAGATTGCTGGCACGGCCACTCTCCCAACTTCGCCATGCCGTTCCTAGGTATATTGTTAAGGTATATTGCGGAGTCCCACGTTGTTTGGTGCTTGGTCCTGCCCCCAGAAGTAGCTGCATGCTGCCGCTTGGCATCATACAAACCCTGTTTCAATATGAGTTGGGAAATTGTATTAGATGTAAATATAAACGGAATACAATGACTTGCAAATCCTTTTCAACCCATATTCAATTGAACGCACTACAAAGATAAGATATTTGATGTTCAAACTCATAAACTTTTTTTTGGTTTTGCAAAAAATAATTAACTTTGAATTTCATGGCTACAATACGTGCCAAAGTAGTTGGGAAAGGGCATGTTCACCACTGTGTTACATCACCTTTTCTTTTAACAACACTCAATAAACGTTTGGGAACTGAGGAAACTAATTGTTGAAACTTTGAAAGTGGAATTCTTTCCCATTCTTGTTTTATGTAGAGCTTCAGTAGTTCAACAGTCCGGGGTCTCCGCTGTTTTATTTTACGCTTCAAAATGCGCCACACATTTTCGATGGAAGACAGGTCTGGACTGCAAGCGGGCCAGGAAAGTACCCTCACTCTTTATTTACGAAGCCACGCTGTTGTAAAACATGCTGAATGTGGCTTGGCCTTGTCTTGATGAAATAAGCAAGGGCGTCCATGAAAAAGACGGCTCCTGAATGACAACATATGTTGCTCCAAAACCTGTATTTACCTTTCAGCATTAATGGTGCTTTCACAGTGCCTTGGGCACTAATGCACCCCCATACCATCACAGATGCTGGCCTTTGAACTTCGCGTCGATAACAGTCTGGATGGTTCGTTTCCCCTTTGGTCCGGATGACGCGATGTCGAATATTTCTAAAAACAATTTGAAATGTGGACTCGTCAGACCACAGAACACTTTTCCACTTTGCATCAGTCCATCTTAGATGATCTTGGGTCCAGAGAAGCCGGCGGCGTTTCTGGATGTTGTTGATAAATGGTTTTCGCTTTGCATAGCAGAGCTTTAACTGGCACTTACAGATGTAACAACAAACTATATTTAGTGACAGTGGTTTTCTGAAGTGTTCCTGAGTCCATGTGGTGATATCATTTAGAGATTGATGTCAGTTTTTGATACGGTGCCGTCTGAGGGACCGAAGATCACGGTCATTCAATGTTGATTTCCGGCCATGCCGCTTACGTGGAGTTATTTCTCCAGATTCTCTGAACCTTTTGATGATATTATAGACCGTAGATGTTGAAATCCCTAAATTTCTTGCAATTGCACTTTGAGAAACGTTGTTCTGAAACTGTTTGACTATTTGCTCACGCAGTTGTGGACAAAGGGGTGTACTTCGCCCCATCCTTTCTTGTGAAAGACTGAGCATTTTTTGGGAAGCTGTTTTTATACCCAATCATATTATAGCACCCACCTGTTCCCAATTAGCCTGCACACCTGTGGGATGTTCCAAATAAGTGTTTGATGAGCATTCCCCAACTTTATCAGTATTTATTGCCACCTTTGCCTACTTCTTTCTCACGTGTTGCTGACATTAAATTCTAAAGTTAATGATTATTGGCAAAAAAAAAATGTTTATCAGTTTGAACATCAAATATGTTGTCTTTGTGGCAAATTCAACTGATTATGGGTTGAAAATGATTTACAAATCATTGTATTCTGTTTATATTTACAACTAACACAATTTCCAAGTTCATATGGAATCTGGTTTTGTAAAACACAAACCAGGAACTAAGAGACAGGAAGTATGATACCAGGAAAACAGAAAACTAGGAACTAGAAGACAGCATGCAGCACACAGGAAACGCCTAACAGCTATCCGCATAGAGGTAGTAGCTACAGCTACAACGACAACGACAATACTCCAGCACTGACTGGACGGCAGGGCAGGTCTAAATAGCATCTGGCTGATTGACACCAGGTGTGGCCAGGTGCCAATCGGCCGCAGGTGAGGGGAAACATTCTACTTTAAAAAATCTTTTTGGTGGAAGATTTTACATATTTATTGTGTTTGCCATAAAAAAAAAAAAACATAGTTTGGTTTGAATAAAAAAGAGCGGAAGACAAACAAAAAAAAACAACATAAAAAAAAAGGAAAACATTTTGAAATGAGGAAAAGATGTGAAGTTGATGTAGACTCCAGAGTTTTTAGCGTTTAATTTAAAATATATGTATGCCCTGGCACACCATTATCATCATTTCATGACCTAAGCAAAACGCTTTTTACACTTTTATACTGAAATAAATACACCTACAACTTATTAAATAAAAACATAGAAAAAACATCCAGCAGCGGTAAAGTTTAGATCCATGAAGGAATGAAGAAAGTGAATGAATGTTTATAACTGAATACATTTACACATGTATTCAAATTTTTCTTCTTTTTATATTATTTCTTTAAATGAATTAAATAACGTTTATGACAACTTTTTTTCCAAAACACAATACAGAATGTGAGATATAAAAGGACAATGCATACGTTTATCATTTGTTTTCAAAACCCTTACAAAAAAGTGGGACCCCAAACATTTACTGTTGGACCCCATTTTTATGACTTGATGGGGTCCCTGAGACCCCATTTTGAAAATTCCTAGCGCCAACTCTGCTGTCAACAAAGAAGAAAAAAATGCTTTAATTAAAAAAATATATTATTTTTAAAGCAAGTTCGAGTATCATTGGCAAATGTTCACCTAGTCCCGGCCTTGGCACGCATACATCAATCATCAATCAATCAATGTTTACTTATATAGCCCTAAATCACTAGTGTCTCAAAGGGCTGCACAAACCACAACACAAACCACTACGATATATGTGTCCTCTTCTTAAACAAGCTTAGCTGCTATGCAGTCACTTTAGTGGGATGCGACATGTGATTAGTTTTTATTGTATCACAAATGTTTTTAGTTTTTAGCTCTATGCCTTCATGATGGTTTGTATGTTGTTTGTATTTTATGTAATTGTACCTCGTTTTTACTGTTGTACCTCATTTTTACTGTTGTACCTCGTTTTTACGGTTGTATCTCGTTTTTACGGTTGTACCTCATTTTTACGGTTGTACCTCGTTTTTACTGTTGTACCTCGTTTTTACTGTTGTACCTCGTTTTTACGGTTGTACCTCGTTTTTAATGACTACTGCTGCAAACCAAATTGCCCCTCGGGGGCAATAAAGATTTTCTCAGTCTAAGTCTCAGTCTTTTTGGGATTTCAGAATATGATCAGCCTTGTATATTCAGTTCCCACGTACTCAAGGCTAAGTTCATGACACAAAACATGTTTTTTATGCGGTTGCGAGCTTCCCCAAAACTTGGTTAAAGTTAAAGTACCAATGATTGTCACACACACACTAGGTGTGGTGAAATTTGTCCTCTGCATTTGACCCATCCCCTTGTTCACCCCCTGGGAGGTGAGGTGAGCAGTGAGCAGCAGTGGTGGGCCGAGCCCGGGAATCATTTTAGTGATTTAACCCCCAATTCCAACCCTTGATGCTGAGTGCCAAACAGGGAGGTAACAGGTCCCATTTTTATATTCTTTGGTATGACTCGGCCGGGGTTTGAACTCACGACCTACAGATCTCAGGACGGACACTCTAACCCAGGGGTAGGGAACCTATGGCTCGGGAGCCAGATGTGGCTCTTTTGATGACTGCATCTGGCTCTCGGATAAATCTGAGCTGGCATTGCTTAACACAATAAATAATGAATAATTCCCCTTCTAATCACAGTGTTGAAAATAATGTTCAAAATATAAAACATTATCATGCATTTTTAATCCATCCATCCGTTCTCTACCGCACCTGTTCAAAAAGTTGCGTTAATGGTAAGAAGTTATTTATTTATTATTGGTTAGTGTGGGGCTTGCCCTCCTGGGGGTTCTTCAGACCACCAAGCTCCGACATGAGAGCCTGTGTCAGGGTTACACTATTGTTTTATTTTTCAATAAGTCTCTCAGTTGCTTTCCAGCAATTGTCTTTTTCTCTTTCGTTTTCGCACGCGCTCTGGCTCCAGCCCCAACCCTGTCTCTCCTCCTGGCTGCTGCTTATAACAGAGCGACAGGTGATTAGATAACAAGGCCCAGGTGGGCCTTTTACACACCTGTCGCTTATTCAGAGGCCGGTCCTGGCACACCCCAGCTCACTGCAGGCCGGCAGGCCACGCCCCCTCCACAGTTAGCTTCAGAATAACAATGTTATTACAAAGAATAAGAGACCTATAATGCTCTAGAAATGTTGGTCTTACTTAAAAATGCACGCATTTATTTGTGTTCAGTGTTAAAAAAAATATTATATGGCTCTTACGGAAATACATTTTAAAATATTTGGCCTTGTGGCTCTCTCGGCCAAAAAGGTTTTCGACCCCTGCTCCAACCACTAGGACACTTACAATGTGTTCCTCCCGTTGTTTAAGAACATGTGTATGGAAATTGCAAGCACCCACATTCTTTTAATGTTCATGTTGTGAGTGACCCAAAAGGGGTTAATAATAAAAAATTGGGCAAAATACCCAACATGCTTATACTTAGAAAGACTGTACTTTTTTTCAATGTTGAAATATGGTGAATATGGCTAGATTGATTAACGCATGAGTAAAATTCAATTATATAATGAAAAATATGTGATATTGCTTATAAGGTGACCCTTAATCTATTGACCCCGGTACTCAATCCTACCACTAGGGCAGATCATCGCTATAACGCTGCTCAAATTCGGACAAGAAACCCCGTGACACTGCAACCGCCATCTGTTGCCAGGAAATGACGGCCATTGTCAACCCCGACTGACACCACACTGCAATGTTTGGGTCCAAGGAGTCATATCCCCTGATTCCAACAATCTGTTATTCCAAGAACGCCCGCTGACAACGCTGCTCTATTGAGTGGAGCGAGCGGCATCTCTGCAGAATTAGGTCTCTGCTTTTTGTAGATGATGTGGTCCTGATGGCTTCATCTGGCCAAGAACTTCAGCTCTGATTGGATCGGTTCGCAGCCGAGTGTGAAGCGACTGGGATGAAAATGTCAGGCTTGCCACTGACAGTTTGTTTATGTTTTAGTTTTTCCTCTGTGTGTTTAGTATTTCATGTCCTTAGTACTCTTATTTGGGTTCAGCTTCCTGTTTGTCTCCCTGAGCGCGTTGTTTCCCCTCAGCTGCGGCTGATTGGCACCTGGCCACACCTGGTGTCAATCAGCCCGATCCTATTTGTACCTGCTTTGTCTTCCAGTCAGTGCTGGATTATTGTCTTGTCGATAAATTTCGTATTGTCGCTCCTGTCGTGTCGTTTTATGTTGAGTCATTGCAGCGTAGCGGTAAGCTATCTTTCGGTATCTGTTTGTAGCTTACTGATTTTTGCTCCCTGCTTCCGTTTTGTTTTCACTCTACAAGTAACGACTTCTGTTTTCCTGTTTGCTACCCGCTAGCTTCCACGCTAGGCCCCTTTTTGTTTCTTGCTAGCTTCTATGCTAAAGACCCTTTTGTTTGTTATCCGCCTCGTGCGCGTCCTTTGTTAGTACCCCTTTGTTTGTTCTTATTCTAATATTTTAATTTAATCATGTTTTCCTGTTCAATGCCTGCCTTCGTCTCTGCATATTGGGGTTTGTCACAAACTAACTCTGACAGAAATTTAGCACCTCCAAGTCCGAATTCATGGTTCTCACCCGGAAAACGGGTGGAGTGCTATCTCCAGGTGGGGAGGAGATCTTGCCCCATGTGGAGGAATTCAAGTACCTTGGAGTCTTGTTCACGAGTGAGGGAAAAGTGGATTGTGAGATCGACAGGCGGATCGGTGCGGCTTCAGTAATGCGGACGCTGTATCGATCCGTTGTGGTGAAGAAGGAGCTGAGCCGGAAGGCAAAGCTCTCAATTTACCGGTCCATCTACGTTCCCATCCTCACCTATGGTCATGAGCTTTGGGTCATGACCAAAAGGATAAGATCACGGGTACAAGCGGCCGAAATGAGCTTCCTCCGCCGGATGGCGGATCTCTCCCATAGAGATAGGGTGAGAAGCTCTGTCATCCGGGAGGAACTCAAAGTAAAGATGTGCTCCTCCACATCGAGAGGAGCCAGATGAGGTGGTTCAGGCATCTGGTCAAGATGCCACCCGAGCGCCTCCGGAAGGAGGTGTTTAGGGCACGTCTGAACAGTAGGAGGCCATGGGGAAGACCCAAGACACGTTTGGAAGACTATCAATCAATCAATCAATCAATGTTTATTTATATAGCCCCAAATCACAAATGTCTCAAAGGACTGCACAAATCATTAGGACTACAACATCCTCGGAAGAACCCACAAAAGGGCAAGGAAAACTCACACCCAGTGGGCAGGGAGAATTCACATCCAGTGGGACGCCAGTGACAATGCTGACTATGAGAAACCTTGGAGAGGACCTCAGATGTGGGCAACCCCCCCCAGGGGACCGAAAGCAATGGATGTCGAGCGGGTCTAACATGATGCTGTGAAAGTTCAATCCATAGTGGCTCCAACACAGCCGCGAGAGTTCAGTTCAAAGCCGATCCAAGACAGCAGTGAGAGTCCCGTCCACAGGAGACCATCTCAAGCGGAGGCGGATCAGCAGCGGATCAGCAGCGTAGATCTCCCAGCTGCCCTGGGAACGCCTGGGAACGCCTCGGGATCCCCCGGGAGGAGCTGGATGAAGTGGCTTGGGAGAGGGAAGTCTGGGCTTCCCTGCTTAGGCTGCTGCCCCCGCGACCCGACCTCGGATAAGCGGAAGAAGATGGATGAGCGGGATTTCTTCTGCTGGTACCCCGCTTGTTTTATTTACAGAGTTATTTTTCATCAATCAATCAATCAATCAGAGTTGACTTACATAGGCCTTAATCACAAATGTCTCAAAGGGCTGCACAAGCCGCAATGACATCCTTGTCCCAGATCCTTTTTTTCTTTTGTTTCTGTGGGTTAACCTGACTCTCATCAGACCCTTTTTGTTCGCCGAGTTCCATACAAGGATAGGGGCTCGAGGTCATTGGATACTCCTTCAAGATTGCAAAAAACTGTTATGATCCGCCGCCCGGATCATACATTATTTTGGTTTTTTGAGTCCTTTTGTGTTTCTTGTTTGTTTTTGGAACTTCCTTATTTATCTTGTCTCCATGGTTTCATATTTGTTCCACCTGCCACTTGTATTTTGACGCGCACCTGTTTTCTGATTGCGGCCAGTATTTAAGCCTGCCTTCTCCCTTTGTTCACCCTGGATCTCTTGTTTGCTATAGGCAACGTTCACCTGGTTATCTTCCTATGTCTTGTTCTGTGCTAAGTTTTATCTTAGCTTCCCGTGCGCTCGGCTACTTTTTGGACAATGTTCTCAGTGGTAGTTTAGCTTTAGCTTCCCGTGCGTAGGCAGGCGCTTTCTTTTGCCTGTTTTGTACCGGTGTTATTTTATTTTTGTATATTGAACCAAGCTCTTACCTGCTATTCCTGTCCGTCTGGTCCATATTGCATCTTGGGGTGACAAAACGCGCATCACCATGCGCACACCGCGTGACAAAAATAGTGAACCAGTCAGGATCAGCGGGCGGGATTTCATAGATGTGACATAACACCGAAGCCACTGTTCGATTCAAACAACAATGGTGTTTGCTGACATTGATTCTGCTATTGCAACTGTTTTGTCGAATCTATCGAGTGTTCATTCTTTAAAAGATGACGTCATTCAAGATAACAGACAAGTGGTTTATCCAATCACATACAATGATTTTTTTTACAAGGCCCCGCCTTCTGAAATACATCTCCTAATGAGGGGTCCCAGATCCTTGTGTGGAGCTCAGCGAATTCCAAGGATCTGGGTAGAGTCAGGTTAACTCTGCATAGCTCTTTCCATCTTTTCTAATGTCTTCTACAGATGTCCTTGTTTTGCTTACATAATTTTGCAAATGGTGTCCCATATCGCCTTTCCTCCAGCAGTGCTGAGATTTCTCTGCAGAAGTTGTTCCATTTATATAAAAGTGCATGTTCCAACAAAACCTCCAATTCAGAGGCTTCAAATTTCATTTTGCTTTTACAGCTGCTGTCCTCTCCCAAACTTTCCATCATTGCAGCCGGTCGGACACCACCATCCCATCCATCCATTTACAACCGCTTGTCCCTTTCGGGGTTGCGGGGGGTTGCCGGAGCCTATCTCAGCTGCACTCGGGCAGAAGGCAGAGTACACCCTGGACAAGTCGCTACCTCATTGTAGGGCCAACACAGATATACAGACAACATTCACACTGACATTCACACACTAGGGACCATTTAGTGTTGCCAATCAACCTATCCCCAGGTGCATGTCTTTGAAAAATGGAGAAAGCCGGAGTATCCAGAGGGAACCCACGCAGTAGAGATGCGCGGATAGGCAATTATATCATCCGCAACCGCATCACCAAATTCGTCATCCACCCGCCGTACATCCGAACCAACATTTTATCAGAACCGAAACCGCCCGCCACCCGCCCGCTGAAATAAATTAGAGGTCGGCCACCTTTACAGAGTTGTTTAAATCCGTTTCACAGAGTAAAGAAGACAATGGGAGCCGCTAACGTTCTTGCGAATATCCAATGGCGTTCATCCCGATGAAAAGAATATGGGCGTGCTGTGAAGCCATTGCCTTTGACGCCTTCAACAACATGTACAAACCGATTGTTAGTGCGGCAACCTGTTGTGTGCAGCTTCTGCAATCACACGTACAAGATTGAAAGGCATACTGGGTGATACAGAGTAAACTGATGGTTGTGATATAAACAACTTTAACACTTACTAATATGCGCCACGCTGTGAAGTCACACCAAAAAAGATTGACAAACACATTTCGGGAGGACATCCTCACAGTAACACAACATAAACGCAACACAACAAATACCCAGAATTCTTTGTATCCATGACGAACCTGAATATATTTTACACCCCCGCGCCCCCAACCTCGCCCACCTTACCGACGCACGGGGTGTAGCGGGGTGTATAAAATAGTCTGATTTGTCATGGATACAAATGATTCTGGGTATTTGTTGTGTTGCGTTTATGTTGTGTTACTGTGAGCATGTTCTCCCGAAATGTGTTTGTCAATCTTGTTTGGTGTGGCTTTACAGCGTGACGCATATTACTAAGAGTGTTAAAATTGTTTATATCACAACCATTAGTGTACTCTGTGTCACCCAGTATGCCTTGCAGGCGTGTGCATGTTGCTGCGGAAGCCATACAAAACATGTTGCTGGACTGACAAGCAGATCATACATGCTGTAGTAGGCGACAAAGCCAATGGCTTCATAGCGCGCCCTAATACTTATTAACTGGGTGACTGCCGGCAGTCACTCTAGAGAATATTAGCGTCTCCTATTGTCTAAGGCTCTTTGAATGGTAAAAGATACCAATCCCAAAACCATGTATATCAAATATTTCCGGATGGTTCAACCGCCATCCGCCCGAATCTAATTAAAATCTATTTTTTTGGCCTTTTCACCCGCCCGACCCGCGGTTTATCCGCGGACTCCGCGGATGAGACCGCAAACCACGCATCTCTACCACGCAGTCTTGTGGAGAACATGCAAACTCGACACAGAAAGATCCTAAGACCGGGATTGAACTCAGGACTACTCAGGACCTTCGTATTGTGAGGCAGATGCACTGACCCCCTGTACCACCGTGCTGCCCGAAGGACACCCAACTCGTTATTTAAAAAGGGCGGTGTGCACTCCGTCTGCAACCCTTTTTAATTGAACAAGCAGCCTTAATTTTTATTTGTTCTGTTCAGCTACTCAGTCAGATCATATTGTTGATGTAGATAGATAGATATGCCTATAGCCATACTTGCCAACACTCCGGACTCCCGAAATTCAGCGCCTCTCCCGAAAACCTCCCAAGACAAATTTTCTCCCGAAAATCTCCCGAAATTCAGGCGGAGCTGGAGACCTGAGTGAGGACAGCCGGTTTTCACGTCCGCTTTCCCACAATATAAACAGCGTGCCTTCCCAATGACGTTATAACTGTAGAATGATCGAGGGCGAATTCTTGGTTGCTTATGTGGGTTTATTGTTAGGCAGTTTCATTAACGTCCTCCCAGCGCGGTAACAACACACAACAACAGCAGTCGCGTTTTCGTCGGTCGTAAAGCAATTCGTCTGCCGTAAACAGCAATGTTGTGACACTCTTAAACAGGACAATACTGCCATCTACTGTACATGCATATGGTTAGAAAAATAGTGACAGAGAATAGAACAAGGATGGATGAATAAACCTTTAACTCAACAATGACATGAGTGTTATGTGTGTGCATATGTGTACAGTAAATAAATTAACACTGAAACTCAAGTATTTGTTGTATTTATATATAGATGTGCATACAGTATATATATATATATATATATATATATATATATATATATATATATATATATATATTAAAATATATATATATATAGCTAAAATTCACTGACAGTCAAATATATATATATATATATATATATATATATATATATATATATATATATATATATATATATATATATATATATAAAATACTTGACTCCTAACCCTGCCCCCAACCACGCCCCTCCCCCAACCACGCCCCCCCCGACCACCTCCCGAAATAGGAGGTCTCAAGGTTGGCAAGAATACCTATAGCTGCTGTACATACCGTATATTTTGGAGTATAAGTCGCTCCGGAGTATAAATCGCACCTGCCGAAAATGCATAATAAAGGAGGAAAAAAACATATATAAGTCGCATTTTTGGGGGAAATTTATTTGAAAAAACTCAACATCAAGAATAGACGTTTGAAACACTAAATTGGCCCTAGTGTGTGAATGTGAGTGTGAATGTTGTCTGTCTATCTGTGTTGGCCCTGCGATGAGGTGGCGACTTGTCCAGGGTGTACGCCGCCTTCCGCCCGATTGCAGCTGAGATGGGCGCCAGCGCAACCCCGCGACCCCAAAAGGGAATAAGCGGTAGAAAATGGATGGATGGAAGGCAATTTAAAATAAATAAAGAATAGTGAACAACAGGCTGAATAAGTGTACGTTATAAGACGCATAAATAACCAACTGAGAAGGTGCCTGGTATGTTAACCTAACATATTATGGTAAGAGTCATTCAAATAACTATAACATATAGAACATGCTATACGTTTACCAAACAATTTGTCACTCCTAATCGCTAAATCCCGTGAAATCTTATACGTCTAGTCTCTTATGTGAATGAGCTAAATAATATTATTTGATATTTTACGGTAATGTGTCAATAATTTCACACATAAGTCGCTCCTGAGTATAAGTCGCACCCTCGGCCAAACTATTAAAAAGACTGCGAATAATAGTCTGAAAAATACGGTATTTACTTTACAAACGAAAAGTGTGGCATACTGTTGCCTTATTTGTATTTGACTTTATTAAATGGATTTACATCAATGTTTGGCGCAGTCAGACCAGAACGGGGACAGATAGAAAGAAGAAAAAGAGGAAGACAGAGGGGGAAATTGCGGGGGCATGAAGGTGATAAGATAGAAAGACTACAACAAGAAACAAAAACAAACTAAACAACATCAGCAAATTCGATACGTTCAAATATCATAGCAAAGAACCAGTTGCTGAAGTAGATATTAATAACACAGAAATGACAATGAACATTATAGCACTACAAATGGAACAATAAAAATAGCAATGGAAATTGGAAACTATTGATAATGAATAATAACAAAAATGACCTTAAATATCAACATTACAGGTGTTTCGAATGCAACAATGCATTTATGCAATGAAAACTTGAATTATAAAAGCAGATAAATGGAGGAAAAGAAAGAGACACAAGTTATATATAGCCATGTAGATGGTTATGATAAAAATAGGTGAGGCTTAATCAGTGTGCTGTATACATACATATATTTACTGAATGTGAGTGTGAATGTTGTTTGTCTATCCGTCTCGGCCCTGAGATGAGGTGGCGACTTACACCGCCTTCCGCCCGAGTGCAAATGGGATGGGTTCCAGCAACCCCGTGACCCGACAGGGACAAGTGGTAGAAAATGTATGTATGTACAAATCCCGTTTCCATATGAGTTGGGAAATTGTGTTAATGTAAATATAAACGGAATACAATGATTTGCAAATCATTTTCAACCCATATTCAATTGAATATGCTACAAAGACAATATATTTGATGTTAAAACTCAAGCTTTATTTTTTTTTTGCAAATAATAATTAACTTAGAATTTCATGGCTGCAACACGTGCCAAAGTAGTTGGGAAAGGACATATTCACCACTGTGTTACATCACCTTTTCTTTTAACGACACTCAATAAACCTTTGGGAACTGAGGAAACTAATTGTTGAAGCTTTGAAAGTGGAATTCTTTCCCATTCTTGTTTTATGTAGAGCTTCAGTCGTTCAACAGTCCGGGGTCTCCGTTGTCGTATTTTACGCTTCATAATGCGCCACACATTTCCGATGGGAGACAGGTCTGAACTGCAGGGGGGCCAGGAAAGTACCCGCACTCTTTGTTTACGAAGCCACGCTGTTGTAACACTTGTCTTGCTGAAATAAGCAGGGGTGTCCATGATAACGTTGCTTGGATGGCAGCATATGTTGCTCCAAATCCTGTATGGACCATTCAGCATTAATGGTGCCTTCACAGATGTGTAAGTTACCCTTAGGCACTAATACACCCCCATACCATCACAGGTGCTGGCTTTTGAACTTTGCGCCTATAACAATCCGAATGGTTATTTTCCTCTTTGTTCTGGAGGACACCACGTCTTCTGTTTCCAAACATAATTTCAAATGTGGACTCGTCAGACCACAGAACACCTTTCCACTTTATCAGTCCATCTTAGGTGAGCTCGGGCCCAGCCAACCCGGCGGCGTTTCAGGATATTGGGTAGGAGAGTTTTAACTTGCACTTACAGATGTAGCGACCAACTGTAGTTACTGACAGTGGTTTTATGAAGTGTTCCTGAGCCCATGTGGTGATATCGTTTACACACTGATGTGGGTTTTTGATGCAGTCCCGCCTGAGGGATCAAAAGTCCGTAATATCATCGCTTACGTGCAGTGATTTCTCCAGATTCTCTGAACTTTTTGATTATTTTACAGACCGTAGATGGTAAAATCCCTAAATTCCTTTCAATAGCTCGTTGAGAAATGTTGTTCTAAAACTGTTCGACAATTTGCTTACCAAGTAGTGACCCTCACCCCATCCTCTTTTGTGAATTACTTAGCATTTCATGGAAGCTGCTTTTATACCCAATCATGGCACCCAACTGTTCCCAATTAGCCTGCACACCTGTAGGACGTTCCATATAAGTGTTTGATGAGCATTCCTCAACTTTATCAGTATTTATTTCCACCTTTCCCAACTTCTTTGTCACGTGTTGCTGGCATCAAATTCTAAAGTTAATGATTATTTGCAACAAAAAAAAATGTTTATCGGTTTGAACATCAAATATGTTGTCTTTTTAGCATATTCAACTGAATATGGATTGAAAATTATTTGCAAATCATTGTATTCCGTTTAAATTTACATCTAACACAATTTCCTGACTCATGGAAACGGGGTTTGGATTCATATCTATGTCTATCTATCTATCTATCTATCTATATATATATATATATATATATATATATATATATATATATATATATATATATATATATATATATATATATATATATATATATAAATATATGCTCACACAGCCACACACATATATACATACACACATGCATACATACACATACACAAATACATGCCCACATACATACACACACACATCTACGCATACACACACACATATATATATATATATATATATATATATATATATATATATATATATACATATATATATATATATATATATATATATATATACATATATATATATAAACATGGATATGCAAGTCCACACAGCCACACACATATACATACATAAACATATACACATACATACACACACACGCATATACACATATATACATATATATATATATATATATATATATATATATATACATATATATACATATATATATATATATATATATATATATATATATATATATATATATATATATACATATATATATATATATATATATATATATATATATATATATATATATATATATATATATATATATATATATATATATATATATATAACATGCATATGCAAGCCCACACAGCCACACACACATATATATACATAAACATATACACATTCATACACAAATGCATACATACATATATACTGTACATGCCTACATAGCAGTGATCCAGCCCAGGAACTCACCGTCCACCGAAAACTAGCCCATCCATTCCCCCCCCACCCACGAGTCAACCCCCAACAAGCCCTCACCCAGATGGCAGCACGACATCGGGCACGAGGGACGGCGTAGCAGAGTGCGAGGGCAAGCCCGAGTAGACACCCGACAATCCAACCAACATGACAACAGACGGAAACAAAGCCAGCAAGTCTGCCAGCCCCAACAACCAAGCGCCGCACACAAACTACAACAGCGGCCACCCGCTAACACCAAAACCCAGAAGCGACGGGCTCTTGAACCACCAACAAACAAAATCAAAAAACAACAGCTGCAAAACTCCCAACAACCAGAACCACCCGATCAAATCAAAATGAAAACGAAAATCCGAGACTGACAACCACATGCGGACGAAATCATGGAGACCAGCCAGCGCCAGACCTCCAGTCAGTTCCAACGCCAGCACGCCATCAAGAGACATCAACACCACACCGCACCAAGAAACCCCACTCCCCAATCAAAACATGCATAAACACACCTCCGCCCAAACACCCGAGCCACAACACCCATATCAAATAAGAAAGCTGCGCTGCCCCCGCACCAAGCCACCGACAAAACCTCCACAGCGCAAAGCCGGATCAGACAGACACGGACCCCGCTCAACGGAAGCAAAACTCCCACGACTGCCCACACAAACCACATCTATGAAAAAGCGCAGTCTTAAAGGGGAACATTATCACAATTTCAAAAGGGTTAAAAACAATAAAAATCAGTTCCCAGTGGCTTGTTTTATTTTTCGAAGTTTTTTCAAAGTTTTACACCTCCCGGAATATCCCTAAAAAAAGCTTTAAAGTTCTTGATTTTCGCTATTTGCGATGCGACTGTCCATTTCCCTGTGACGTCATACAGGGCTGCCAATACAAACAACATGGCGGTTACCACAGCAAGATATAGCGACATTAGCTCGGATTCAGACTCGGACTTCAGCGGCTTAAGCGATTCAACAGATTACGCATGTATTGAAACAGATGGTCGGAGTATGGAGGCAGATAGTGAAAACGAAATTGAAGAAGAAATTGAAGCTATTGAGCGAATAGCTTTTGACGCTATTCGGCCATAGCATGGGTGTACATAATGAAGTGGCCCATAGCATGGCTGCCGTTAAAATGTGCAGACCAAACGATCAGGACTTTCGCATCTTGTGACACTGGAGCATCTTAAATCCGTCGATTGGTAAGTGTTTGTTTCGCATTAAATGTGGGTATCAAGTTTCAAATGGACATACAGCTAGCGTAAATAGCTTGTTAGCATCGATTAGCGTAGCATGTTAGCATCGATTAGCTGGCAGTCATGCCGTGACCAAATATGTCTGATTAGCACATAAGTCAACAACATCAACAAAACTCACCTTTGTGATTTCGTTGACTTAATCGTTGCAAATGCATCTGCAGGTTATCCATACATCTCTGTGCCATGTTTGTCTTAGCATCGCCGGTCAAATGTGAAGACACTCTGGTACATTCAATGGGGGTCTGGCGGCAGATTTCTTGCCAGTGGTGCAACTTGAATCCCTCCCTGTTAGTGTTGTTATAGCCTCCGACAACACACCGACGAGGCATGATGTCTCCAAGGTTCCAAAAAATAGTCAAAAAAATGGAAAATAACAGAGCTGAAACCCGGTGTCTGTAATGTGAAAATGAATATGGCGGGTGTATTACCTCGGTGACGTCACTTTCTGACGTCATCGCTAAAAGACCGATAAACAGAAAGGCATTTAATTTTCCAAAATTCACCCATTTAGAGTTCGGAAATCGGTTAAAAAAATACATGGTCTTTTTTCTGCAACATCAAGGTATATATTGAGGCTTGCATAGGTTTGGTGATAATGTTCCCCTTTAATAAATCACACGCAACACGTTGTTTTGTAGATTGCATATGCTGATTACCGCGTGGTGTTTGGCTTGTAGTAAATCAGACACTAAGACTGTTACTAAAACAGCCTTCTTTCATGTCTGTAATGTCACTAAAATCAGTCCCATTATGTCCTTCAGTGACACTGAAATCACTTTTTATGTGTTCTTTACAGCTTGTTTAATTACTGTGATGCATTACCCGTGTTCAGCAATAAAAGATTACATTTGGTTCAAAATACAGCTGCTAAACTCTTGACTAGGACAAGTTCGATCATATTAGGCTCATACTGACCCACCTGCCTGCGATGAGGTGGCGACTTGTTCAGGGTGTACCTCGCCCTCCGCCCGATTGTAGCTGAGATAGGCACCAGCGCCCCCCACGACCCTAAAGGCAAAAAGCGGTGGAAAATGGATGGATGGATGACCCACCAGCACTGGCTCCCCATGCTGATTGTAGTGTACCCTATGTTGCACCCAGAGACCTACGTTCTATTAGAGATTCCCAGAGCTCCAAAACAGTCTGGAGACTCTGGAACTTCTTCTATTCGGGCTCTCCAGTACTTTGGAATGCCATGTCGGCAATAGTTAAAGATGCCATCTCAGGAGATGCATTTAAGTTTAAACTTTAAACTCATATAAATACTCTAGCTTTGAAATAGACCCTGTTTTAGACTATTTGACCTGCCGCTTCTCTCTCCTTTTTGCCCCCCTCACGTGCAAAGAGAAGTTTACAGATGGCCACGGATAATCCCTGGAGAGATACCAGTCTGGAGGAGGTGATCGCCGTTGTAGGTCTTGATCTAGTGTGGAACACTTTTCTTGACCTGGAGCCCTCGTTCAACTTTCTGCTTTTCCCAAATGGACTGGGCTCTCACAGTATCATGACTGCTGTCATTGTGGTTTGTGCAACCCTTTGAGGCACCTAGTTACGTGCTGTAGAGAAGGCGACGCCACTGAGACAGGAACGTCGCTTAGCCTTAGGCGTGTTTATTAAAACAATAGAGAGACGTGTGCAAGTAATCCAAAAACGTATGGTGTGAGTATGTGTGATGTTAAGCTGAGTGTTACCAGGAGTTGTTGAAGGTGTGGAAGTCCAGAAGGAGCAAGGCAGGCTCGGAGGTCCGTGGGCAAGCAAGAGGCCAAGGGCAGGAGCGAGGCGTCAGAGTCCGTGTCCAGGCGAGAGGCCGAGATCCAGGAAGGCAGCAAGAAGACAGGAGGGAAACCAAACGACTTTTTTGCGCTAAATGAGGCATGTCCTCCTAACTTTACACATGCGCATATTGCCCGTCCGCTTAAAAGGGGTGGGGGGGGTCGCACTAATATACAACGAAAACTTTAACCTTAGTCCTAACATAAATAATAAATATAAATCGTTTGAGGTGCTTACTATGAGGTCTGTCACACCGCTGCCTCTACACCTGGCTGTTATCTACCGCCCCCCAGGGCCCTATTCGGACTTTATCAATGAATTCTCAGAATTCGTTGCTGATCTAGTGACACACGCCGATAATATAATCATAATGGGGGACTTTAATATTCATATGAATACCCCATCGGACCCACCGTGCGTAGCGCTCCAGACTGTAATTGATAGCTGTGGTCTCACACAAATAATAAATGAACCCACGCATCGCAACGGTAATACGATAGACCTAGTGCTTGTCAGGGGTATCACCGTTTCCAAAGTTACGATACTCCCGTATACTAAAGTATTGTCCGATCATTACCTTATAAAAATCGAGGTTCAGACGCATGTTCGTCAAACTAATAATAATAATAACTGCTATAGCAGCCGCAACATTAATACAGCCACAACGACAACTCTTGCTGACCTACTGCCCTCGGTAATGGCACCATTCCCAAAGTATGTGGGCTCTATTGATAACCTCACTAACAACTTTAACGACGCCCTGCGCGAAACCATTGATAACATAGCACCGCTAAAGTTAAAAAAGGCTCCAGAAAAGCGCACCCCGTGGTTTACAGAAGAAACTAGAGCTCAGAAATTATTATGTAGAAAGCTGGAACGCAAATGGCACACGACTAAACTTGAGGTGCACCATCAAGCATGGAGTGATGGTTTAATAACTTATAAACGCATGCTTACCTTAGCTAAAGCTAAATATTACTCAAATCTCATCCACCGTAATAAAAACGATCCTAAATTTTTGTTTAGTACGGTAGCATCGCTAACCCAACAAGGGACTCCTTCCAGTAGCTCAACCCACTCAGCTGATGATTTTATGCAATTCTTTAGTAAGAAAATTGAAGTCATTAGAAAGGAGATTAAAGACAATGCGTCCCAGCTACAACGGGGCTCTATTAACACTGATACGATTGTATATACGGCGGATACTGCCCTCCAAAATAGTTTCTCTCGTTTTGAGGAAATAACATTAGAGGAATTGTTACAACGTGTAAATGGAATAAAACAGACAACATGTTTACTGGACCCTCTTCCTGGGAAACTGATCAAGGAGCTCTTTGTATTATTAGGTCCATCAGTGCTAAATATTATAAACTTATCACTCTCCTCGGGCACTGTTCCCCTAGCATTCAAAAAAGCGGTTATTCATCCTCTTCTTAAAAGACCTAACCTCGATCCTGACCTCATGGTAAACTACCAACCGGTGTCTCACCTTCCCTTTATTTCAAAAATCCTTGAAAAAATTGTTGCGGAGCAGTTAAATGAACACTTAGCGTCTAACAATCTATGTGAAACCTTTCAATCCGGTTTCAGGGCAAATCACTCCACGGAGACAGCCCTCGCAAAAATGACTAATGATCTATTGCTAACGATGGATTCTGATGCGTCATCTATGTTGCTGCTCCTCGATCTTAGCGCTGCTTTCGATACCGTCGATCATAATATTTTATTAGAACGTATCAAAACACGAATTGGTATGTCAGACTTAGCCCTGTCTTGGTTTAACTCTTATCTTACTGATAGGATGCAGTGTGTCTCCCATAACAATGTGACCTCGGACTACGTTAAGGTAACGTGTGGAGTTCCCCAGGGTTCGGTCCTTGGCCCTGCACTCTTCAGCATCTACATGCTGCCGCTAGGTGACATCATACGCAAATACGGTATTAGCTTTCACTGTTATGCTGATGACACCCAACTCTACATGCCCCTAAAGCTGACCAACACGCCGGATTGTAGTCAGCTGGAGGCGTGTCTTAATGAAATTAAACAATGGATGTCCGCTAACTTTTTGCAACTCAACGCCAAAAAAACGGAAATGCTGATTATCGGTCCTGCTAGACACCGAACTCTATTTAATAATACAACTCTAACATTTGACAACCAAACAATTAAACAAGGCGACACGGTAAAGAATCTGGGTATTATCTTTGACCCAACTCTCTCCTTTGAGGCACACATTAAAAGCGTTACTAAAACGGCCTTCTTTCATCTCCGTAATATCGCTAAAATTCGCTCCATTCTGTCCACTAAAGACGCTGAGATCATTATCCTTGCGTTTGTTACATCTCGCCTCGACTACTGTAACGTATTATTTTCGGGTCTCCCCATGTCTAGCATTAAAAGATTACAGTTGGTACAAAATGCGGCTGCTAGACTTTTGACAAGAACAAGAAAGTTTGATCACATTACACCTGTACTGGCTCACCTGCACTGGCTTCCTGTGCACTTAAGATGTGACTTTAAGGTTTTACTACTTACGTATAAAATACTACACGGTCTAGCTCCATCCTATCTTGCCGATTGTATTGCACCATATGTCCCGGCAAGAAATCTGCGTTCAAAGGACTCCGGCTTGTTAGTGATTCCCAAAGCCCAAAAAAAGTCTGCGGGCTATAGAGCGTTTTCCGTTCAAGCTCCAGTACTCTGGAATGCCCTCCCGGTAACAGTTCGAGATGCCACCTCAGTAGAAGTATTTAAGTCTCACCTTAAAACTCATTTGTATACTCTAGCCTTTAAATAGACTCCCTTTTAAGACCAGTTGATCTGCCGTTTCTTTTCTTTTTCTTCTATGTCCCACTCTCCCTTGTGGAGGGGGTCCGGTCCGATCCGGTGGCCATGTACTGCTTGCCTGTGTATCGGCTGGGGGCATCTCTGCGATGCTGATCCGCCTCCGCTTGGGATGGTTTCCTGCTAGCTCCGCTGTGAACGGGACTCTCGCTGCTGTGTTGGATCCGCTTTGGACGGGACTCTCGCGACTGTGTTGGATCCATTGTGGATTGAACTTTCACAGTATCATGTTAGACCCGCTCGACATCCATTGCTTTCCTCCTCCCTAAGGTTCTCATAGTCATCATTGTCACCGACGTCCCACTGGGTCATTATTGTCACCGATGTCCCACTGGGTGTGAGTTTTCCTTGCCCTTATGTGGGCCTACCGAGGATGTCGTGGTGGTTTGTGCAGCCCTTTGAGACACTAGTGATTTAGGGCTATATAAGTAAACATTGATTGATGATTGATTGAATCCGGGGAGACGAGGCACACAGCTCGAATCCAGGGAACGAAGAGAAACAGCAGGGTGAAGAGACAGGACACAAGACAATGACCATGGAGGGGAAACTCAGAGAGCAAGCAAGCACATAGGCGAGGAGAGCTAGAGACGTGCAGGGCTTACTGTACGAGACAAGTAGCTACGTTCTGGCACTGGAACGCAGGATCCGCTGGCTTATGAAGGACGTGGAGGTCCCATCAGTGGCAGGTGTGTAGATTTCTGATTGTGAGCAGGCCGCAGCAGGAGAGGGAAGCTCGTGGGCGTGTCCAGAGGCGCGCTAAGAGGAGAGCAAAGCAGACCAAATACATATGGTGTGAGTATGTGTGGTTTTTAGCTGAGTGTTACCAGGAGTTGTTGAAGGTGTGTGTTGAGGAAGGTGCGGAAGTCCAGAAGGAGCAAGGCACGTTCGGAGGTCCGTGGGCAAGCAAAAAGTCAAGGGCAGGAACGAGGCGTCGGAGCGCGTGTCCAGGCGAGAGGTCGAGATCCAGGAAGAAAGCAAGAAGACAGGAGAGGATCCGGGGAGACGAGGCACACAGCTCGAATTCAGGGAACGAAGAGGAGCAGCAAGGTGACGACACAGGACACAAGACGATGAGCACGGAGGGTAAACACGGAGAGAAAGCAACCACATAGACGTGACATGTAGTGCAGTGGTTCTCAACCTTTTTTCAGTGATGTACCCCCTGTGAACATGTTTTTAATTCAAGTACCCCCTAATGAGAGCAAAGCATTTTTGGTTGAAAAAAAAGAGCTAAAGAATTAAAATACAGCCCCATGTCATCAGTTTCTAATCTATTAAATTGTATAACAGTGCAAAATATTGCTCATTTGTCTTTCTTTAACTATTTGGAAAAAAGATATGAAAATAACTAAAAACTTGATGAAAATTAAACAAGTGTTTAAATGTTAAATAAAGATTTCTACACATAGAAGTAATCATCAACTTAAAGTGCCCTCTTTGGGGATTGTAATAGAGATCCATCTGGATTCATGAACTTAATTCTAAACATTTCTTTACAAAAAAAGAAAATCTTTAACATCAATATTTATGGAACATGTCCACAAAAAATCTAGCTGTCAACACTGAATATTGCACTGTTGCATTTCTTTTCACAGTTTATGAACTTACATTCATTTTTTGTTGAAGTATTATTCAATAAATATATTTATGAAGAATTTTTGAATTGTTGCTATTTTTAGAATATTTAAAAAAAATATGTTACGTACCCCTTGCCATACCTTCAAGTACCTCCAGGGGTACACGTACCCCCATTTGAGAACTACTGGTGTAGGGCTTACTGTACGAGACAAGTAGCTATGTTCTGGCATTGGAACGCAGGATCCACTGGCTTATGAAGGACGTGGAGCTCTTTTGTGCAGGTGTGTAGATTGCTGATTGTCTGCAGGCTGCGACAGGAGAGGAAAGCTTGTGGCCGTGTCCAGGGCTATACAAATGAACTTTGATTAATGACTGATTGAGTTTACTGAGTTAACGTTACCAATCAAATTGAATTTATCAATATTTGAGTTCATTAAAGTAATGTGTCAGTGTCAAATGGTTCAAGTATGTCAAAAAACGTGTAGAGTTTGAGTTTTAGACTTTGTTTTTTTAATATTACAAATTGTTTGTAAATTTTCTGTTCTGTTATGGACTAAAAACAATGATGTTTTCTTCTTCCCAGGGGTCATTACAGAAAATAATTGATAAGCACTGCTTTAAAGTACTCTTAATGAGTCCAATGTGTGGATACACCACCCACCTTCGGTTATGAATGGAAGCAGAACGAAGGCATTACCTGTAATAAATACGTCAACATTCATTCTTACTTGTGGCATTTTGTGGTTAGAAAAAAAGGTGTGATCAAAGCACGGTACTGTGGAATAACATTGACGGTGAATTTTCAATAAGCCAAATAGTAAAAATCAAAACACTTCATCTGCAAATAGCAGAAGGCGTGAGAATGCTCAAGATCAAGCCCGGCTCATCCAGCACCGCTTCTGACACATGCGTCATTCAGTATTTTGTGGCTTTTTTACTAGTTCATGTGGTAAAATATTGTTTTTTATTGAACACTTTGGGAAAATACAGAAGTAAAAACAAAAAACAGTGCTATTTTATACAGTACTTTAGTGCAGTGGTCCCCAACCACCGGGCCGTGGCCCGATTGGTACGGGGTTGAAGAAGAATTGTTTATTATTTTTTTATTTAAAAAAAAAAAAAAAAATGTTTTTTTTTAATTGAATCAACATAAAAAACACAATATACACTTACAATTAGTGCACTGACCGCAAAAACATCCCTTTTTCATGACAAAAATGTCCCCTTTTTCATGACAAAGAAAAAAAAAGACATCAAATATGTTGTCTTTGCAGCATATTCAATTGAATATGGGTTGAAAAGGATTTGCAAATCATTGTATTCCGCTTATATTTACATCCAACACAATTTCCCAACTCATATGGAAACAGGGTTTGTACATACACGTGATTTTTTTGTTTTCAGAACTGTCGAGAAGCATTACCACTTGGAGAGCTGTGAAACGACCTGGCAGCGTCGTGTGAGGAGAGGCTTTTGTGGAGTGGAGGTGATTAGCGGACGGCAGGCAGGTGAGTGAGCTGATCAGCGCCAGGTGTGCCGGACTGGGAAGTCCAGGAACCCAAACTCCGCCCACACATGACCACACCCAGACACACAAGACACTGCAGTGACTGTGACATGTTGGACAACTTAAGCTGTACATCAAACAAGACTGAAAAAAAATTCCACCTGAAAAGCTTGAAAAATTGGTCTCCTCAGTTCCTAAACATTTACTGAGTGTTGTTAAAAGGAAAGGCCATGTAACACAGTGGTAAAAATGCTCCTGTGCCAACTTTTTTGCAACGTGTTGCTGCCATTAAATTCTAAGTTAATGATTATTTGCAAAAAAAAATATGTTTCTCAGTTCCAACATTAAACATCTTGTTTTTGCAGTCTATTCAATTGAATATAAATTGAAAAGTATTTGCAAATCATTTTATTCTGTTTTTATTTAGCATTTACACAACATGCCACCTTCACTGATTTTGGGTTTTGTACACGATGCAACTTCATGTAGACGAGGTGGATTTTAACAAACATTTTGAAGAGGGCTTTATGCAGGGGTCTCAAATTCCATTTACCTGGGGGCCACTGGATGCAGAAACTGGGTGAGCCCAGGCCGCAAGAAAATACTTCTTTAAATATCTAACAAGTACTTTTTAATGAATTCACCTTCTTTGAATGGCTTTCCCGCTCTAGCAACATACTTGCCAACCCTCCCCATTTTCCCGGGAGACTCACAAATTTCAATGCACCTGCTGGGTCCACCACTCTCACTGAATATGTCTCCATTTTCACCTGGCCAACAATATTAAGGGCGTGTTGTGATACCACTGCCTTTAACGTTGTCGACAATATGTCTTCGCAACCGCCTTTTCATCGTAAGAGGCTACTGCAGACACATGTAAATGAATGCAAGGCATACTTGGTCAACAGCTATACAGGTCACACTGAGGGTGGCGGTATAAACAACTTTAAAACGGTTTGAAATATGCGCCACACTGTGAACCCACACCAAACAAGAATGACAAACACATTTCGGGAGAACATCCGCACCGTAACACAACATAAACACAAAAAGAACAAATACCCAGAACCCCTTGCAGCAGTAACTCTTCCGGGCTACAATATACACCACCACAACCGATTCAAGGAAGGGGGGTTAATGTGTGGGGGGCAAGGTTGAGGGGGCAGCGGGGGTGTATATTGTAGCCCGGAAGAGTTAATGCTGCAAGGGCTTCTGGGTATTTGTTCTGTTGTGTTTATGTTGTGTTGCGGTGCGGATGTTCTCCCGAAATGTGTTTGTCATTCTTGTTTGGTGTGGGTTCACAGTGTGGGGAAAATTTGTAACAGTGTTAAAGTTGTTTATACGGCCACCCTCAGTGTGACCTGTATGGCTGTTGACCAAGTATGCCTTGCATTCACCTGTGTGTTTGTCTAAAGTTCAGATGCATCAAACGACTGGACAAGCACATTGTTAATACAGGTTTTGGAGGGCGCTAAAGGCACCCGCTAATAATTTTTGTTCGGGTGAAAATCGAAACCTTAAGTTTGGGAGTCTCACGGAATAATCGGGAGGGTTGGCAAGCATGACGCTGTCAAGAGCCATTCGTATTAAACTTGCGGGCCGCACTAACATAATACATTACATTTTCATATCAAGATGCGGGCCGCGTATCTGAGACCTCTGGCTTAATGTGTTTGGGTGTTTTTTTTCTCATGAGAAATTGCCAAATTGTGACCTCATATCTTGCTTTGTGTTGCTTATAGTTTTCCTATGTTTAAAGTCAATTTCTTATTTCAGCGCTCCTTTTGTTGACATTCTGGTTCACTTGGGCGCTGATTAATCTCACCTGTCTCTGATTAGTGACCAGGAGGCTCACCTGCTCTTGATAACAACTTATTATGGTTTGTAAAGTGCATTTTTTATTCATTGACTTTTAACCCAGCATGAGACTTTAAACTGTTTTTAACCTTTTAACTGCTTTTTATCTAACAAATTGCTCTTAGGGTAATTTGTATTTGATTTTTCAATGTGTATTTTACTTCTATTTTAAATGTTAATTTTTTAGTCTGTCCTTTGCCTGTATTTCTTTGTGGTGTACAGCCTTTTGTTATTCAACTGTGGTTGTTTTTAAAGGGGTTTCATAAATAAAGTTGGTATGGTATGGCAGTGGTTTCAAATTGGGTTACGCGTACCCTTAGGGGTACTTGAAGGTATGCCAAGGGGTACGTGAGATTTTTTTTGAAAAATATTCTAAAAATAGTAACAATTTGAAAAATCCTTAATAAATATATTAATTGAATAATACTTCAACAAAATATGAATGTAAGTTCATAAACTGTGAAAAGAAGTGTTGACAGCTAGATATTTTGTGGACATGTTCCATAAATATTGATGATAATTATGTATATTTTTGTGAAGAAATGTTTAGCATTAAGCATCTCTATTACAATCCCCAAAGATTAAGTTGATGATTACTTCTATGTGTAGAAATCTTTATTTAGAATTGAATCACTTGTTTATTTTTCAACAAGTTTGTAGTTATTTTTATATCTTTTTTTCCAAATAGTTCAAGAAAGACCACTACAAATGAGCAATATTTTGCACTGTTATACAATTTAATAAATCAGAAACTGATGACATAGTGCTGTATTTGACTTCTTTATCTTTTTTTTTCAACCAAAAATGCTTTGCTCTGATTAGGGGGTACTTGAATTAAAAAAAAATTCACAGGGGGAAAAAAGGTTGAGAACCACTCTGGTATGGTATGGTATAAAAAGTTCATGATGGATTTATTAGACAATAAACAGTTGAAAGAGCTTTATTTATTACAGCATTACATATAGTAAAACTTAAGCAGTTAAAGAAGAAGACAAAATAATTGATAGAAAAAAAGGTAGAAAATAATCAACATCTGATTGCCGCTCTGAGTTTTGCAGAGCGTCCTCGAGGGTTGTCTCTAATGTCCTCTTTTTCCGGGATAATCACCTTTTTTTCTAAACAGTGCCAATAAACTCCTACGCCTTTTCTCTCCACGGACTTCTCCGTCCGCGTGCCTGGTCTCCCCAGGTCCAAGTGATTGGGATCGAGAGTCGACGAGTCCTCACCCCGCAGGAAACGTTTCACCAGGCGGTCCTCTAGTGAGTGAAACGTGATAACGCAGAGCCGTCCCCCAGACCGGAGCGCGTTCTGGGCGGCGCGCAGACCGGCCTGCAGTTGGTTCAGCTCGTCGTTCACAAAGATGCGCAGAGCCTGAAAGGTCTTGGTGGCCACGTGTGAAGGTCGCTGGAGTCGGTCCTTTCGTGCGTAGAGAGCGGCGGCAGGAAATGATCCTGTGGAGACAAAAAGCAAGAGGTAAGTGGTAGCCAGACCTCGTCGAGTTCCAGCAGGGAGACACCCAGGATTAAATATCAAATAAAATGATTTACCATGGGACCAAGACATCCATCCATTTTCTACCGCTTGTCGCGGGGGGTGCTGGAGCCTATCCCAGCTGCATTCGGGGGGAAGGCGGCGTACACCCTGGACAAGTTGCCGCCCCATCACAGGGCCAACACAGATAGACAGACAACATTCACACTCACATTCACACACTAAGGACCATTTAGTGTTGCCAATCAACCTATGGGCCAAAACATTTTGTCCCCAAATAAATAATGTGAGAAACACTATTGAATTAAAAAATGGATGCCAAGTACGAAGTTGGTGTCTGCTTGACCCTCCCCTCCCTGCTCATCATCGTTCTGGCCAACAAGAGTCCTAATGTAAAACACACGTTTCATTCAACATTTATACTGTAGGTCAGGCCCGGGCAATTATTTTGACTCGGGGGCCACATTTAGAGGACAAAATGTGTCTGGGGGGCCGGTATATCTCTTTAGAACAGGGGTAGGTAACCTATGGCTCTAGAGCCAGATGTGGCTCTTTTGATGACTGTATCTGGCTCTCCAATAAATCATAGCTGACATTGCCTAATAGGATAAGTAAAGAATAATTCCGCTGGTAATCACAGTGTTAAAAATAACGTTGACATTTTAAAACATTCTCATGCATTTTAATCCAACCATCCATTTTCTATCGCACCTGTTCAAGATGTCGCATTAATGGTAAGAAGTATTATATTTATTATTGGTTAGCTTTAGAATAACAATGTTAATAAAAATAATAAAGGACTTATTATACTTATTATGCACGCATTTAGTTGTATTCAGTGTTAAAGAATATCATATGGCTCTCACAGAATTTACATTTTGAAATATTTGGCTTTCATGGCTCTCCTGACCAAAAAGGTTCCCGACCCCTGATTTGGAGGAACACTAATACAAAACCTCACAATAATGTCTGATTGAATGCTAAAAACTGTATGACAGATCGTCTTAAAAAAACATAATGGAATTTTACATTTTCCTATGAAGGATAAAACACTGAATATTGACAAACTATGACAAACTTTCGATCAACATATTTTACAATCAAGTGCAATGCAACAAAAATGCAACAAACAGTGAAATATGAACGTGAAGGGTACAAAATAAACCCACATACAATCTTATTTACCTGATATCACTAAGCTTTGGAACTTTGTTGTGAAAATCTCCTTCCACGTCTGTGATAGATAGATAGCACTGTTATTGATTCCTTCAGGAAAATTAAAAAAAACATGTGGAAACGCTTGCCGATTGTATTGTACCAAATGTCCCGGCAAGAAATCTGCGTTCAAAGAACTCCGGCTTATTAGTGATTCCCAGAGCCCAAAAAAAGTCTGCGGGCTATAGAGCGTTTTCAATTTGGGCTCCAGTACTCTGGAATGCCCTCCCGGGAACAGTTAGAGATGCTACCTCAGTAGAAGCTTTTAAGTCCCATCTTAAAACACATTTGTATACTCTAGCCTTTAAATAGACCCCCTTTTTAGACCAGTTGAACTGCAGTTTCTTTTCTTTTTCTCCTCTGCCCCCCTCTTCCCTTGTGGAGGGGGGGTGGGGGGGGACACAGGTCCGTTGGCCATGGATGAAGTGCTGCCTGTCCAGAGTACTGTGCATCGGTTGGGGACATCTCTGCGCTGCTGACCCGTCTCCGCTTGGGATGGTCTCCTGCTGGCCCCACTATGGATTGGACTCTTGCTACTATATTGGATCCACTATGGACTGGACTCTCACTGTTATCTTGGATCCACTATGGACTGGACATTCACAATATCATGTTAGACCCGCTTGACATCCATTGCTTTCGGTCTCCCCTAGAGGGGGGTGGGGAGGTACACCCTGGACAAATCACCACCTCATCGCAGGGCCAACACAGATAGACAACATTCACACTCACATTCACACACTAGGGCCAATTTAGTGTTGCCAATCAACCTATCCCCAGGTGCATGTCTTTGGAGGTGGGAGGAAGCCAGAGTACCCAGAGGCAACCCACGCAGATGCAAACTCCACACAGAAAAATCCCGAGCCTGGGATTGAACCCAGGACTACTCAGGACCTTCGTATTGTCAGGCAGACGCACTAACTAACCCCTGTTACACCGTGCTGCCCTGCAGGTAGCTAATTAAAGTTTAAAAAATGTAAAGAACACACACTTGCTTTGTGGATGTCTGGAACATGGTTTGTCATGATCACAACATGCAGAAGACAGCGGGAGGCAGCTAGCAGGTAAAAAAGTGTCTAATGCTTAAACCAAAAAAAAAAAAAGGCGAATGCCGCTAAGAAAAAGCATTGAAGCATAGGGATGGCTATGCAAAACAAAACTAAAACTGAACTGACTGTAAAGTAAACAAAAACAGAATGCTGGACGACAGCAAAAACTTACAGCGTGTGGAGCAGCAGACGGCGTCCACAAAGTACAATCCGTACATGACGTGACAACCACCAACAAAATAGGAGCGCAAGACAAGAACTAAAACACTACACACAGGAAAACACCAAACAACTCATAATAAGTCACGGTGGGATGTGACAGGTCATGACAGGACACCTACTTTGAGGCGAGCTATAGCAGATGTCACCAACCTTTTTGAAACCAAGAGCTACTTCTTGGGTACTGATTAATGCGAAGGGCTACCAGTTTGATACACACTTAAATAAATTGCCAGAAATAGCCAATTTGCTGAATTTACCTTTAATAAATAAATCTATATACATAAAAAATGGGTATTTCTGTCGGTCATTCCGTCGTACATTTTTTTTTCTTTTTTTGTAGAGAATAAATGATGAAAAAAAAAACACTTAATTGAACGGTTTAAAAGAGGAGAAAACACGAAAAAAAATTAAAATTTAATTTTGAAACATAGTTTATCTTCAATTTCGACTCTTTAAAATAAAAAAAATCAAACGAAAAATATGAAGTAAAAACTAACTAATTTGTATCTTTTTGAAAAAAATAAAAAAAGAATTTATGGAACATCATTTGTAATTTTTCCTGATTAAGATTAATTTCAGAATTTTGATAACATGTTTTAAATAGGTTAAAATCCAATCTGCACTTTGTTAGAATATATAGCAAATTGGACCAAGCTATATTTCTAACAAAGACAAATAATTTCTTCTAGATTTTCCAGAACCAAAAATTTAAAAGAAATTCAAAATACTGTGAAATCACATTTAAATTTGATTCTACAGATTTTCTAGATTTGCCAGAATAATTTTTTTGAATTTTAATCATAATAAGTTTGAAAAAATATTCCACAAATATTCTTTGTCGAAAAAACAGAAGCTAAAATGAAGAATTAAATTAAAGTGTATTTATTATTCTTTACAATAAAAAAAATAAATTTACTTGACCATTGATTTAAATTGTCAGGAAAGAAGAGGAAGGAAAATAAAAGGTAAAAAGGTATATGTGTTTAAAAATCCTAAAATCATTTTTAAGGTTGTATTTTTTCTCTAAAATTGTCTTTCTGAAAGTTATAAGAAGCAAAGTAAAAAATTAAATGAATTTATTTAAACAAGTGAAGAACAAGTCTTTAGAATATTTTCTGGGATTTTTAAATTCTATTTGAGTTTTGTCTCTCTTAGAATTAAAAATGTTGAGCAAAGCGAGACCAGCTTGCTAGTAAATTAATAACATTTAAAAAACAGAGGCAGCTCACTGGTAAGTGCTGCTATTTGAGCTATTTTTAGAACAGGCCAGATGGCTGCTCATCTGGTCCTTACGGGCTACCTGGTGCCCGCGGGCACCGCGTTGCTGACCCCTGAGATATAGTGATGCATGCTTGGTTATGGTTTGATTTTATATCCAACAATTGCAGGAACGACTTTTTACTGTCAATATCGGCTGCTGAGTTTCACTTTTTTATGTTTTCTGCCAGTGGTGTGCCTCCGGATTTTTTTTCAATGAAAAGAATGTGCTTTGGCTCAAAAAAGGTTGAAAAACCATGGTCTATCCTATTCTTTCCTATCTGAGCTATTTTAAGTCACGACCCGGAGTGGCCCACCCCTCTACGACATTGAAGAAGACCTCCTGTGACCCTCTGCTTGCCCCTAACTCTCACATTTTCATGAATAATTCAATAACTGTACCCACTTGGCATCCATTGCAGCCGGTCACCCAGGACTGGAGTCGCCGCATCTGCGGCCCCTTCCCGAAGCCCTAGGTTTCTCTTTTTTCCCCCTTTCTGGGCTTTTTGAGTTTTTGTTTGCCCGAATGTGGGTTTGAGGCATTTGTGATTAAGGTCTATGTAAATAAACGTTGATCGACTGATAGAATTGTAACCTGATTTAACCTCCAAGATTGAAGAACCGCCAGAATACTGTCATAAAAAATATCGGACCTAACACTGTGTGCTGAGAAAAAATTCTTGCCCTTGGACAAACTTGTTAGAGCACCCCAGGTCTACATTTTTCCAACTGATAACAATGACCTCAGATTTAGGAGTGCTTATTATCCACCTGGCAGCATCACCCTTGGCAACGAACAGCACCAAGCAAATGCCAAAATTCCTCAGCCGGATGAGGAGCACACCCCCACCACCTTTGAAAGGAGATATTAAAACGTCTACCAAACTGGACTCCCTGTGCACCTAAAAAATAGAAGCAATTACGCATAGGACAGATGACAAACAACAAGTCTGACCTATGTTGAATTACAAACCCCGTTTCCACATGAGTTAGGAAATTGTGTTAGATGTAAATATAATCGGAATACAATGATTTGCAAATCATTTTCAACCCATATTCAGTTGAATACGCTACAAGGACAACATATTTGATGTTCAAACTCATAAACTTTTTTTTTTTTTTGGCAAATAATAATTAACTTTGAATTTCATGGCTGCAACACGTGCCAAAGTAGTTGGGAAAGGGCATGTTCACCACTGTATTGTATCACCTTTTTTTTAACAACACTCAATAAATGTTTGGGAAATGAGAAACTAATTGTTGAAGCTTTGAAAGTGGAATTCTTTCCCATTCTTGTTTTATGTAGAGCTTCAGTCGTTCAACAGTCCGGGGTCTCGGCTGTCGTATTTTACGCTTCATAATGCGCCACATATTTTCGATGGGAGACAGGTCTGGACTGCAGGCGGGCCAGGAAAGTACCCGCTCTCTTTTTTTACCAAGCCACGCTGTTGTAACACGTGTTGAATGTGGCTTGGCATTGTCTTGCTGAAATAAGCAGGGGTGTCCATTAAAAAGACGGCGCTTAGATGGCAGCATTTGTTGTTCCAAAACCTGTATGTACCTTTCAGCATTAATGGTGCCTTCACAGATGTGTAAGTTACCCATGCCTTGGGCACTAATGCACCCCCATACCAACACAGATGCTGGCTTTTAAACTTTGCGTCCGGATGACACAATGTTGAAGATTTCCAAAAATAATTTGAAATGTGGACTCGTCAGACCACAGAACACTTTTCCACTTTGCATCAGTCCATTTTAGATGATCTCGGGGCCAGAGAAGCCGGTGGCGTTTCTGGATGTTGTGGATAAATGGCTTTCACTTTGTATAGTAGAGCTTTAACTTGCACTTACAGATGTAGCGACGAACTGTATTTCGTGACAGTGGTTTTCTGAATTGTTCCTGAGCCCATGTGGTGATATCCTTTAGAGATTGATGTCGGTTTTTTATACAGTGCCGTCTGAGGGATTGAAGGTAAGGGTCATTCAATGTTGGTTTCCGGCCATGACGCTTATGTGGAGTGATTTCTCCAGATTCTCTGAACTTTTTGATGATATTATGGACCGTAGATGTTGAAATCCCTAACTTTCTTGGAACTGCACTTTGAGAAACGTTGTTCTTAAACTGTTTGACTAATTGCTCTCACGCAGTTGTGGACAAAGGGGTGTACCTCGCCCATTCCGTTCTTGTGAAAGACTGAGCATTTTTTGGGAAGCTGTTTTTATACCCAATCATGGCACCCACCTGTTCCCAATTAGCCTGCACACCTGTGGGATGTTCCAAATAAGTGTTTGATGAGCATTCCTCAACTTTATCAGTATGTATTGCCACCTTTCCCAACTTCTTTGTCACATGTTGCTGGGATCAAACTGTAAAGTTATTGATTGTTTGAAAAAAAAAATAGTTTATCAGCTTGAACATCAAGTATGTTGTCTTTGTAGCATATTCAACTGAATATGGGTTGAAAATGACTTGCAAATCATTGTATTCCGTTTATATTTACATCTAACACAATTTCCCAACCCATATGGAAGCGGGGTTTGTAAGCTGGTATAAACTCAAGCTCTTTGAAACCCAGAACAAGAGAAACAGTAAAAAAAAGTTGCAAATGTTAACCTGAACAAAATGACATATTTTCATTGCCGATAAGCTGCCTTAACGTCTCCCAGATGGCAACTATTGACACATGCTGACAAAATAAAGCGATTGAATAAATCCACGGCCATAGCAACTGGCACTAATATATTTATAATCATTAATGAGTCAACAACGGTCTTATTGAACAACAAGTGCAGGTCACTGTATCTCAGGATGTGAGAGAAGAGCAGCAGGACCCAACTGCAGGTCCATTCCATCCACCAGAGTCTCATTGCGGAGCAGATGGACGGCGGACACGGTGCTGACTGGCGAATGTGTCACTAAAACACTGAAGTCAGCGGAGCCAAATGCTTCTAATTCATGAATGCCATGTTCTTACTGCAAATGTTTTTTGTTGTCTTACCGTGTCGCTCAGCTGCCAACACTCACAATCTGCCCCTTCTCTACTTCTTGGAGATGTGCTCTCGATAAAAAGGAGCCGTTCTTGCGTTCCGATTCCCTTCAGGAATGTCAGTGAGCCTTGCTCATGAATGGAGGAATCCAAACATCACTGCTGAGGACCTTAAAGGCCTACTGAAACCCACTACTACCCACCACGCAGTCTGATAGTTTATATATCAATGATGAAATATTAACATTGCAACACATGCCAATACGGCCTTTTTAGTTTACTAAATTGCAATTTTAAATTTCCCGGGAGTTTCGTCTTGAAAACGTTGTGTAATGATGACGTGTACGCAAGACGTCACGGGTTTTTAGGAAGTATGAGCGCTGCGCACACACACAGCTAAAAGTCGTCTGCTTTAACGGCATAATTACACAGTATTTTGGACATCTGTGTTACTGAATCTTTTGCAATTTGTTCATTTAATATTGGAGAAAGTAGAAAGATGGAGTTGGGAAACTTTAGCCTTTAGCCACACAAACACACGTTGATTCCTTGTTTAAAATTCCTGGAGGTGAAACTTTCCTATGGATCAAGAGAACATGGATCCCGACCAGTGTTAATTTTGTTGCCGAAAAATTTTCGACATAATTATCGTCAACGACCTTTTTTTCCTGACTAAAACGAGACAATAACTCAATCAATCAATCAATGTTTATTTATATAGCCCTAAATCACAAATGTCTCAAAGGACTGTACAAACCATTACGACTACGACATCCTTGGAAGAAACCACATAAGGGCAAGAAAAACTCACACCCAGTGGGCAGGGAGAATTCACTGCCAGTGGGACGCCAGTGACAATGATGACTATGAGAAACCTTGGAGAGGACCTCAAATGTGGGCAACCCCCCCCCTCTAGGGGACCGAAAGCGATGGATGTCGAGCGGGTCTAACATGATGCTGTGAAAGTTCAATCCATAGTGGCTCCAACACAGCCGCGAGAGTTCAGTTCAAAGCGGATCCCAGACAGCAGCGAGAGTCCCGTTCACAAGAAACCATCCCAATCGGAGTCGGATCAGTAGCGTAGAGATGTCCCCAACCGATACACAGGCGAGCGGTCCATCCTGGGTCCCAACGAGCGGTCCATTCTGGGTCTCGACGAGCGGTCCATCCTGGGTCTCGACTCTGGACAGCCAGTACTTCATCCATGGTCATCGGACCGGACCCCCTCCGCAAGGGAGGGGGAGACAGAGGAGAAAAATAAAAGAAACTAAATAAAAAATAATTTACGTGGACTAAGACGATGACGAGGTGTATTGACATATTCGTCAACGAATAAAAACGAGACGAAAAAGTCTGCCAGAGACGAGATCCAATCGGAACTCATTTCGTTAGGAAGAGGCGGGAGGAGTTGGGAAGAGAACCAATCAGAGCGACGTGGTAAGGAAGTTACGTAAACAGAAAACAACATGTCAACGCCGGGGAGGAAGAGGAGAGAGGACATATGGGGAAATTTTATATTTGACGTCAAAGATAACAAGACGCAGTGTAAGAAATGCAGAGCGAGGATTACGGGGTAAAACACAACAAACTTGAAGCGACATTTACAGTCGAATCACCCAGAAATCCACACACAGGTAAGCATTTTCCACAACATACAACTCACTGCGATGAGGTGGCGACTTGTCCAGGGTGTACCCCGCCTTCTGCCCGATTGTAGCTGAGATAGGCGCCAGCGCCCCCCGCGACTCCAAAAGGGAATAAGCGGTAGAAATTGATGGATGGATGGACAACTCACTCGACGTTATCCCGTTTATTACACGGCTTACTCGTGAAATACTAAATTTGAGACATGATTTTCATCAAAATACGACTTGTATCTGTGATTTTTCCGCTGTTTTGCTTTGACTTTCAGAAATTGAAGGGAAAGTTTACATATTACCCTTTAGTCGACTAAATCTACTGTAGTTTTCGTCGCCTATAATCTTATGATATTTCGTCAACTAAAACTAGACTAAAACTAAAACATTTTAAATAACAAAATTATGACTAAAACTAAATTACATTTTAGTCAAAAGACTATGACTAAAACTAAATCAATTTTGCTGTCAAAATTAACACGGATCCCGACCACTTGTCAACCAGCAGGTTTCGATGAGAAAATTGTGGTAAAAAGTCGCTTCTTACCGGAGAAAAGCTGAGCTTGTGCCGTCCAAGAAGCTGCCGTTGACTCCCCTGAGACACTGCGCGTCAAGACACCCGTGGAGACACCCTTCCGACTATCAGGTAATATTTAACTCACTAAAACACTAGCAACACAATACAAACATAAGGGATTTCACAGAATTATCCTAGTAAATGTCTCTAAAAACATCGGAATCCGTCCCAATGCAATCGCGTTTTTTTTTTTTTTTCCCTAGTCCGTCGCTATCAATATCTTCAAACATGAATCTTTCATCCTCGCTATAATTAATGGGGAACTTGTCGTTTTCTCGGTCCGAATAGCACTTTTTGTTGGAGGCTCCCATTAAAAACAATGTGAATATATGAGGAGCCATCAACATGTGACGTCATCGTCTGCGACTTCCGGTAGAGGCAGGGCTTTTCTCTTAGCACCGAAAGTTGTGAACTTTATCGTGGATGTTCTCTACTAAATACTCTCAGCAAAAATATGGCAATATCAGGAAATGATCAAGTATGACACATAGAATGGACCTGCTATCCCCATTTAAATAAGAAAATCTCATTTCAGTAGGCCTTTAATTGCTATAAAACTACGGACTATGCATGAATAATGTTCTGTTGAAAGTAGCGAAGGTCACATTATTTGATTTTCTTTCCATCCATCCATCTGTTTTCTACCGCTTATACCCTTTGGGGTCGCGGGGGGCGCTGGAGCCTATCTCAGCTACAATCGGGCGTAAGGCGGCGTACACCCTGGACAAGTCGCCACCACATCATAGGGCCAACACAGATAGACAGACAACATTCACACTCACATTCATTTAGTGTTGCCAATCAACCTATCCCCAGGTGCATGTCTTTGGTGGTGGGAGGAAGCCGGAGTACCCGGAGGGAACCCACACAGTCACGGGGAGAACATGAAACTCCACTATGAAAGATCCCGAGCCAGGGATTGAACCCAGGACTACTCAGTACCTTCGTATTGTCAGGCAGACACACCAACCCCAGGTCCAACGTGCTGCCTATCTGTGTATCATCCATCCATCCATCCATTTCTACCGCTTATTCCCTTTGGGTTTGCAGGGGGCACTGGTGCCTATCCCAGCTACAATTGGGCGGAAGGCGGGGTACACCCTGTACAAGTCGCCACCTCATCACAGGGCCATCTGTGTATCCCTTGTTCATTAATTAGAAAATAAAATTAAATCGAAACATTCCCAGATGAATACAAAAAAACTTAACAGGCATCTAAACTGATTTTTTCTAACCTTACTGATATACCAAAATCGATGTATCATTCGGATCCGGAACGAATAATGAAAAAACAAGTTAAAGGCCTACTGAAACCCACTACTACCGACCACGCAGTCTGATAGTTTATATATCAATGATGAAATATTAACATTGCAACACATGCCAATACGGCCGGTTTAGTTTACTAAATTACAATTTTAAATTTCCCGCGGAGTTTCCCTGTTGAAAACGTTGCGGAATGATGACGCGTGTTTGTGACGTTATTGGTTGGAGGGGACATATTAGCCCAGCACCACTTACGGCTAAAAGTCGTCTCTTGTCATCACATAATTACACAGTATTTTGGACGTCTGTGTTGCTGAATCTTTTGCAATGTGTTCAATTAATAATGGAGACTATAAATAAGAATGCTGTTGGTGGAAAGCGGTGGATTGCAGCTGCCTTTAGCACCGAAACACAGCCGGGGTTTCTTTGTTTGTTGTGAGGCTTTAACACAGAGCGGTCAAGCGAACATGTTTCTCTACGTCAACCAGCAAGTTTTTGGATGGGAAAATTGTGATATTAAGTCCGCTCTTACCGGAGACTTTAGCGGATTATGCGACTTCCTCCTGCAGCTCAAAAAGGCAGCTGTGATCTTGGCTCCTGTGAGAGACACTGGCGTTCACCGCGGCCATCCGACTTTCAGGTATGACTTTACAGTCTCACTAAAACACTATTAAAACAATAAGCGGATAAGGGATTTTCCAGAATTATCGTTGTAAATGTGTCTAATTACATCTAAAACGGTCCCACTGCCGCCGCCTCGAGCCGTCGCTTTTTTTTTTTTGTGCTTCACTCTAATTCTTTTCATCCACGAATCTTTCATCCTCGCTCAAATTAATGGGGAAATTGTCACTTTCTCGGTCCGAATAGCTCTTGCTGCTGGTGGCCATGATTATAAACAATGTGAGGATGTGAGGAGCTCTACAACCAGTGACGTCACGCGCACATCGTCTGCTACTTCCGCTACAGGCAAGGCTTTTTTATTAGCGACCAAAAGTTGCGAACTTTTTCGTGGATGTTTTCTATAAAATCCTTTCAGCAAAAATATGGCAATATCGCGAAATGATCAAGTATGACACATAGAATGGACCTGCTATCCCCGTTTGAATAAGAAAATCTCATTTCAGTAGGCCTTTAATATTTCATTTTTTTCTGTTATGGTTTTATTTTGAAAAATTATTGAACAAATAATACACAGATTTTGAAATGTCTTGACAAAATGACATGTTGGCCGTAAAATGGCGATATCCCACATTTTCATCGGTTGTTCAGAGGCAATACAAGAAAATAGAAAATCTCGAAAAGTGGTTTTCGACATAGAAGAAACCAAAACGAGCCACTTCCTTGTGACTTCCACGGTACACATAATCAATCAATCAATCAATGTTTATTTATATAGCCCTAAATCACAAGTGTCTCAGAGGGCTGCACAAGTCACAACGACATCCGCGGATCAGCGCCCTCATAGGGACAAGGAAAAACTCACAACCCTGTGGGACGTTGATGAGAATGACTATGACAAACCTTGGAGAGGACCGCAAATGTGGGTAAGCCCCCCTCACCCCTCTAGGGTAGACCGGTGCAATGGACGTTGAGTGGGTCTAACATAATATTGTGAAAGTCCAGTCCATAGTGGATCTATCATAATAGTGAGAGTCCAGTCCATCGTGGATATAACATAAAAGTGAGAGTCAAGTCCACAGTGGATCTAACATAATATTGTAAAAAGTCCAGTCTGTTGTGGATCTAACATAATAGTGAGAGTCCAGTCCATTGTGGATCCAACATAATAGTGAGAGTCCAGTCCATTGTGGATCTAACATAATAGTGAGAGTGCCAATATTATTATTGGCAGTCCAATAATAATATTAGACTGCCAATATTATCGGCCGATAAATGCTTTAAAATTAACGGTATCGGTTTCAAAAAGTAAAATTAATGCCTTTTTTAGGGGTACATATCTGGTAAAACACGGACGTAGGGGGAAGTACAGAGCAGATGCGTCTCCCAATCAGCAGCCCCCCCACCCTCTCCCATCTCCAACACACAACACAGGAGTTGACGACTGTAGCATGAGAGGTTTACTGGCGACGCTTGATGACCTCATCAAACCGCCGCGAGCGGAAAATAACAACAACAAGAGTGTGTTGTTGCCGGTGCTGTAGCCGTGGCTAACAAGCGAGCTCGCTCGATGACTGACTAACGACACCATGTTTATGGTTTGGGATTATTTTAAAGTGTTTCTGACGGACAAAAAAATGGCAATTTGCAATGACTGGTTGGTTATGCGAGGAGGAACCAAGACGTCTTCCTTTAATACGAGCAATATGATCCCCCACCTCTTCAAGAATCATAAGGAGATACACGATGATTACAAGCGGGAAGATGGATGAAAAGTAAACACGGATAAAAATAAGTACTCCACAGTTGTCGCTCAAAGGCGCCGCAGAGAAAAAACAAAAATACAACAAAAAACACCCCAGGGCGAAAGTTCACGTTGTGGTCAGGGAGAACGCACGCAGTATTGCAAAAGCTACGGTGGAGTTTGGTGTGGCTAGTCTGCCCTGCATGGTGCACACTTTGCAGCTTGCAGTGAACGGAGGTGCCCTCTCTCAATGCAGAATTTCAGAAGCTCTGGCTGACTGAGGCCACTTCAAGCACTCCCCACTAGCTTGCAGCACATTTGCGTTACTCATACAAATACAAATATGTTAGAGCAGGGCAGTTTATCATTTTCTGTCATACAGTATACCAGGCAGTCTTGCACTAAAGGAGGACTATCAATCAAGGCCCAGGGGCCACATGTGGCCCGTTAAAATTTTCAATCTGGCCCGACGGACATTTCCAAATAATTTTTTTAGATCTTTAAGATGGAAAGTGTAGCTGCCATTATAATGTGCAGTCATGTTTTCTAATGACCGTAAGTCTTCAACTGTACAAAGTATTTCAATGGTTGGAATCTGCGCTTATGGATTATATACCAGTTACTATGGTAATTTAATTAGTTACTATGGTCATCTAATTAGTTAATATGGTAATCTACGTCACAGCAGCTCAGACGAGGCACCAAGCAGTGTGGTAGCGTAACACAGAAGAAGTTTTTCACAACAAAGTTCTAAAGCTTAGTGATATATCAGATTGTAGGTGGGTTTAATTTGTACTCTTTGCGTTCATATTACACTGTTTGTTGCATTTTTGTTGCGTTTCACTTGATTGTAAAATATGTCGATTGAAAAAGGTGTGACATTCATATTTTGTCAATATTCAGTGTTTTCTCCTTCATAGAAAAATGAGAAATTCCATTAGTTTTTTTAAGGCGGTCTGTCATTACGTTTTTAGCATTGAATCAGACATTATTGTGAAATTTTGTGTTAGTGTCCCTAAAAATAGATATACCGGCACCCAGACAAATTTTTTTTTTCCAAATGTGGCCCCTGAGTCAAAATAATTGCCCAGGCCTGCTCTGGACTGAAGCTGTGTGCCTTCATTGTTTTTGTAGCTGTTGTTTTGAGGCATGTTTAAAAAAAATTGAAAAATAATGCACTTTGTGAAAGTCAAAGTATAATATTTCCCATAGGCGTCGTGAGTATCAGGATTATCTCAGGGAGAGCATGTCCCAAATTGCAAGCTGCTGTTTTGAGGCATGTAAAAAAAACTAATGCACTTTGTGACTACAATAATAAATATGGCGGTGCCATGTTGGCATTTTTTTTCCATAACCTAAGTTAAAGTTGTTTTCTTATTTTGGAAAACCTTGTTACATTGTTTAATGCATCCAGCCGGGCTTCACAAATTAGGCATAATAAAGTGTTAATTCCATGACCTTATATATCGGTATCAGTTCACTGCAAAAACTGAAATCTAAGTAAGATTAAATATTTCAAATAAGGGTGATATTTGCTTATTTTCTGTCTGATAAGATAATTCTTCTCACTAAGCAGATTTTTACTTGTTTTAAGGGTTTTGGTCCTAAATGATCTCAGTAAGATATTACAGCTTGTAGCTGAAATTTTATGACCTATATTGGGAAAAACATGCTTGAAACAATTTTTGTCCAAATGTCCAAAACACACCCAGTAATGGTGCACAGGAAGGCGGGGAAGAAGAGGTGAGAAAAGGCGGCCAAAATGTTCAAAAGTCCAAATTGTGTCCTAAATACCTCCCCGGGGTTCCAGTCCACACAAGACTCGGGATGCAAAAAATGTCCAAAACGCACCCAGCAAAGTCCCACGGCGAGGAGTGATAAAAGTTGGAAAAGTCGCCAAAAGTCCCCAAAATTTTCAAAATATCTACCCGGGTTTGAACCCGGGTGGGATTTTTGAACATTTTACCGACTTTTCTCACTTTTCTCCCCGCCTTCCCGTGTTGCTGGGCGAGTTTTGGACATTTTGGGCAACCCGGCCAGCGGCGGGGCTTGCGGGACTCGAACCTGGGTAGATATTTTGAACATTTTTGGGACTTTTCCAACTTTCATCCCCATTCCCCATTGGACTCGGTTGGGTGTGTTATGGACATTTTGGGCATCCCGGGACTTGCGCGGCCATACATAAGATTTTATGTTCGAGTGTGAATGTGAATGTGAATGTTTTCTGTCTATCTGTGTTGGCCCTGCGATGATGTGGTGACTTGTCCAGGGTGTACACCGCCTTCCACCCGAATGCAGCTGAGATAGGCTCCAGCGACCCCCGTGACCCCGAATGGGACAAGCGGTAGAAAATGGATGGATGGATGTTTTACTTATTTTAAGGGTTTTGGTCCTAAATGATCTCAGTAAGATATTACAGCTTGTTGCTGAGAATTGATGACCTATATTGAGTAAAACATGCTTGAAACTATCAAGTGTTGCAACGCTGTGTCATCAACACTCACAAGTATAAAACTACTTTTTTAAAGTAATAATTTCTTATTTCAAGCATGTATAAAAAAATCATGACTTTCACACAATTGTGTCTCATATTAAAGGCCTACTGAAATGAGATTTCAGTAGGCCTTTATTCTATGTGTTATACTTGATCATTTCGCGATATTGCCATGTTTTTGCTGAAAGGATTTAGTAGAGAACATCGACGATAAAGTTCGCAACTTTTGGTCGCTAAAAAAAAAGCCTTGCCTTTACCGGAAGTTATGACCTATATTGGGTAAAACATGCTTGAAAGAATTTTTGTCCAAATGTCCAAAACACACCCAGCATTGGTGCACAGGAAAGCGGGGAAGAAGAGGGGAAAAGGCGTCCAAAATGTTCAAAAGTCCAAATTGTGTCCAAAATACCTCCTCAAGTCGTTTATAATGTGAGCCTCCAGCAGCAGGAGCTATTTGGACCGAGAAAGCGACAATTTCCCCATTAAATTGAGCGAGGATGAAAGATTCGTGGATGAGGAAATTTAGAGTGAAGGCCTACAAAAAAAATAAATAAAATAAAGGCGAGGGCAAATGAGAGCGATTCAGATGTTTTTAGTCACATTTACTAGGATAATTCTGGGAAATCCCTTGTCTTTCTATTGTGTTGCTAGTGTTTTAGTGAGTTAAAGAGTGCCTTAAAGTCGGAGGGGTGTGGACACGGGTGTTTTGATGCCAGA
Organism: Nerophis ophidion; assembly: GCF_033978795.1. Taxonomy (NCBI): domain Eukaryota; kingdom Metazoa; phylum Chordata; class Actinopteri; order Syngnathiformes; family Syngnathidae; genus Nerophis; species Nerophis ophidion. Next base: position 21,111,209 of record NC_084635.1, read on the forward strand.
GTCTCTGAGAGAAGTCACGGCAGCAGGAGGACGCTGGCTCCGCTGATCTCCGGTAAGAGGCGACTTATTACCACCATTTTCTCACTGAAAACTGCCGGTTGACATGTAGTCGTGATCCATGTTCGCTTGACCGCTCTGATCCATAGTAAAGCTTCACCTCCGGGAATTTTAAACAAGGAAAGATCGTGTGTTTGTGTGGCTAAAGGCTAAAAGCTTCCCACCTCCATCTTTCTACTTTGACTTCTCCATTATTAATTGAACAAATTGCAAAAGATTCAGCAAAATGTCCAAAATACTGTAATTGCGCTAGGAAAAGAGACGACTTTTAGCCGTGTGTGGTGCTGAGCTAATATGTCCCCTCCAACCAATAACGTCACAAACACGCGTCATTATTCCGCGACGTTTTCAACAGGAAACTCGCAGGGAAACTTAAAATTGTAATTTAGTAAACTAAAAAGGCCATATTGGCATGTGTTGCAATGTTAATATTTCATCGTTGATATATAAACTATCAGACTGCGTGGTGGGTAGTAGTGGGTGTCAGTAGGCCTTTAAAAGAGATGACAGCCAAATGGACTTTGCTGTTTTATTTTCAATGAAACAATAAAAAAGATGTAATTGTATAGTTGTACAGTTGTTATTAGTGAGAATATACCTATTTTAAGGTATTTTTGGGTTAATTTAGGTTAGCTAATTTTACTTGTTTTGGAAAGTCTTGACGAGCCAAATTTTCTTGTTCTATTGGCAGAAAATTTTGCTCAGTTCAAGGAAAATACCCCTTATTTTTGTGGGTTTTTTTCTTGTTTTTGAACACTGACTTTTTGCAGTGTTGATATCGGAATCGATAATTAAGAGTTGGACAATATCGGAATATCAGCAAAAAAGCCATTATCGGACATCTCTAATTTAAATAGTTCAATAGAATCAACTGTAGGACATTGTAATGCAAATTTTTTTAATGATATTGTTATTAATGTTAATAAATAAACTTTGACAGCCATATTGCAAAATATGCCGACATTTAATATTAGCTGAAAAATAATTTAAAATAAATCAAGTGTTTTTAGATTAATTGATATGGTTCAAGGTTGTGGGATAGCCGCCCCTCAATTGAAAATTAAGGATGACGTTTATTATCCATTCAGGTAAATAAAATATTATTTTGTACCAGCAGAAGTAGCCTGCTATGCCAGTCTAGTGCTTTTCCTAAACATTGGTTGTGGGGAAGTAAAATAGTTTTCAGCAGGCCTGTGCAAGGCCTTTAAGAGAAACTGCAATAAATAGAGAAGTGAGTGATGTGGCATTTCTCTCCTCCTGCACTAAACAGCCGAAGGTGTGAGTCATACTGCAATCAATACAATGCCTGCACAGAGAAGCCCAGCCCTAGTCTGGCCTCGCCGAGCCATGTGCTCTCTCTTTAATTCATCTTTCAAAGTTCCCAGAAACACATCCATGGAGAATAGGGGAGATTAGATAGAGTGCAAAAACATCAACAATGTGTACACAACGAAACCTTTCCTACACTGTGTATTATTGTTGTCTTTCATTTGCATTTTGGAGAAACTCGTGTTTGTTGATGTGGGCAAGCAAATACATTCAACAGTCAACTGCGGAATGCTAGGAACAAGACATACAGTATGTACAGTATACATTATAGTCCAAAGCGAGTCGGCTTTATGCTTTTACAGCCTTTTGTCTGGTCTCGGGACCGGTGTTCTGACAAAACATGGCCCGATAGTTGTGTTGCGCATGTACTCGCTACTGTACAGGTGTAAATGTTTAAATATGTTTTAAATGTTCGAATAGTAGGGGTGTAACGGTACGTGTATTTGTATTGAACCGTTTCGGTTCGGTGCGGAGGAATACCGAACGAGTTCCACACGAACATATGAAGTAGTCGCCTAAGCTAAAGTCTTAACAAGCAGCTCCGCTCCGTTCTCCCTCTGTCTCCTGCAAAGCACCCAGCATTGTCCCACCCACACAACCATCTGATTGGTTACAACAGTAGCGGTAACAAGCCAATCAGCAGTGCGTATTCAGAGTGCATCTAGTCAGCGCTTCAGCGTCGAGCAGATAGCCGTTTAGCATGGGAGCAACGGACACTCCCCAAGTTATACTTAACACTTTCAAGTCAACTACTTTCTAAACATCACTATGAGCCCGTTGATCTTCTAGAAACTCGCAGTCCTGGCTGTAATTGAAGGCTAGTTAACTTTTAGCGTAAGGTTAGCTTATTTTGTGGTGTGTGCGTGTGTGTGTTACGGAAGTGTGTTGAAGCAGCAAAAAAGGACATTATGTTAAATGAAGAGTTTCTGTCTCTGAGAGTGTATATAACAATGTAAGTGCATCATAAAGCCTACATGAAATCCATGGTGTTTAGGGATGAATAGTCTCTCCTATTGCTATTGTACAATTTTTTCAGCTATAGTTACATTAATCATTAGTAATGTAGCAGCCTTGTTTTGAATGGCAGGGTCCCTGCTATCACATGTTGATACAAATATAACATTTACATAATAAAACTCCTGCAATGAAGTGGCGACTTGTCCAGGGTGTACACCACCTTCCGCCCGATTGTAGCTGAGATAGGCGCCAGCGCCCCCCGCGACCCAAAAAAGGGAATAAGCGGTAGAAAATGGATGGATGGATGGATAGTAAAAGTCAACTACAGGCTTCCCCAATGCTGCAATAAATTAAGCATGATGAGTTGACTTGTAACTGTTTAATGTTGCACTTTTTATACGTAGAAGAAAAGTTGTGTTATTTTATTTCATCTAAGCAACAACTTGAGGCAGTTTAATGTGGATAGAATTATTATAGTGTTCCCAATGTTAAAAGGATCACATCATTGTTTACAAATTTGGTAAATAAATAACCAAAACATTTATATTTTGTTGTTTTCTTACTGTACCGAAAATGAACCAAACCGTGACCTCTAAACCGAGGTACGTACCGAACCGAAATTTTCGTGTACCGTTACACCCCTATCTAATAGTGTGGATTTCCCCCGATAATCAAGCGGTCAAACTAACGTCAAAGTAGATAATGCTGTATAAATTAGTGATCGACATCGTCACATTAAGATCATAACCTATAACAATTTCCTTGTTGAATAGGTTGTAGTGTAAAACGTGTGGACGAAATGACAACTACCGTATTTTTCAGACTATGAGGCGCAATTAAAATCATTTCATTTTCTCCAAAATTGACAGTGCACCTTATAACCCGTTGCGCCTAATGTACGGAATAAGTCTGGTTGTACTTACCGACCTCGAAGCAATTTTGATGGTAGTCACACATAAGAGATATGTGTAGACTGCAATATGACGCCTGTAAACAACACCAAAACTTTAAATGTTCTATTGAAAATAAAGAACATTACACACGGCACAAAAAAATCTGTCAAAATGTTTTAGTACGACTTTGAAGCCGCACCGCTTGATGGACTGTCGGCCCATTACATCTACCGTAGTCAGAGATACAGGTATTACTATGGTGTGTGTATAAGGACAGCAAAATAGCACCCATTAGCAGACATTATCTGGCCTTTTGTTTCGTAATATCATGCAAACCAACTTTTCTTACCTTCTGGTACCTGCTGATGTGTATTTGAGATCTGCATCAGTCCTGAAAATGTGTGCATGTCCACCACTGTAGTCCGTGGCGACATCGTAGTCTGTAAGCTTCTTCTTCTCTGCTGCTGCCATTTCTAATATAAAGCAGCGTAATGTTCTACTTTCTATGCTATGGAAGCGCTAAAAATTAACGGTTTAGTGGGTTTACATAATTCACCCACAGAACTTTAGTTATTAGAGAGTGCCGATCGGATGGTTTTTCAGGGGACAGAGGGGTTTAATTATGTTTTTTTTTTTTTCTTTATTTCCTGTCAGCGCGTTTCCTGCTTTACTCCCTGAGCGCTGTTTCCCCTCAGCTGCGGCTGATTAGCACCTGGTCACACCTGGCGTCAATCAGCCAGTGGCACCTGGCCACACCTGGTGTCAATCAGCCAGCTGCTATTTAAACCTGCTTTGTCCTCCAGTCAGTGCTGTAGTATTGTCATTGTCGCTGTATGCCGTAAGCTGTTCCTGTTTGCTGGTTCCTGATAGCTATTTGGAGTTTGCTGACTCCTAGCTCCTTGTTTCTTGTTTTCCTGTTAGTCATATCCTGTTAGCCGTTAGCTGCTTCCAGTTTTTGTGTTTGCTGGTTCCTGGTGTCTGGTTTGTGTTTTTTTTCTTATTTTGGACATAGAATCATGTTTTCCTGCACCAAGCTCGCCGTCTTTGCATCTTGGGGTTCGTCACCAACTCTTTGTGACAGAATACTCCAGCCTAAAACGAACCCCGTGGAGATTTTAATGGCACAGAGGCTTGACGCGATTCTATATATATTCTATATATATAACTCGATATTTTTTCCGTAAAGTAAAAACACAAAACAGCTCTAGTTACTTGAGATACTAAGTATGTCGTTATTTTGTCTTAGTAAGTCAATATTTACTAAGTCCAAAAAGTCTAAGTAAGTCAATATTTACTAAGTCAAAATAATGACTAAGTCAAATTAATGCCTTACTTTAAACAAGCGTTTGCAATAAAAATGAAAAAAAAAAAAAAAAGTAGTACAATAGCAATAGGAGAGACTATTCATCCCTGAACACCATGGAGTTCATGTTTGGTTACATGCTAATCAGATTGTCGTGTGGGTGGGACAATGATGGGTGCTGCAGAGACGTACTGACAGAGGCAGAGGCAGTACGAAGCATTGCAGCTTGTTAAGACTTTAGCTTAGCACCAAATAATAATATAAATACATTTAATTAAATCAAATAGAAATAAGGCATCAAGAGAAGTATCCCGCACTTCTCTTTTGTAAAGTAAATCTGAACAGCTGATATGGGCATCTACATCAACTATACGATTTGCCTGAGAAGCTGGACAGGACAAAAAATATATATATATATATATATATACATATATATATATATATATATATATATAGAGTATATATACATATATATATATTTTTTTTTTTAAGACTTTAGTTTAGGCGGTGGCTCTTTGTTGTCAAGGCGGTCACTTTAACAACAAAACGCTGCTGGAAATCCTGACTCTTGTTGACAAAGACGACAATGTCTGGAGAGAAAAAGGAGGAAAGGGGAGAGCAACGCGGACTCCGCCTTCTTACTTTGTTGTGTTTCTCACCTTCTTTATCAAAGTGGGTTAATAGTAAACATTTTTGGCCACAGTTGTGCTCAGTCCAAGAAAAAATAAGCAGGCTTTTTTGTACGGTCACTTATTATGCGTTATGCGTTCGATTGCGTTATGCGTTCGATTGTCCGCCGCCATTGTTTGGTACAACCAAGACGGTATACGAAACCCGGGACTAATTTTTTTACAAAATATTTTGTCAAAAACCTAATCATACAAAAAATTGAGGCAAAGTACCAACCTCTGTATTTTCCTCTTTTAAATTGAATTGTTCTTGTCAGCATTTTTGTGCACTGGTGGTCACGGAGTGCTCCTTGCTTCAATTACGACCCGGGCAGTTTTTTTAATAAGCAAAACCAGTGATATTTTTCAGAAGAAATCAAACAGTGCTTTTACACACACCTTTTCTCTCCCATGGAGACGCTGACGCACACACAGCTTATTGACTGCAGCATTTCAATCATCCGACGCCTCAGATCTTGGAGGCATAAAACCAAAAGCCCAAAAAAAATCAGCTAAGAAAATATTTGCATGCGTGGCTTTGTGCAAAAAAAAATGTGTGTGAGCGTGTGTGTTTGCAAGAGTGTCACGTGCGTATCAGCAGAAGACGAGGAGAGAATGCGTGATAGTCTATCAACAGACGAAAAATAGAAAATATCGTATTTTTCTAACCATAGGGCGCATTAAAGAGGTCATATGATTTTTTAAAATACATTTAAAAGGTGGTCTGCATAACATGTAGTGGTCTTTTTTTGGTTATGTTTTACAGACCATCTTCAAGCCGCTTTCTAAACATCTTTCAAAGATGTGCCGTTTTTTGGGATGTGCCTCCACTTTGACAGCTTCTTCTCCCCGTCGTCTTTTGCTGTACCGGTAGATTTTAGCGCTTCCATAGTGAGTCTACTGACAGATATACAGTAAGTTAGAAGTGTACGCTACTTTATGTTAGAAATGGTAACAGCGAAGGATGATTGCCCCACAACAGGAGGCTAGAGAAAAAGAAGGAGCTTTTTGACGACAATGGCGGATCCGCGCAAATTTCCGGGACTTACGTGGATCCCAAACACACAAAAGCAGGTACCCATAGGTAAGAGAAGTTGGTTCTGCATAATATTGCACAACAAAATGCCGGATAAAACATTTCCTAATAGGTGCCATTTTGGTGTCCTTACACACACACCATAATAAGACCCGTATGTTGCAGTACAGTACGTCTGATAACCGCAGCCGTAAAGCGATGGGGCTCCGTAGCTTACCAAAGTCAAAGTAAGACATCGGATCCAGATCCACCAGTGTACAAAAACCAGCCTGCGGTAAGGCTCAAGTTAAAAAAAACATTTTTTTTTTTTTAATTTTAAATTATTATTATTATTTTAAATCTGTCCTTTCTAATCCATTTTCTACTGCTTGTTACTCTCAGTGTCACCTACAGTAGCAGCTCAAGCAATGCATTTTGTCATCGATAACTTGACATCAGCAAAGTGCGCGCTCTTTCAGTATATATATATATATATATACACACACATATATATATACACACACATATATATATATACACACATACATATATATATATATATATATATATATATATATATATATATATATATACATATATATATACACATATATATATATATATCCATCCATCCATTTTCTACCGCTTATTCCCTTTGGGGTCGCTGGTGCCTATCTCAGCTACAATCGGGCGGAAGGCGGGGTACACCCTGGATATATATATATATATATATATATATATATATATATAGGCCCTGTGATGAGGTGGCCACTTGTCCAGGGTGTACCCGCCTTCCCCCGGTTGTAGCTGTATATATATATATATATATACATATTTCCCCTAGAGGGGGAGGGGGGTTGCCCACATATTCTCTCCTCTCCAAGGTTTCTCATAGTCATCATTGTCACCGACGTCCCACTGGGTGTGAGTTTTCCTTGCCCTTATGTGGGCTCTACCGAGGATGTCGTTGTGGTTTGTGTTGTGGTTTGTGCAGCCCTTTGAGACACTAGTGATTTAGGGCTATATAAATAATCATTGATTGATTGATATATATATTTATAAATATATATACACACAGCCCGGCCCCCAGCCAAATTGTTTTTGGGGCAGTACAGCTCTGTTGGTGGAATGGCCGTGCCAGCAACTTGAGGGTTGCAGGTTTGATCCCCGCTTCCGCCATCCTAGTCACCTTCCGTTGTGTCCTTAGGCAAGACACTTTACCCACCTGCTCCCAGTGCCACCCACACTGGTTTAAAATGTAACTTAGATATTGGGTTTCACTATGTGAAAGTGCTTTGAGTCACTAGAGAAAAGCGCTATATAAATATATTTCACTTCACTTTTAACCCAATGCAGCCCCCGAGTCAAAACGTTTGGGGACCCCTATTTTACATTCTCAATGGAGCACGTTTTGGTGATGCTTTCTTACTAGCATCATTTATTGAACAGGCGTCAACCTGCAGTCCACACAAATCTCCCATGTACCAAATAAAATCGCTTCGAGGTCGGTAAGCACAACCAGAATTAATAAATAAATTAAGCGCACCGGGTAATAAGGCGCACTGTCGAATCTTGAGAAAATGAAAGGATTTTAGGAGCGCCGTATAGTCTGAAAAATATAGCATATCTATTCAAACGGGGCTTTATGATAAGAAATTGACCAAATGTTTCAAGCTCATCCGTCTTTGTCGTTGCTGTCTTTAAACAGGAAAGGGAACGCAAACAGAAGAGCAGACAGTGACAAATATCATAGTGCAAGCGATTTGGAATTTCCCACTGGGAGAAAGGCTTTTAACTCAGCTTGTTTTATTTTCTGCTAAAGCCTCCAGAAAGCCGCGGGAATTATTCAGGTTCATGTCTCGCTACCTGCTACCACACCGGCCAGCTGCTGCGTCCGGGTGATGGGCTTGACCCGGCGTGCCTCCACAATGGCCAAAGCTATTTTCCAAGCCCGCCTCTCCTCCCCGTATGCGGTGAGGATAGAAGTGAGCGCCTGTTGATCTAAGGTATTCACCACGTCAGCAGCACAGGGCATGTCGGCGAACCTACGCACAAAAGGAAGACCAATTAAAGTCGGCGACGTCACGTCCTCGCTGACAGCAGTGGATCCTGCCATGAGTGCCACGGAGCTGAAAAGCTTCATGGCTGAAAATGATTTGTGAGGGATCCAGGACAGCGCATGGTGATGTTACGTTAGGTGGGAAGCTGCAGATCCAATCCAATCAATCCAATCCACTTTATTTATATAGCACATTTAAACAACAATAACGTTTCCAAAGTGCTGCACAGCCATGTTAAAAACAATATTAAAAAAACAATATTATGCTTCACCAATGACTGAATAAAAACAAAAAATAAATAAATATAAAACCAATATAAAACAACAATATGAAAACAAATATGATTAAAAACTATTTTAAAGGGTAAAATCAATTAAAACAGTAAAATAGAAATGCTGAAATGTGTTGTCATGCAAGACATGATAACACCTACAGAAAAAAAATTGTTCCATATAAATTCAGTTTTTTCTGAGGCAGAGTTTAATGTAGTTTTTTCATTTAGTTTCAGTCAGTCCTTTGACTAAAATGCATTCTCGCCCTGTGAATATTTCTGTAATTCAAGTACCCCCTAATCAGAGCAAAGCATTTGTTGGTTAAAAAAAAGAGATAAATAAGTAAAATACAGCACTATGTCATCGGTTTCTGATTTATTAAATTGTATAACAGGGCTCATTTGTAGTGGTCTTTCTTGAACTACTTGGAAAAAATAAAATAAAAATAACTAAAAACTTGTTGAAAAATACACAAGTGATTCAATTATAAATAAAGATTTCTACACATAGAAGTCATCATCAACTTAAAGTGCCCTTTTTGGGGATTGCAATGGAGTTCCATCTGGATTCATGAACTTAATTCTATCATGGCATATTCTGGTTTTGGTTCTGTTTTTGTATCTCGTCTTGTTATGTGACTTCCTTAGTTCCTGGTGGCACTTCCTGTTTTGTTTCGTTGCCTGGTTACGCATTTAGTGTCACCTGTTTCTTGTTTTTCGTCGCGCACCTGCCTCCTAATTTCTGCCTGTATTTAAGCCTGCCTTTGTTTTCCATTCGGTTTCGCAGTGTAAAAACTTGCTTCCGTGCAACAGGTGACGTCGCTATCCCGCATTTAGGTAATTACCGTTTTCTGGACTTGATTAGCTTACATGCTATTCCATGGTCTATGTCTATGTCCCTAGCTTACATGCTAGCGCTTTTTGTTCGTTTTGTCTATAGTGCCTATGTGCAAGTCTTTTTGATCGTAGTCTATTTTTGTAGTTGTAAATAAATCATTATCCTTACCTTCACGCTGTGTTCCATCTCCGCTTGCACTTCGAGAGAACGCACATGCACCACAATGCCAGCCAAACGTCACAAATTCTAAACATTTCTTCACAAAAAATTTATCTTTGACATCAATATTTATGGAACATGTCCACAAAAAATCTAGCTGTCAACAATGAATATTGCATTGTTGCATTTCTTTTCACAATTTATGAACTTACATTCATATTTTGTTGAAGTATTATTCAATAAATATATTTATAAAGGATTTTTGAATTGTTGCTATTTTTAGAATATTTTTTAAAAATCTCACATACCCCTTGGCATACCTTCAAGTACCCCCAGGGGTATGCGTACCCCCATTTGAGAACCCCTACTTTAGTCATCTCCAATTATTTAATTTTAGGCGAGGTGGCGCAATTTCCCAATTTTTTCATCAATAATGCTTCAATTACATTTTGGCAACTAAATGTAAAGCATTAAGCATAATGCACTTTTATCCACATTACTTGTAAAACGTCACATACAAATTCAAAACAAAAATTAAACCTGCTCACAAGGAAAATATTAATATGTCAATAACGTCTCACTAAACTCAGTAATGTTTTATTTTTAGGGATGTTCTGCTGTCGTTTCCAATACCAATCCATCATGAGTGAGATCTGCCGATACCAATACTGATCTACATTTATTAACTGTACATTTTTCAATGTATTTATTGTGAGTGCTATTGAATGCTTGACAACTTGACTACTTATCTTTCATTACATACAATGGTTTGAGCAAAACAAAGACGATAGTCCACAATAAATGAACACAATCAAAAACTACCATTTATTGTGGGAATGCTCCAAAGCATTCACACATATGGTTTTCTAAACCAGTGGTTCTCAAATGGATGAGAATCAGTACCTCCAAGTCCGAGTCCATGGTTCTTGCCCGGAAAAGAGTGGAGTACCATCTCCGGGTTGGTGAGGAGATCTTGCCCCAAGTGGAGAGGTTCAAGTACCTCGGAGTCTTGTTCGCGAGTGAGGGAAGAGTGGATCGTGAGATCGACAGGCGGATCGGTGCGGCGTCTTCAATAATGCGGACGTTGTCGTGAAGAAGGAGCTGAGCCGGAAGGCAAAGATCTCAATTTACCGGTCGATCTACGTTCCCATCCTCACCTATGGTCATGAGCTTTGGGTTATGACCGAAAGGACAAGACTACGAGTACAAGCGGCCGAAATGAATTTCTTTCGCCGTGTGGTTGTGCTCTCCCTTAGAGATAGGGTGAGAAGCTCTACCATCCGGGGGGTACTCAGAGTAAAGCCGCTGCTCCTCCACATCGAGAGGAGCCCAATGAGGTGGAACGCCTTCCTAGGGAGGTGTTTAGGGCACGTCCGACTGTTAAGTGGCCACGGGGAAGACCCAGGACAGGTTGGGAAGACTTTGTCTCCCGGCTGGCCTGGGAACGCCACGGGATCCACCGGGAGGAACTGGACGAAGTGGCTGGGGAGAGGGAAGTTTGGGATTCCCTGCTTAGGCTGCTGCCCCCGCGACCCGACCTCGGATAAGCGGAAGAAGATGAATGGATAAGTAAATGAGGGCCGTTAAAGAAACATATAGTTAACGTGTTATTGGCGCGTTCACTTTGACAGCCCAAGCTTATATATAAAGTAAATGAAAAACCAAAAGATTACATTAAGCATGTCCTCTATTACTGTGGTTCTCAAATGGGGGTACGCGTACCCCAGGGGGTACTTGAAGGTATGCCAAGGGGTACGTGAGATTTTTTTAAAATATTCTAAAAATAGCAGCAACTAAAAAAACCTTTATAAATATATTTATTGAATAATACTTCAACGAAATATGAATGTAAGTTCATAAACTGTGAAAAAAAAATGCAACAATGCAATATTCAGTGTTGACAGCTAGATTTTTTGTGGACATGTCCCATAAATATTGACGTTAAAGATTTATTTTTTTGTGAAGAAATATTTAGAATTAAGTTCATGAATCCAGATGGATCTCTATTACAATCCCCAAAGAGGGCACTTTAAGTTGATGATTACTTCAATGAGTAGAAATGTTTATTTATAATTGAATCACTTATTTACTTTTCAACAAGTTTTTTAGTTATTTTTTATATCTTTATTTCCAAATAGTTCAAGAAAGACAACTACAATCGAGCAACATTTTGCAGTGTTATACAATTTAATAAATCAGAAACTGATGACATAGTGCTGTATTTTTTTTCTTTATCTCCTTTTTTCAACCAAAAATGCTTTGCTCTGATTAGGGGGTACTTGAATTAAAAAAATGTTCCCAGGGGGTACATCACTGAAAAAAGCTTGAGAACCACTGCTCTATTAGATTAGAGATGGCCACTATTTAAAAAAAATATGTTTTTCTCTTTGGTTTGTTTTTCACTGACAAAATAATGAACAATATTTACATATAAAATCAGCATATGCAGAGGTCACAAGATGTTGCTTCTCTGGTAGCCTACACAAGTAAAAAGTAAAATACCATGAAAACGTGTTACCTCTCGCCGTCCATCCTCATGTCTAAGGGTCCGTCCTTGCTGAGTGAGAACCCTCTTTCTGCCTGATCCATTTGCATGGAAGAGCAGCCAGCATCCAACAGGACAGCATCAATACTGCCCTCTCTAACGTTGACGCTAGACAGCAGGACTTCAAGATCGCTGAATCGTCCAAGTAATGGTTTCACTCGGCCACTGGACAAAAGAAGAAAAAAAACAAACAGTTTCAACAAAAGTTTACATACACTTGTAAAAAACATAATGTCATGGCTGTCTTGAGTTTCCAATTATTTCTACAACTCTTATATTTTTGTGATAGAGTGCAGGGAGGGGGGGGGGGGGGGTGGTTGGCAGTGGCAGCGGCAATGACCAAGAGGAACGCAGAGTTGGAATATAATTACAACAGGTTATGTACATATTTATATACATATTTATATAATATTTACATATTTATATAATATGTAACTACAAGCTCCAGTCACAGACAGAGTCCCATTGCTTTTATGAGCGGTCGAGCGAGTCAAAAGCCGAAAAAAAAATAAAAATAAATAAATAATACTCGATATATGGGTTTGTCTCTGAGCGATATAGAAAATGACTATATTGTGATATTCGAGTATACGTTCTCACGCAGTTGCTTTTAGCTGCGGGCATTGCACTACAGGCTCTTCTCGCTCTTTGCTGTCTCTCCTTCTCACAGAGATGTAAAACAAGCGCACCTTCTCACATACGTGACATACGCGCATGCAATGTCATACACTGTCGCAGAACAGAGAGGTAGCGTCATGGTAACGTTAGCTGTGGTGCTAGCTGTGCGTAATACGAGAGAGAGAAGGTGCGAGTCTGGTAACAAATGATGGAAGAATAATTAATTCCCAAGAAAAACAGCAGGGGGTCTATCGTCTGGCGGTGGTATTGCTTCACGTAGAAAGATGTTGAACAGACAACCGTAATATGTCAAGTATGTGGCAAAAGCGTTGCTACAAAAAGTAGCTAATTTGTAGCATAATTTGTAAAGTCACCCGCTAGAGAATGAAGAGTGCTTGAAACTCCGCATGTCAACATCTCCGTTCGGTGCCACACCCAACAAAATGCCGAAGCAACAATTTCCAAATCAACAATGTATGAAACAAATAGTCAACAACAGAAAGAGATAACGGCCACAGTAACCTACCACATAGCAAAGGACATACACTATTTCATTTCCTATTATGCAGCTCATTTTTATTTGACACTCATTGAAATATCTTGTGTGACATCATGCACAAAAGTGCACTTTGTTTTAAACTATTGTAGTGGCATTTTGTACAAAAAGTGCAGTTTTTTTTTGTGTTGTTTTGATATGTCATCTTAGTGACATCATGCACAAAAGTGCACTCATAGCTTGTTTTAAAATGTCTCTGATAATTTAGCACTTTTTGTTTGGAAATGACATGAACATTTGTGCCACTGCTTAATAACTGTTTAGTAAATACAGTTTTGGTCAATTGACTTAGTTCTGATTTCCCTCTCTGCATGAAAGTTTAAAATGAGCATTTATTAATGCAGTATGAACAAGAATGTTTTAATGTAGACTCATAGAATCATCATACTGCTGTGATTTTTGTGTATCAAGTGTTCATTCAAGGCTAAGTCAAAATATGGAGACATATATCGTGTATCGTGGTATGGCCTAAAAATATTGAGATATTTATCAAAGGCCATATCGCCCAGCCCTACAAGCAACCAAACAAAACATCATTTAAACACCCATATACACTGTGGTGGCTTCTGCGGTGTTCCACGCCATCGTCTACTGGGGTGAGGGGGAACATGGCCAGAGACAGGAGCAGACCCAACAAAGCAACCAGGAGAGCCGACTCCACTCTCGGCCGCCCACTAACTCTCTGCCAGTGTGCAGTCCACGTAGATGAGTGAGGATGCATCCAAGGAGACCGAGGCGTCTGATACATGCTCATTCAGCCAAGACACCGTGAAGCTTGTCCGTCCCGGCGCAAGCTCCGCAGCCCTGTCTCTTCATCCGAATCTCCTCTACTCCAGTCTCTCCAAACAGCTGGTCCCCACGGCCAAAAGGCTCACGGGAGGCCAATACAGAAGCCCAGAAAAAAGCACCGCAGAAGTCACGAAAGGGCCAGTCCTTGTCACACAGTCCCAAAGGGTCCCGAAACAAAAGGCAAAAAAAAACAAAAAAACACATGAAGACAAGAGGGAAACACAAAAGGTTGACACAAGAGCACAGAGCTCCTGACACCAGCAGCCATTACTATTGTATACTGTATATTATAAATTGCATAGAACTATTTGTTCGTACAATATATTGTAATAGCCAATTAACGCAAACACTTCCTTTTTGACCCTCCTGCCGTGCCGTAGTGGGGGAACTTGGCTGAAGTTCACTTGTTACTGATGAGCCACTAGAAAGCAGATATGGACGAAGGAAATTCTACCTTATAAAAATATCTGGCTCAAAGGCATGACAAGTTGTTCTTCCGACAAGAAAAGGCTATTCTTCTCCTGGAGAAGAGCCGACGCCTGCTGCGCGTGTCGTACCAAGGTGGGTGGTGCTTGACTTGCGTGTTCAGATTACCATTAAGGTGCAGTGACAACATAACATTTCGATCGTTACTGTGACTGATTTAGTAAGTAAGATGACATAAAAGCTCAACAGAAATGAAAGACGGTTGTCAGAACGCCGAAATGAGACTTTTATTGCCAACAGTTAATCCGGCGTCAAAACATGTCAAGACACTTCCTCAAAACAATCACACACTTTTCCGGCTTCAAAATAAAAGCGCTACGCTATACATCCGGTTTAACTACGTTTAAGGATTCTCTTTAACGTACGGGCTTCAAATTATGCGTCACACCTAACAAAATAAAGTAATATAATGTGTTGTAGCATCCAGAAGAAAACCAAATCTGAAGCTCTTTTTAGCTTTCATGGCCAATTTTATGCCAACATCGGGCCCAATTCCAACAAGTATTTCCTCCGTGCACACACGTCTGCCTCCGTGCTTCACTCCGAGACACACAACACTTGTTCATTCTCTGCCGACTCGGCGTGTTCAAAGACCATGGGAAAAATGACCATCATAACACAATAACACCAGGCAATGTGAAGCCCTCCCATACCCCAATTGTTTGATAGTTCTAATATATACATATACGTAAACATACATATACACTGTACATTTATATATCTATATACATACTGGGGTCTATATAGTACTGCAATAATAATGAATCATATTCGGTACCATACCGCCTCTAAAAAGTACCGGTCCAGCCGCTGTCGGCAGTGTTTTAGCTACTTTTAAATCACTAATCCTTGTTTCCATGGCGACAAATAAAGTAAGTTTCTTACAAGTATCACCTCTGCAGGACGATGAATAGCTAAACATGCTTCACTACACACCGTAGCTCACCGGCGTCGAAATGTAAACAAACGGCATTAGTGGATCTACACCTAACATCCACTGTAATGATACCAAATACAGGAGCGTATCTAGTCGATACTACTATGATTACATTGATACTTTTTAGCATCACACAATCTTTTTTTTTTTAAACTCAGGAAATATGTCCCTGGACACATGAGGTCTTTGAATATGACCAATGTATGATCCTGTAACGACTTGGTATCGGATTGATGCCCGAGTTTGTGGTATCATCCAAAACTAATGTAAAGTATCAAACAACAGCAGAACAAGTGATTATGACATTTTAACAGAAGTGTAGGTAGATCATGTTAAGAAAGTAAATTAACAGTAAATGAACAAGTAGAGCAATCAATTATTTTTTACCACTTGTTCTTAATAATGTTGACAACATAATAGAATGGAAAATGACACAATATGTTACTGCATATGTCAGCAGCTAAATTAGGAGCCTTTTATCGCCTACTTGCTAGTAGTCTAGTATGTTCACTATTTTATTCAAGGACAAACTTGCAATAAGAAGCATGTTTAATGTACCCTATGATTTTGTGTTAAAATAAAATTTAACATTTTAGTGGTCCCCTTTATTTAAAAAAGTATCGAAAAATAGCGAAATAAATTTTGGGACCGGTACAAAAATATTGGCTTAGAGGGGGGTGTGGTCTGCCAGACTGCTGCGGAATGGGGTGTGTAAGGAACGGCTTTGAGGCACAGTTTGCAGGTGATTCGATTGCCCAGCTGGGTCTGATCATCCAATCACCTGTCATGCTTATCAACAGCAGCCGGGGCCATGTCACACGAGTGGGAGTTGGAGCGGGAGGACAGCCACGCATGCAAGACCACGCCGAGACGAGAAAAAGAGAGAGAGCCAAACGGACCGAAAAGTTCCAGAGCAGAGAGCTGTCCTGGCGCGTGTGCATTATTAGAAAAGGAATTAATTTCAATGCGTAACACTGATTTATACAAGTACTGTATTTGAGTTAAGACCTTCCTCATAGTCCGAATTAAACTCACATGTACTGTAAAGGCGCCACCATACTTGCCAACCCCCCTGGATTTTCCGGGAGACTCCCGAAATTCAGCTCCTCTCCCGAAAACCTCCCGGGACAAATTTTCTCCCGAAATTCAGACGAAGCTGGAGGCCACGCCCACTCCAGCTCCATGAGAACCTGAATCAATGTTCTGACCCTCTTAAACAGGACAATACTGCCATCTACTGTACATAGAATAGAATGTCTGTTCTGAAGCCCACAGTAAAGAGACGTAACTTTATCACGTCGCCTGGTTATTGACTCCAACCCAATATATTACACCTTCGACAACCAAAATGAAGAAATACGCTTGCAAGTTCCAGAACGATCGGAAACGAGAATTTCAGTTTATCCAGGAGAGTTCAATTGGGAAGGGATATGTTGCCTGTAAATTTGGTAGAACAGACTTCTCCATTGAAAACGGTGAACGGATATACTCAGCCATGAATGGTCAGTCAGCGAAGCACAAAGCGTCCGCAACGCAGCATCATTCACAACCCAGTATTATGGCCCACCTCGCAAAATGGAGACCCGATGGTGTATCTTATGCTGAGACAAAGATGGCTATGCTGATAGCTGAAAGCAACATCCCGTTCTCATTTGCGGATGTCTACAACAAATCCGTGAAGGATGTTCCCGGATTTGGAGATCGCTCGCCAATACACAAATAGCAGAACAAAGGTTATTCAAATAGTGAAAGGTAAGTGTTGTTGTTGTTTTTTAGTAACAAGCAAGCACAGTACAGTTAGTAGAACAACTGTGTTCTTATTACTGTGTATTTGATAGGTTCCGTCTGAAATTGAACTATTTCTTTTATTTATATATATAATAAAATACATATAAATAGCTAGAATTCACTTAAAGTCAAGTATTTCATACATATATCATATATACAGTATCCATATATATATATATATATATATATATGTATATATATATAAATATATATATATATGTATATATACATATATATATATATATATACATATATATATATATATATGTATATATGTAAATATATATATATGAAATGTATATGAAATACTCGAGTTGGTGAATTATACGCCACCCCTGTTAACCACGCCCCACCCCCTATCCCCCACGTTACGAAATCGGAGGTCTCAAAGTTGGCAAGTATGGGCGTCATTGTACGTACCAAACCATGAGGATGCTGTGTCGTTACACACTTACTTTTTACAATCGTCCCTCGACACATCACATTTAGCAAATTTTATCGGAGCATTTGTCTTATTTTCTATAATTTTGTTGTGGTGATCACAATAGATAATAAATAATAAAAGGAAAACTACTGTTTCCATGCCGATGGAGCCATTGTTGATACACTTCATCCTTGACTCCCGCCTCATCATTAAAGGCTACTACCGACCCCGCAGTCTGATAGTTTATACATCAATGATGAAATATTAACATTGCAACACATGCCAATACGGCCTTTTTAGTTTACTAAATTACAATTTTAAATTTCCCGTGGAGTTTCTTGTTGAAAACGTTGCAGAATGATGACGCGTGTTTGTGACGTCTCAAGTTGGAGGGGACATATTAGCCCAGCACCACACACGGATAAAAGTCGTCTCTTTTCATCGCATAATTGCACAGTAATTTGGACGTCTGTGTTGCTGAATCTTTTGCAATTTGTTCAAATAATAATGAAGACTATAAAGAATAATGCTGTTGGTGGAAAGTGGTGGATTGCAGCTGCCTTTAGCACCGAAACACAGCCTGTGTTTCTTTGTTTGTTGTGAGGCTTTAACACAGAGCGGTCAAGCGAACATGTTTCTCTATGTCAACCAGCAAGTTTTTGGATGGGAAAATAGTGATATTAAGTCGGCTCTTACCAGAGACTTCAGTGGATTATGCGACTTCCTCCTGCCGCTCAAAAAGGCAGCTGTGATCTTGGCTCCTCCATTGGCTTCTCTGAGAGACACTGGCGTTCACCGCAGCCATCCGACTTTCAGGTATGACTTTACAATCTCACTAAAACACTATTAAAAAGATAAGCAGATAAGAGATCTTCCAGAATTATCCTAGTAAATGTGTCTAATTACATCTGAAACGGTCCCACTGCCGCCGCCTGGAGCCGTCGCTTTTTTTTTTGTGCTTCACTCTAACTTTCCTCGACCACAAATCTTTCATCCTCGCTCAAATTAATGGGGAAATTGTCGCTTTTTCGGTCCGAATAGCTCTTGCTGCTGGTGGCTCACATTATAAGCAATGTGAGGATGTGAGGAGCCCTCACACCAGTGACATCACGCGCACATCGCCTGCCACTTCAGATACAGGCAAGGCTTTTTTATTAGCGGCCAAGAGTTGCAAACTTTATCGTCAATGTTCTCTACTAACTCCTTTCAGCAAAAATATGGCAATATCGGGAAATGATCAAGTATGACACATAGAATGGACCTGCTATCCCTGTTTAAATAAGAACATCTCATTTCAGTAGGCCTTTAATACATCTCCGCAATAGAACATAAACAGCAGGACCCACACTGTGCTAACGACACGATGAATATTACCACTATCTTCGCCGCGACGATCAAGTTCACCAACTTTTGGCAGAAAAAAACAAGAGCACATTAGATGAGGTGCAGCTAAATATAGAAGACAGAACAGTAGCTGATAGACTGTAGAGTAGGCCTTCAGACTGATTACTTGATTAATCCTTAAAACAAAATGGTACCATTTGGGCCAAGAAAATTACAGGCAGCTGATCCAAATCCAAAGGAGTAGCAACAAGAATTCATGACAGTAAATTAATATGGTGGACATTGAAAATAAAGACATCATCAAAATAAAGTAAGAAGAATAATACAATACAGTTTGTGCATTCGAGTTCAGTAAACGGCAAAAATATGTGCAGTGATTGGAAAAAGTACTTACTATGGTCATGACATTTTGAAATTAAAAGCTTAAACCCTGAGCATATGAAAACCAAGGTAGCATTTTACTTTAAAAAAAATAAGTTACTTCCACATTATCACCGGTTCACCAGGGGCCTCATGTAACAAGCTTGCTTATGCACACTGGCAAACAACCTTTTTCGGGCTAAGTTGAGATGCTTTAAGACCAGGGGCGTCACTAGACCTAATACTGTACTGGGGCACACCTGGGGCACAAATAATTCATGTGAGCGTGCAAAGCGCGCAAGCAAAAACATTTTTTAAGCACTTATTTATCATAAAAAATACATAGTGCTTTAAACTATGAAATCATATCAGATTATGTTGTACGGATCTTTGATTAACCACCTGAAATTAACTAATGCATTTGACCTACTTGTGCACTTTTTTACTCCAGACTTCTAAACTGCTACTAGTAAAAGCAAAAAGGAAGAGCAATGAATCTTTTTGAAATATTTATTGCAGTAATCATCTGCAAATTTAACATCTACGAAAGTGAAACAAAAAATAAAGCACCCCTACATCTCTGGGTTCTTTTATATTATTTAATTTCCATTTATGGCAATGTGGCGAATCCTATTTCAGATACACAAAACTATAAAATATACACAAAACAACAAAGCCACAGTAGTAGAATAAATGAACAACAGTTGTGTGTCTGTTCAGGGAATCATTTTCTGAGAAGTAAACTGTAACGTCTCCTTTTCATTTTTGCAAAGTGGTCAATCACTCTGGACAGACATGGAAATATTACAGTAACTGTTATACAGTTGACCAGTGGTTCCCAACTGCTGGGTCGTGACATAAAAGTGGATTGTGTGTCATTTTCAGTGAGTCGCAGTCAGATGTGTGAATGAAAAAAAAAAAAAAAATAGGGAGTAAAAAATCAAATTGTGGCAACAAAACCAGATATTTTTAGTCATTTTTCTAGTGACTATTAGTGAGTATTTTAGCAAAAGGCAAACCGACTAACAAGTTGGAGGAGGACTCAGGACAGACATGGAAATATATATTTTTTTAAA
The DNA here is from genome assembly GCF_033978795.1 of Nerophis ophidion. NCBI lineage: Eukaryota > Metazoa > Chordata > Actinopteri > Syngnathiformes > Syngnathidae > Nerophis > Nerophis ophidion. The sequence goes on from NC_084635.1 coordinate 21,131,682, forward strand.
TCTCAATGGGGCAACAATACCCGCTATTTTCAGCCATCTTTCTGAAAACAAATACAGAAATGTTACAATTTTTTCTGGAAACAAAACCAGATGCTTCAGCTGTAGCCATTTTTCTGGTGACAAAACAAGATTATTTTAGTCAAAGTCACACCGATTAACAAGACGAGTCTACTGTGCTATTTTTCTGTGAAATAAATTTGAATGATTTAAAAATTGGCTCACGACTTGATGATATGGAAAAAAATTTGTCGTCTGAAGATAAACCATTTGAGAAGCACTCAACTCACACATGCTGACTCCAAATCATCATTGATGCAGAACCAGCAGATAATAACCAACATTATGTTTCATGTTCATTGGAAATTCCCCCGACAGCTCGTACAGCAAATGAATATGTTTGTCTTGATACAAGGAATAACGTTAGCTAACTTAGCATCAACTTAAGACAATGATGTTGCCTAGCTAGCTAGGACTTCACTTACATCTCTCATTCCTGCTGCTTCTTCTCTGCTGCGGGCGAATAACTTTCTGATATCCATCTAGGAGTTACAGTTTGAGTCAAATCAAAATCAAAATAATGTAATTAACAAATTGTTGTTGGCTAACATTACCTACCTCAGCAGTGATTCTCATGCGCTCTCTCTCTCTCTCTTTCTCTCTCAACTGAAGTCTCGATCCACACGTGAATAAATTACCAAATTAAGTAGCCATGTGCTCATTGTTAAATGGAGTGAATACAGTAGCAATCAATTACCATATTAAGTAGTATGTGCGCTGTTGTCTATGTTATGTAGACTTAAAACTCTGAAGCGTTTTTTTTTTTATTGGTGAAATTTTTACTGGGGCACTGCAGATCAACAGTGGGGCATGTGCCCCAGTGAAATATGTCTGGCGACGCCCCTGTTTAAGACTGATGTTGAAGTGGAAATATGCCTTGCCTCATGCAAACTCCATGGCTGATTTCCACATTTCTACAGGATGTGGATATTTTAGCGAAAATACAAAGGCTGTTGTTCTGGCTTTACCAACATTTTGATTTTTTGCCAATGCCTCTAATGCGTTATACTCATATTTGTGAGGGCTCGGGTTAGTGTGACGATCGGTCACTTCATTTCAGTTGGTTTTCCTTGTTTTTATATTTACTTCCCGTCAGTGCTCTTTTGTTAAATTTCCTGTTTGTTCCGCGGAGCACTGTTTTCTCCTCACCTGCCGTTGATTGGCAGCCGGTCCACACCTGCTGCCAATCAACATACAGTATGTCTATTTATGTTTTCACTCGAGCACTCCTCAGTGCTTGAAGATAACACACTTAGTGGAAACTGCTTCTTATTTCTATTTGATGATAATTAAAGTAATTTTACCTGCTCATCCTCCTCCTGGTTCTTGCATCCTGGGGTAACAAAACGGCAGCCATGCGTTTTCCTAACAATATCTTCGAGCCAGACTGTAACCTCGCGAGAACCACTGTCGGCGATGCACAGCCGACGTTCTGGACCGCACAATTCTTGAAAGACTTAAAGACCAGGTTTGTGCGGTCCCAGCCCACAGCAGGCTCGGACCTTCTCCCTCCGCCTCGACCGCCAGTTCTGGCTCTACGACCGGCGCAGCCACTGCCGCCTTCCCTCCTCCCGGCTCGGCCGGCGGTTCCGGCTCCCCGACTGGCGCGGCCACCGCCGCCTTCCCTCCTCCCAGCTCGGCCGCCGGTTCCGGCTCTCCGACCGGCGCGGCCACCGCCGCCTTCCCTCCTCCCGGCTCAGCCGCCGGTTCCGGCTCTCTGACTGGCGCGGTCACCGCCGCCTTCCCTCCTCCCGGCTCGGCCGCGGGTTCCGGATCTCCGACCGGCGCAGCCACAGCCGCCATCTTCCCCGTCGCCTGCTGTGCTTCCTCCACGGCAATCGCCTGTGCCGGCACGTCGACCACCGGTTCCCACACCGCGTCGCACGCCGGTCACAGCTCCGCGGCTTACGCCGGTCGCGCCGCCACAACGACCAGCACCGGCTTGACCCCCAGCACCTGTTCCTGCTCCTAGGCAGCTTCCAGCAGCTGCACCACGGCTGCTCTTCCTGCCAGTCCGGCAAAGGGTCCAGTGGAGCCCACTGTGATGTCCCTTCTGTCCTCCTGCTGGGACTCTGCGAGGAACGTGTCCTTTCCCCTCCTCCTGGCCCCCTTCCGCCCGTTCCTGGTTTTCGCACTGGGGGACATCGACAGACATGAACTCCTTTGCCCAGTGATGGACGGCGTCTGGTATCCGCCTAGTGGAGGGGGGGGCTACTAACCGCAGCGGTGCTGCCAAGCAGACGCCGCTGTCATCCACGCCATGGTCTCCTCCCACGGAGAAATCATCGTCTCTGGCGGGCTTTCGCACAGCGCCGCCATCTCCCTCATCACTGGCGGGAATCCGCACGACACCGCTATCTTCCGGGTCAGCAGCGGATCCACCCACGACATTATCTCTGGCGGGCTTTCGCAGGGCGCCGCCATCTTCATTGTCGTCATCATGCTTGACGGCTCCTTCCACGACGCTGTCGTCATCATCGTCGCCGCCGGCTGCGCAACCTCCTCCTCGTCAGCCAAAGATACGGCTGTGTTATGGACTTCCTCCTCGTCAGCCACTGATGTGGCCTTTCCGTGGTCGCCCGCCTCGCCAGTTGCAGCGGCGTTCAATGTGTCGCCTCCACCTGACTCTCCCTTGCTGATTGCGGGGACACTTGGCCTGGCGACCCTCCACCAAGTCCTCCCTCCGCCCTCCCTTAAATTTTGAACTCTTTTCCGTTCTCGTTTCCAGGGAACATCTCGAATCTGTTCCTTGAGGGTCTTATTCTGGTAATGATGTACTTCAGTAAGTTTGAGTCTCGGGAAACAAACTAAAAAAAAAACACCAAAAAAAAAGTAAAAGTATATATTTTTCCGTAACTGGATACTAATACTCAGAAGTGTACATGTCCACTGATAATACTTTTTATTAAAAAAGTACGCTCTCCTTAATCATGTTTTGCGAGATTAAAAAAAAAAGCAAAACAGTTTCATAACATATTTAAATAATTTACTTTTTTATGTGCCTCAGACACATAATTGTAGGCATAAATGCCTTATGTAATGTCTTATATTATTAAAAAGGACAAGTTCCAGTTCTGTATGTGCGAAGGTCTAAGTGTGGGCTTGTAATTGCTTAAGACCTTTGAGTTATTTATGGTTGTAGCACCCAATATTTTTGTGGCGTCAGCTTTTGGGATCATCCTAAAAATGGTTTACCCAAAATTGAAAAAAAAAAAACAAGAATGTAGCATTTTACTGCATCCTAAATGCCTAACAGATCAAATATTATTTTTGTTTTAAAATCGACTACTTCCGACGCAACCAAATCATCACAATGCAATCGCGTTTGAAATGCTGGCGCTTTTCACAAATCATGCCAGAAATACTCCCTTGTGTTGACCTGCTCAGTTCCGTTACCTGCGTCACTGAGGCCTAAGACAAGATGCTGATTGATTGCTTTCAGCAGGGGACCAGTGATGAAAATATCTTCAATCCAGCGAAGGGAGAGAAAAAAACAAAAAAAAACAGGGGAGGTTATAAACATAGAACACACAGCAGACAGAGAGGCTGGTGCTCAAATACTCTCTGTTCATATTTTCAATATGTGCTACCTCAGTTCACCTGAAAAAAAACTTTTTAAAAGCCCTCTGTGTCCGTCGTATGCAAGTCACATTGACCCATTCACAATAAAAAAAGAAAATTCTTGCAGTTTATATGAAGTCATTAAAGCGCTTACAAAAGATGGGCAATATGACATATGATATATTGTAATATATATTGCGGTACTTGCGATAACGATCAGTATCACAATGTATCATTTGGAATATTAATTATAGGAGAACACAATAGGTTACAATGGCTTCTACAAACCTCGATAACATATGAGTTGGGAAATTGAGTTAGATGTAAATATAAACAGAATACAATGATTTGCAAATCCTTTTCAACCCATATTCAATTGAATACACTACAAAGATAACATATTTGATGTTCAAAATCATTAACCTTATTTTATTTTTTTGCAAATAATAATTAACTTGAGAATTTGATGCTAGCAACACAAGACAAAGAAGTTGGGAAAGGGCATGTTCACCACTGTGTTACATCACCTTTTCTTTTAACAACACTCAATAAACGTTTGGGAACTGAGGAAACTAATTGTTGCAGTTTGAAAATGGAATTCTTTCCCATTCTTGTTTTGTATAGAGCTTCAGTCGTTCAACAGTCCGGGGTCTCCGCTCTCGTATTTTACGCTTCATAATGCGCCACACATTTTCGATGGGAGACAGGTCTAGACTGCAGCCGGGCCAGGAAAGTATCCGCACTCTTTTTTTACGAAGCCACGCTGTTTTAACACGTGCTGAATGTGGCTTGGCATTGTCTTGCTGAAATAAGCAGGGGCGTCCATGAAAAAGACAGAGCGTAGATGGCAGAATATGTTGTTCCAAAACCTGTATGTACCTTTCAGCATTAATGGTGCCTTCACAGATGTGAAAGTTACCCATGCCTTGGACACTAATGCACCCCCATACCATCACAGATGCTGGCTTTTGAACTTTGTGCCTAAGGGGGGAGGAGTATATTTATAGCTAGAATTCAATGAAATTCAAGTATTTATATATATATATATTTATATATATATATATATATATATATATATATATATTAGGGGTGGGCAAATTAATGCGTTAATTGCGAGTTAACTCATCAATCTATTAACGCCGACAATTATTTTATCGCGCATATGTGTATGTTGTTTACATGCTTTTATTTTGTTAACGCCTTTTCTTATAAAGATGGCGGCGCCCAGACGGGCTTCGGCGTGGAGGGGCTGTTGGTAAAGATGGAACATTTGGCAAAAATACCGGACAATTCTGCAAATTTCATGTCTGGCTTACAGCGTGGTCACTCCGGGATCACTTACGACCGCCAGACAATTCTGAATGTGGATGGATCGGGCCGTTTTGGACTGAATGACGCGTGCTTGCTAGACCGGCTAGCTAGCATGGGAATACTTTGCCGGTTACATCCAGCGGCCTGTGAAGCAGCGGAGTATTTGTGTTGTCTGTCTATTTATGAATAATGCAGACGAGGAGTCTTGGCTGAGTTCTTAACGTTTGCTTTCAGAGCGTGCATATCACAACATACAAGATGCCGTCATGGCGACACACAACCTTTACCGGGCTACCGCGCATGCTCGTCACTCCTGTTGCATGCTGGGTACGGTAGTTCTTTTTTTCCCTGGCTCATAACATCACAATATAGTACCATGTATATGATGCGTTCAGTTTATCAAAGGACCGAGCAAACAATCGGAAAATTCCCATCATATCAATTCCTAGATATGGTCATAATTATTTTAAGTGCACTACGCAGAATAAACACAACATTATTAACATTGCTACTACGGATAATTTAATCAAAAATTCCCTAAAACAGCCCACTACCTATAATATAGGTTTTTTAAACACAAGATCCCTGATAAAAAAATGTTTTTCCTGCAGTTACCTCAGAAATTGCCTGTTCAGATGTTATGATTGTGGCTCAGAGATTTGTATGTAGATTATATTTATTTTCCATAATAAACAGGATAACTTAAATACCCTGGCAATGGAAATAAACTTAAATGTTTGTATTTACATTTTTTGAGTTGATTTTCATAAAATATGCTATTTAACTGCTACTGTTTAACAAGTACTGATTTGAATTGTGTTTGCACAACAAATGTTTTGGCGCTTTTGTTCATGTGGGAGAATATTCCAATAAAGGTGCACGACACACTACTTTTGAATTCATTATTGGGCTTTGCGTATACAATGCAGTTTATCGCGATTAATCAGAGAAAAAGTGCGATTAACTTCGATTAAAAATTGTAATCATTGCCTAGCCCTAATATATATATATATATATATATATATATATATATATATATATATATATATATATATATATATATATATATATATATATATATATATATATATAAATGATCTTCAGTGTTCAATTATTTACACATATACACACATGTTGTATTTGAAAGTGCAATGTTTTGCAGTCAGTACCACAGCCTTTGAAGGAGCATAGGTATGGGCAGCATCTGTGAAATTTAACTTGCAGGAAAGGAATGAGTTTAGGGTTGATTTGTCCATCATCGTTCTCTTCTGTCATTGTAGGTGGGTTCATTTTGTACCCTCTGCGTTCAAATTGCACTGTGACCTTCATATTTGGTCAATATTCAGTGTTTTATCGTTTATAGAAAAATGTGAAATTCCAATACGTTTTTTTAAGGCAGTCATAGCGTTTTTAGCATTCAATCAGACATTGTTATGAGGTTTTGTATTAGTGTTCCTAGAAATAGATATACCGGCCCCCAGCCAGTTGTCCTCACTCAGGTGCGGCTGGAAATCGGGGGAAATTTGGGAGAATGGTTGTCCCGGGAGAATTTTTGGGAGAGGCACAGAAAATCGGGAGTCCCACGGAAAATTCGGGAGGGTTGGCAAGTATGTTTTCAAAGGGCTTAGAAAAATACAAATTAAAGCGCTCCAAGAGGAGGAGAAAAAAGAAGGCTGTGAAACTATTAGCTCAAAAAACTTTAGCAAATCAAAATCCCTCTTCTTCAGAGGGTACAAAGAAATCAAAGAATAAAGCAAAGCAATGAGTAACATGAATTGATTAACGTGGACCCCGACTTAAAAAAGTAAAACAACTTATTCGGGTGTTAAAATTTAGTGCAGGGGTCACCAACGCGGGGCCCGCGGGCACCAGGTAGCCCGTAAGGACCATATGAGTCGCCCGCTGGCCTGTTCTAAAAATAGCTCAAATAGCAGCACTTACCAGTGAGCTGCCTCTATTTATTTAAATTGTATTTATTTACTAGCAAGCTGGTCTCACTTTGCTCGACATTTTTAATTCTAAGAGGGACAAAACTCAAATAAAATTTTAAAATCCAAGAAAATATTTTAAAGACTTGGTCTTCTTCACTTGTTTAAATAAATTCATTTATTGTTTTTACTTTGCTTCTTATAACTTTCAGAAAGACAATTTTAGAGAAAATATACAACCTTAAAAATGATGTTAGGATTTTTAAACACATACCTTTTTACCTTTTAAATTCCTTCCTCTTCTTTCCTAAAAATTTAAATCAATCATCACAGTTTTTTTTAGGATTCTAAAGATAAAAAAACTCTTACAAGATGCGGCTAATGGGTGTCTCCTGCCTTCAAAGCCCTCGAAAAAAAATTCTAAACCCTCCATCAATTATATATATATATATATATATATATATATATATATATATATATATATCTGTATATATATATATATATATATATATATATATATATATATATATATATATATATATATATATATACAGTACAAGGTGTATCCAAAAGTTTGAACACACATTCACAGTGTATAATGTGTGTGTGTGAATGGGTAATTCTGGAAATAGTGTCAAAGCGCTTTGAGTTCCTAAAAAAAAAGGTAGAAAAGCGCTATACAAGTACAACCCAATTTATCATTTCACACCCTCTCATTCAATGTGTTTTCTTTATTTTCATGACTATTTACGATTGTAGATTGTCACTGAAGGCATCAAAACTATGAATGAACACGTGGAGTTATGTACTTAGCAAAAACAGGTGAAATAACTGAATACATGTTTTGTATTCTATCCATCCATCCATCCATGTTCTACCGCTTATTCCCTTTGGGGTCGCTGGTGCCTATCTCAGCTACAATCGGGCGGAAGGCGTTGTACACCCTGGACAAGTCGCCACCTCGTCGCAGGGCCAACACAGATAGACAACATTCACACTCACACACTAGGGCCAATTTAGTGTTGCCAATCAACCTATCCCCAGGTGCATGTCTTTGGAAGTGGGAGGAAGCCGTAGTACCCGGAGGGAACCCACGCATTCACGGGGACAACATGCAAACTCCACACAGAAAGATCCCAAACCCGGGATTGAAATCTGACTACTCAGGACCTTCGTATTGTGAGGCAGACGCACTAACCCCTCTTTTGCACACTTTCGGCATTCTGTCGATGAGCTTCAAGGTGTGCTTGAAGTTCATCGAGAGAATGCCAAGAGTGTGCAAAGCAGTAATCAGATCAAATAGTGGCTATTTTGAAGAAACTAGACTATAAAAGAAGTTTTTTAGTTATTTCACCTTTTTTTGTTAACTACTTAAGATGTGTTCAGTCATAGTTGTGATGCCTTCAGTGACAATCTACAATGTAAATAGTCATGAACAAAAAGAAAACACATTGAATGAGAAGGTGTGTCCAAACTTTTGGCCTGTATATATATATATATATATATATTTATATATATATATATATATATATATATATATATATATATATATATATATATTTATATATATATATATATATATACATATATATATACATATATATATATTTATATATATATGTATATATATATATATATATATATATATATATATATATATATATATATATATATATATATATATATATATATATATATATATATATGTTTGTGTGGGAAAATCACAAGACTAGTTCATCTCTACAGAACTGTTTCATGAGGGGTTCCCTCAATCATCCAAAATCTCCTGATGATTGAGGGAACCCCTCATGAAACAGTTCTGTAGAGATGAAGTAGTCTTGTGATTTTTCCCCACACATACATATTGCGCTCTACCATGGTATCGAGCACTATTCTCTGGATAATCCAATCAAGACACATATATATATATATATATATATATATATATATATATATATATATATATATATATATATATATATATGTATATATATATATATATATATATATATATATATACATAGCGACGGACGGACGGACGGACGGACGGACGGACAGACAGACAGACAGACAGACAGACAAACAGATAGATAGATGGATACATGTAGATACAGTAGATAGATGTAGTACCCGACTTGTTCCTAACAATATGTACTTTTGTTCAATTGTTCATTTTGGGCATTACCAAAACGTATTTCCTGAGCACATTCATTTCAGTGCCCATAGCAACGCACTCCCTACTTCTGACAACAAATGTGTGTGCTCTAATCATGGCAGACTTGATAATAAATGACAAAGTTGGCTATATTTGGACAAAAATAAAGATTCACAACCTTATATTTTTTAACCTAAATATACGGTGGATGATGTGCTGGTTATAGAAGCTCAGCGAACATAAAGGGAGGGTGAAACATTGGAGGAAGCCGTGTAAGTCAGGACCGGCGTGACATGACGGCGCACATATCCAGCTTGGAGCCAAGCTATGCCAAAATAAATGGAGTGCATGCCCAAAATCAACTGGAAAAAAAAACCTCGCTGACCAGCTCGACCAAATGGAAAAATTTCCATCAAATAAGTCACTATTATGTTGATCATCATACATGAAACACGTCTAGCTAGCTGTGGACAAACAAAACAATAAACGTAGGCTAATACTTTCCAGATACTGTAATGTGATTGTTTATGTGTTACAATCAGTACATATTGGTGTCCTATTGCATAGTGTTGTGCATTTATAACTAAAAAGTAATTTAGCTGATGATGCTGACGCTAGCTTACCTTTTGCTTATTCCGTAGCATGCCGTCGCAAGGCAACGTGTTACTACACTAGAAAAACAGTACCTCAGTGTTCGCTCCTACAATAAAAATGTCTCTACAACTTGGTTATTATGCAGGTTACGAAACATACTGTAAATTAGGTATTTCTGGCAGTTATATATATATATATATATATATATATATATATATATATATATATAAATATATATATATACATATACATATATATATATATATATATATATATATATATATATATATATATATATATATATATATATATATATGTCTTGATTGGATTATCCAGAGAATAGTGCTCGATACCGTGGTAGAGCGCAATATGTAGGTGTGGGAAAAAATCACAAGACTACTTCATCTCTACAGATCTGTTTCATGAGGGGTTCCCTCAATCATCAGGAGATTTTAATGGAAGCATTCACATACAATGGTTTATATAGAGCACAGAGTGGGTGGGTACAGGCAGGCGTAGGGTGTGGTGATTGGCTCATGTGTTACCAAGGAGGGGTTTCAGTCTGTGGCGGCATGTTGAAATGATTTCACTGCGCTTGTTGAGGGATGATAGATTTGGATGATATATAATAAACAGTTTCTCTTTTAAGCATAGGTTGCATCTTTTATTACCACTGTTGTAAGGTGTGCTGGATGCAAGAATTTGCCATGTTATTGAATATTCAACATTATTGTCTTTGAGGTTCCAAATGTGTTTGCTGAGTTCTGTAGAATTCTGCAAAGTCTGGTTTCTAAAGGAGGCGTTGTGATTATTCCATCTTGTTTTGAACGCTCCTTCGGTTAATCCTACGTACGTGTCGGATGTGTTAATGTCCTTGCGTGTTACCTTTGCTTGGTAAACGACTGATGTCTGTAAGCACCTTCCGTTGAGAGGGCAATCAGGTTTCTTGCGACAGTTACATTCATTATTGGTTTCAGAGTCGTTTAGTCTGGGGGTAGGCAGTCCTTTTGCAATTGCTTTGTTGTGGTTTGAAATGATTTGTTGCATGTTATTCATACAACTGTGGCTCAGTTTAATGTTGTTCTTGTGGAATATTTTTCTTAGGGTGTTGCCTTTGGGGAAGTGTTTGTCGATCAGAGTGAGGAACTTGCGGCCGATGTTGGTTGAGACGTTTTTGCTGAATGGCGGATTGTACCAGATGATGTTGTTTCGTTTTCTGCTCTTTTTTGGTTGGTTTCCTGGAGTGGGTTCATAGGTGAGGGTGAAGTTGTATCCGCTTTCATCAAGTGCGTTCAAAACAAGATGGAATAATCACAACGCCTCCTTTAGAAACCAGACTTTGCAGAATTCTACAGAACTCAGCAAACACATTTGGAACCTCAAAGACAATAATGTTTAATATTCAATAACATGGCAAATTCTTGCATCCAGCACACCTTACAACAGTGGTAATAAAAGATGCAACCTATGCTTAAAAGAGAAACTGTTTATTATATATCATCCAGATCTATCATCCCTCAACAAGCGCAGTGAAATCATTTCAACATGCCGCCACAGACGGAAACACCTCCTAGGTAACACATGAGCCAATCACCACACCCTACGCCTGCCTGTACCCACCCACTCTGTGCTCTATATAAACCATTGTATGTGAATGCTTCCATTAAAATCTCCTGATGATTGAGGGAACCCCTCATGAAACAGTTCTGTAGAGATGAAGTAGTCTTGTGATTTTTTCCCACACCTACATATTGCGCTCTACCACGGTACCGAGCACTATTCTCTGGATAATCCAATCAAGACATATTCCGCTCCAAATTGACATTTGTTGACCACTGTACGACGATCCGAAATGGAAAAGTTCAGCATCGACTACTCCACGAAGAACATTCCCATACCCGCGCAGAAGGACTACAAGCAAAGACTCATAGAAAAGACGGAACACTTCCTAAGAAGGATGCGGTGGAAAGCACACTTTTTCCTCCACCCTGAAACAAAAGGAACGCAAAAGGAAACTTACGGATTCAAATCTACCAAGAACCCACCCACAGTCAAGGAATTAAAGGACTTTGAGAACGACATGCTCAAAATGATACAATCAGTCAAATTTAAGCCAGCCCGCAACCCATTCCTCACCAAGGTGAAAAATGACACGGAGCGCATCAAGAAAGTAAGCAACCTCATCATAGCCGCCGATAAAACCACAAACTTCTACAGAATGGACATACCAGAACATAACTCTTTACTGGACAAAAGCATCACCAAATCATACAAAAAAGCGCAACCCAACACTTTACAGAACATCCACCTGGAAAACAAGCGGATCGCAACCGAACTGGACATTGAGGACAGGGTGGACGCCACAGCCAACAAAGAAGCCTTCATCACATTGAAGGACCACAAACCCAACTTCGCAAATAACCCAACATGCCGACTAATAAACCCAACTAAATCCGAAATAGGAAAAATCAGCAAAATAACCCTGGACAGAATCAACGCAAAAATCAAGGACAAAACACCACTCAACCAATGGAGAAATACCGCTGCAGTAATCAAATGGTTTAACAACATCCAAGACAAACAACAACACAACTTTATCTCCTTCGACATCGAAGAATTTTACCCTTCCATCACGCAAGACCTACTGACCCAAGCACTAAACTTCGCCTCGGACTACGACTCAATCACAGGCAACGAAAGAAGCATCATCATCCACGCAAAGAACTCCATACTCATCCACAACAGTACACCATGGCAAAAAAAGAACAATTCAATATTTGACGTTACTATGGGGAGTTTTGACGGAGCAGAAACGTGCGAACTCGTTGGGAGTTTCCTCCTCTCCCAGCTTGCTAGCCTCAACCTGAACCTTGGTATTTACCGTGATGACGGACTGGCAGTGTGCCGCGCCTCGCCAAGGAGCAGCGAGAACACCAAGAAGCGCATATGCCAAATCTTCAAAGAAAACGGCCTACGGATCACGATTGAAGCCAACAAGCAAACCGTCAACTTCCTCGACGTCACTTTCAACCTGAAAAATAACAGCTACCAACCATTCACGAAACCCAACACAACACTCCAATACGTGCACCATGACAGCAACCACCCACCCACCACCACGAAAAGAATACCTATCGGAATTAATAAAAGGCTATCGATGCTGTCATCTAGCAAAGCTGAATTCGACCAAGCAACCCCCCCGTACCAGAAAGCACTTGATGAAAGCGGATACAACTTCACCCTCACCTATGAACCCACTCCAGGAAACCAACCAAAAAAGAGCAGAAAACGAAACAACATCATCCTGTACAATCCGCCATTCAGCAAAGACGTCTCAACCAACATCGGCCGCAAGTTCCTCACTCTGATCGACAAACACTTCCCCAAAGGCAACACCCTAAGAAGAATATTCAACAAGAACAACATTAAACTGAGCCACAGCTGTATGAATAACATGCAACAAATCATTTCAAACCACAACAAAGCAATTGCAAAAGGACTGCCTACCCCCAGACTAAACGACTCTGAAACCAATAATGAATGTAACTGTCGCAAGAAACCTGATTGCCCTCTCAACGGAAGGTGCTTACAGACATCAGTCGTTTACCAAGCAAAGGTAACACGCAAGGATATTAACACATCCGACACGTACGTAGGATTAACCGAAGGAGCGTTCAAAACAAGATGGAATAATCACAACGCCTCCTTTAGAAACCAGACTTTGCAGAATTCTACAGAACTCAGCAAACACATTTGGAACCTCAAAGACAATAATGTTGAATATTCAATAACATGGCAAATTCTTGCATCCAGCACACCTTACAACAGTGGTAATAAAAGATGCAACCTATGCTTGAAAGAGAAACTGTTTATTATATATCATCCAGATCTATCATCCCTCAACAAGCGCAGTGAAATCATTTCAACATGCCGCCACAGACGGAAACCCCTCCTAGGTAACACATGAGCCAATCACCACACCCTACGCCTGCCTGTATCCACCCACTCTGTGCTCTATATAAACCATTGTATGTGAATGCTTCCATTAAAATCTCCTGATGATTGAGGGAACCCCTCATGAAACAGATCTGTAGAGATGAAGTAGTCTTGTGATTTTTTCCCACACCTACATATATATATATATATATATATATATATATATATATATATATATATATATATATATATATATATATATATATATATATATACATATATATATACATATGTATATATATATATATATATATATATATATATATATATATATATATATATATATATATATATATATATATATATATATATATTTATCTTATACTTGTCTTTCAACTTATACTTTATAAAAAGCTACTCTATAGGAAGCAGTGTCCACCATAGTGGACATGTTTTATATCTGTCTGGAATTTGCTGTTTCTCAGAAAAGTTAGCTATCAATGTAATTTTGAATAATGTACCGTATTTTTCGGAGTATAAGTCACACCTGCCAAAAATGCATAATAAAGAAGGATAAAAACATATATAAGTCGCACTGGAGTATAAGTCGCATTTTTGGGGGAGATTTATTTGATAAAACCCAACACCAAGAATAGACATTTAAAAGGCAATTTAAAATAAATAAAGAATAGTGAACAACAGGCTGAATAAGTGTACGTTATATGACACATAAATAACCAACTGAGAAGGTGCCTGGTATGTTAACCTAACATATTATGGTAAGAGTCATTCAAATAACTATAACATATAGAACATGCTATACGTTTACCAAACAATCTGTCACTCCTTCCATTTTCTACCACTTATTCCCTTTGGGGTAGCGGGGGGCACTGGTTCCTATCTCAGCTGCAATCGGGCGGAAGGCGGCGTACACCCTGGACAAGTCGCCACCCCATCGCAGACAATCTGTCACTCCTAATCGCTAAATCCCATGAAATCTTATACGCCAAGTCTCGTACGTGAATGAGCTAAATAATGTTATTTGATATTTTACGGTAATGTGTTAATAATTTCACACATAAGTGGCTCCTGAGTATAAGTCGCACCCCCGGCCAAACTATGAAAAAAAACTGTAACTTATAGTCTGAAAAATACAGTAAATGCCTCACAAATTGATTTTTAGTTTCGCTGGCTTTAAATATATTTTCCGCGCAATGCTTTATGAGGTGGCGACTTGTCCAAGGTGCATCCATTTTCTACCACTTGTCCCTTTTTGAGGTTGTGGGGGGTGCTGGAGCCTATCTCAGCTGCATTCGGGCGGAAGGCAGGGTGCACCCTGGACAAGTCGCCACCTCATCGCAGGGCTAAATAGATAGACGGACAACATTCACACAGATTTAGTGTTGCCAATAAACCTATCCCCAGGTGCATGTCTTTGTAAGTGGGAAGAAGCCCACGCATTCACAGGGAGGACATGCAAACTCAGGACTTCTCAGGACCTTCGTATTGTGAGGCACATGCACTAACCCCTGTTCCACCGCGCTGCCAGGCTCCTGTTGCAAATATGACAGATGAAAAGGAAACAAAATGCTGCGTATCAATCATGCAGGGGGTTACTTTTACAAGCCAGCTGCGACGCTTGCAATTCATTTGGAAATTGATTTGTTTGTTTTTTTGGCCTTAAAAGAGGTTTCGCCACATCGGGGCTTTGCAATTTCCACTTGAGAGCGCAGAGGAGAGACAAAATCCTCCAAGCCTGGCAAAGAATGCACTGCGTAGGCTGCAAGGGCCTTTTACTCAAGCTTCCAATAATATTGGTTAATTGCAAGATTTCTCTATCTTCTCTCAACTTGCATCATGAGTAGGCGGAGGAGAGTTTACAGCGGGGGTATATTGCTGCTGACAGAAGAGTGTTTGGAAACTCTCTCTCTCTTAATTGTCCTTCCCCTGCTCACAGGCACATTTCTCTTGCAGATTCCCTGGAGAGAGGTTTCCCCAGAATCTACGTAAAAGGATTCCTTCCCACGCCGTGGTCTTAGAAAATCTCATTTTCGATCCTCCCCCGGCTTGCTCACCAACACGCACACGCCGTGTCACCCTGGCGTTGTGTCGTCGTGTCTCCCTGTTCTCCCACTCGCGTCTTTTCCTTTTTTTTTTTTCTGCTTTATAACTTCTCCAGGCTTCTCTCGCCTTCCTGCCCCCTCCCCTCATATCTTATAGATCGTCCGTGGGAGGTATCTCCCTCACACTGCAGTCGGGGGCCCTTATTCTGACAAATAACACGCTGGGCCCACCAGCTCTGCGTGGGGAGAGAAAAGCTGCAAGTTAGGAAGAAAAATCGACTTGATTGCACAAAGGAACTCAGTCACCGGTTCACAATATGTGATTGGACTCGGGCAAACAGCAAGAAACGTGTGTTCTCCGAGCTAATGATCACCAACACTGCTCAAAAAAAGGTGAAGCTGTCAACTGTGACATTAAAGGCCTACTGAAATGAGATTTTCTTATTTAAACGGGGATAACAGGTCCATTCTATGTGTCATTCTTGATCATTTTGCGATATTGCCATATTTTAGCTGAAAGGAACATCGACGATAAAGTTCGCAACTTTCGGTGCTACGACAAAAGCCTTGCCTCTACCGGAAGTCGCAGACAATGACGTCACATGTTTGATGGCTCCTCACATTAGAGATGCGCGGATAGGCAATTATATCATCCGCAACCACATCACCAAAGTCGTCATCCACCTGCCGTCCACCCGAACCAACATTTTATCAGAACTGCAACCGTCCACTGAAATACATCAGAGGTCGGCCACCTCTACCACTCACAGAACTATTTAAACCCGTTCCACAGAAGACAATGGGAGCCGCTAACGTTCATGCGTATACCCATTGGCAATCATCCTGATGACAAGAACATGGGCGTGCTGTGAAGCCATTGCCTTTGACACCTTCAACAACATGTACAAACCAATTGTTAGTCCGGCAACATGTTGTGTGCAGCTTCAGCAATCAAACGAACAAGATTGAAAGGCATACTGGGTGATACAGAGTTTGTGATATAAACAATTTTAACACTCTTACTAATATGCGCCACGCTGTGAAGCCAAACCAAACAAGATTGACAAACACATTTCGGGAGAACATCCTCACAGTAACACAACGTAAACGCAACACAACAAATACCCAGAATCCGTTGTATCCGTGACCCTTCCTTAATATATTTTACACCCCCGCACCCTCAACCCCGCCCACCTTACCGACGCATCTCTACCTCACATATTCACATTATTTTTAATGGGAGCCTCCAACAAAAAGTGCTATTCGGACCGAGACAACGACAATTTCCCCATTAATTTGAGCGAGGATGAAAGATTTGTTTTTGAGGATATTGATAGCGACAAACTGAAAAAAAAAAAAACAAGTTAAGTAAAAAAAACGCGATTGAATTGGGACGGATTCCGATGTTTTTAGAGACATTTACTAGGATAATTCTGGGAAATCCCTTATCTTTCTATTGTGTTGCTAGTGTTTTAGAGAAGTAAATAGTACCTGATAGTCGGAAGTGTTTGTCCAAGGGTGTCTCAGGGAAGTCGACGGCAGCTGTACGGACGGCATAAGCTCAGCTGATATCCGGTAAGAAGCGACTTTTTAACCACAATTTTCTCACCGAAACCTGCTGGTTGACATTCAGTAGGGATCCATGTCCGCTTGACCACTCTGATCCATAGTAAACTTTCCCCTCCAGGAATTTAAAACAAGGAATCACCATGTGTTTGTGTGGCTAAAGGCTAAAGCTTCCCAACTCCATCTTTCTACTGTGAGTTCTCCATTATTAATTGAACAAATTGCAAAAGATTCAGCAACACAGATCTCCAAAATACTGTGTAATTATGCCGTTAAAGCAGACGACTTTTAGCTGTGTGTGTGTGCAGCGCTCATACTTCCTAAAAACCCGTGACGTCTTGCGTACACGTCATCATTACACGACGTTTTCAAGAAAAAACTCCTGGGAAATTTAAAATTGCAATTTAGTAAACTAAAAAGGCCGTATTGGCATGTGTTGCAATGTTAATATTTCATCATTGATATATAATCTATCAGACTGCATGGTGGGTAGTAGTGGGTTTCAGTAGGCCTTTAAAAAGGGGGAAACACCGACGGCCATCTTGTATAAACATTTGTCTAGACAGTCAGTAACATAGGCTTGCCCTGTTTAAAGGCCTACTGAAATGAGATTTTCTTATTTAAACAGGGATAGCAGGTCCATTCTATGTGTCATACTTGATCATTTCGCGATATTGCCATATTTTCGCTGAAAGGATTTAGTAGAGAACATCGACGATAAAGTTCACAACTTTGGTAATAAAAAAGCCTTGCCTTTACCGGAAGTAGCAGACGATGTGCGCGTGATGTCACCTGTGTGAGGGCTCCTCACATCCTCACATTGTTTATAATGTGAGCCTCCAGCAGCAAGAGCTATTCGGACCGAAAAAGCGACAATTTCCCCATTAATTTGAGCGAGGATGAACGATTCGTAGATGAGGAAAGTTAAAGTGAAGCACAAAAAAAAAAAAAAGTAAAAGCGACGGCTCCAGGCGGCGGCAGTGGGACCGTTTCACATGTAATTAGAGACATTTACAACGATAATTCTGGAAGATCCCTTATCCGCTTATTGTTTTAATAGTGTTTTAGTGAGATTGTAAAGTCATACCTGAAAGTCGGAGGGCTGCGGTGAACGCCAGTGTCTCTCAGAGAAGCCAATGGAGGAGCCAAGATCACAGCTGCCTCTTAGAGCTTCAGGATAAGTTCGCATAATCCACTGAAGTCTCCGGTAAGAGCCGACTTAATATTACAATTTTCCCATTCAAAAACTTGCTGGTTGACATAGAGAAACATGTTCGCTTGACCGCTCTGTGTTAAAGCTTCACAACAAATAAAGAACCACCGGCTGTGTTTCGATGCTAAAGGCAGCTGCAATCCACCGCTTTCCACCAACAGCATTCTTATTTATAGTCTCCATTATTAATTGAACAAATTGCAAAAGATTCAGCAACACACATGTCCAAATTACTGTGTAATTATGCGATGAAAAGAGATGACTTTTAGCCGTGTGTGGTGCTGGGATAATATTTCCTGACAGTCTGTGACGTCACGCGCAAGCGTCATCATTCCGCAATGTTTTCAACAAGACACTCCGGGGGAAATTTAAAATTGCAATTTAGTAAACTAAACCGGCTGTATTGGCATGTGTTGCAATGTTAATATTTCATCATTGATATATAATAGGGGTGTAACGATACACAAAAATTTCGGTTCGGTACGTACCTCGGTTTAGAGGTCACTGTTCGGTTCATTTTCGGTGCAGTAAGAAAACAACAAAATATACATTTTTGGGTTATTTATTTACCAAATTTATAAACAATGGCTTTATCCTTTTAACATTGGGAACACTATAATAATTCTGCCCACGTTAATCCACATTAAACTGCCTCAAGTTGTTGCTTTGATTAAATAAAATGACAAAACCTTTCTTCTACATATAAAAAATTGCAACATTAAACAGTTTCAAGTCAAGTCATCATGCTTAATTTATTACAGCATTTGGGAAGCCTGTAGTTGACTTTTATTATACACACACACACATACACACACGCACACACACACAGCAAAATGAGCTAACCTAACGCTAAAACCTAATTAGCCTTCACCTCAACCCAGAACTATGAGAGAGCTGAGCTGCAGTTTAAGTTTCTAGAAGGTCAACGGGCTCATAGTGATGTTTGTAATAGTTGTGACTGGGAAGTGTTTTTTATAATTTGGGGAGTGTACGATGTCAGCTGCTCACCTGGTAAACACATATCTGCTCATCTCGACGCCGGAGCACTGACAACATGCTTCCGGAATAAGCACTGCTGATTGGCTGTTACATCGCTCTGAATACGCCCTGCTGATTGGCTTTGTATGTAACCAATCAGATGGTTGTGTGGGCGGGACAATGCAGGTTGCTCACTGCTCAGATCAGACAGAGGCAGCTGCAGAGCAGCTTGTTAAGACTCTATATTACAAACTCGTTCGATACACCCTAGTACCGAACCAAAACCCCCGTACCGAAACGGTTCAATACAAATACACGTACTGTTACACCCCTAATATATAAACTATCAGACTGCATGGTCGGTAGTAGTGGGTTTCAATAGGCCTTTAAAATACTTAAATTTTCTCAAAAATCGACAGTGCGCCTTATGTGTGAATATATGTGTGCGCCCAATGTACAGAATAAATCTGGTTGTGCTTACCGACCTCAAAGCAATTTTATTTGGTCCATGGTGTAATGATAAGTGTGACCAGTAGACGGTAGTCACACATAAGAGATACGTGTAGACAGCAATATGACGCCAGTGAACGACACCAAACCTTTAAAAGTTCCATTAAAAATAAAGAACATTACACACGGCACTCAATAGAGTCTACTTTTAGCCGTGTGTGGTGCTGGGCTAATATGTGCCCTCCAACCCGAGACGTCACGCACACGCATCATCATTCCGCGACGTTTTCAACAAGAAACTCCGCGGGAAATTTAAAATTGCAATTTAGTAAACTAAACCGGCCGTATTGGCATGTGTTGCAATGTTAATATTTCATCATTGATATATAAACTATCAGACTGCGTGGTGGGTAGTAGTGGGTTTCAGTAGGCCTTTAAGTGTAGTACTACGTCTTTTCCAGTAAATCACTTACGGGTGTTCCTTCGCTAACTGCTGGGCCAGGGAAATTGCGGTGGGGTCTCGGTCCAAGGCCAGGATTGTTACATCAGAATGCGCATCCAGTACTGCTTTGGTATGACCGCCGCCGCCGAATGTCATGTCCAGGACCACCTACCAAGGAGGAAGCAAAAAAAAGAACTTCATCTACAAAATAAAACACATTTTCATCGCAAGACATAGGAAATAGTAAGTAGGCAAATGTTAGAAGTTAAACTAGTACAGTGGTTCTTAACCTTGTTGGAGGTACTGAACCCCCACCAGTTTCATATGCGCATTCACCGAACACTTTTTTAGTGAAAAATGTAATGTTTTTCAAATTCAAGACAAAGTTATATGATCTTTTACGGGTGCACAACCGTGCATGAACATCACATAGTTCAAAGAAAAAAAAACAACACAGTGCATGAAGTCGTAACAAATTACACAGCTGCAAATCAGTTTGGGTTCTGCTGTTGCCGTATCCCTAATATGCCGATAGGGAGAAGTTTTTATGTACACGATGAGTCGGGTGTGGCTTGAGTGGAGGCTCCACCAAACCCCTGAGACCGACTCACCAAA
Organism: Nerophis ophidion; assembly: GCF_033978795.1. Classification (NCBI taxonomy): domain Eukaryota; kingdom Metazoa; phylum Chordata; class Actinopteri; order Syngnathiformes; family Syngnathidae; genus Nerophis; species Nerophis ophidion. The sequence continues at coordinate 21,152,551 of NC_084635.1, forward strand.
CCCTGGTTAAAGGGGAACATTATCACCAGACCTATGCAAGCGTCAATATATACCTTGATGGTGCAGAAAAAAGACCATATATTTTTTTAACGGATTTCCGAACTCTAAATGGGTGAATTTTGGCGAATTAAACGCCTTTCTGTTTATCGCTCTGGAGGCGATGACGTCAGAATGTGACATCGCCGAGGTAATACAGCCGCCATTTTCATTTTCAACACATTGCAAACATTGGGTCTCACCTCTGTTATTTTCCGTTTTTTCGACTATTTTTTAGAACCTTGGAGACATCATGCCTCGTCGGTGTGTTGTCGGAGGGTTTAACAACACTAACAGGGAGGGATTCAAGTTGCACCACTGGCCCGAAGATGCGAAAGTGTCTGCCGCGAGACCCCCATTGAATGTGCGGGAGTGTTTCCACATTTTACCGGCGATGACAGACATGGCACAGTGATGTATGGATAACCTGCAGATGCATTTGCAACGATAAAGTCAACGAAATCGCAAAAGTGAGTTTTGTTGATGTTGACTTATGTGCTAATCAGACATATTTGGTCGCGGTGTGACTGCCAGGTAATCGATGCTAACATGCTACGCTAATCGACGCTAACATGCTATTTACCGGCGGTGCTAAAGCAGACATGGCACAGAGATGTATGGATAACCTGCAGATGCATTTGCAACGATAAAGTCAACGAAATCACAAAGGTGAGATTTGTTGATGTTGACTGCCAGCTAATAGATGCTAACATGCTATGCTAATCGATGCTAACATGGTATTTACCGGCGGTGCTAAAGCAGACATGGCACAGAGATGTATGGATAACCTGCAGATGCATTTGCAACGATAAAGTCAACAAAATCACAAAGGTGAGTTTTGTTGATGTTGACTGCCAGCTAATAGATGCTAACATGCTACGCTAATCGATGCTAACATGCTATTTACCGGCGGTGCTAAAGCAGACATGGCACAGAGATGTATGGATAACCTGCAGATGCATTTGCAACTATATTACGTTTCCGTCCACCCACAATTAATGAAAAAAAAACACGTACCAATCGACGGATTTAAGTTGCTCCAGTGTCACATGATGCGAAAGTCCTGATCGTTTGGTCGGCACATTTTACCGGCGATGCTAACGCAGCTATTTGGCCATGCTATGGCTATGAATAGCGTCAATAGCTATTCGCTCAATAGTTTCAGTTTCTTCTTCAATACTTTCATACTCCAACCATCCGTTTCAATACATGCGTAATCTGTTGAATCGCTTAAGCCGCTGAAATCCGAGTCTGAATCCGAGCTAATGTCGCTATATCTTGCTGTGGTATTCGCCATTGTTTGTTTACATTGGCAGCACTGTATGACGTCACAGGAAAATGGATAGTCGCATCGCAAATAGCAAAAATTAAGCACTTTAAAGCTTTTTTTAGGGATATTCCGAGACCGGTGAAATTTAGAAAAAAAAATAAAAAAATACAACAAGCCACTGGGAACTGATTTTTATTGTTTTTAACCCTTTTGATATTGTGATAATGTTCCCCTTTAAGAACCACTGAACTAGTAGAAGACTGTTGAGCTCTGCTGAGAATATACCGTATTTTTCGGACTATAAGTCGCAGTTTTTTCGGACTATAAGTCGCAGTTTTTAATCATGCGACGTATACTCCGGAGCGACTTATGTGTGAAATTATTAACATATTACCGTAAAATATCAAGTATTATTTATCTCATTCATGTATGAGACTAGCCGAATGTCAGCAATCGTCACACACACATGTCAACCAATGAAAATTCGGCGGAGGCGGGTCATGGCAGAAGTGCATTGTGGGAAAGAAGACGCTTACCTGCTACGGCAGTGGTTCTCAAATCGGGGTACGTATACCCCTGGGGGTACTTGAAGGTATGCAAAGGGGTACGTGAGATTTTTTTTTTTTATTCTAAAAATAGCAACAATTTAAAAATCCTTTATAAATATCTTTATTGAGTAATACTTCAACAACATGTGAATTTAAGTTCATAAACTGTAAAAAGAAATGCAACAATGCAATATTCAGTGTTGACAGATAGATTTTTTTGTGGACATGTTCCATAAATATTGATGTTAAAGATTTCTTTTTTTGTGAAGAAATATTTAGAATGAAGTTCATGAATCCAGATGGATCTCTGTTACAATCCCCAAAGAGGGCACTTTAAGTTGATGATTACTTCTATGTGTAGAAATCTTTATTTATAATTGAATCACTTGTTTATTCTTCGTCAAGTTTTTAGTTACCTTTTTTTCCAAATAGTTCAAGAAAGACCACTACAAATGAGCAATATTTTGCACTGTTATACAATTGAATAAATCAGAAACTGATGACATAGTGCTGTATTTTACTTCTTTATCTCTTTTTTTCAACCAAAAATGTTTTGCTCTGATTAGGGGGTACTCTAATTAAAAAAATGTTCACAGGGGGTACATCACTGAAAAAAGGTTGAGAACCACTGTGCTACGGTACATTGGCGGTAACTTATAAAAACAGAGGGCTGAACAAAAATGGCACCGAAAAGGACATCATATACTGCAGGTTACAAGCTGGAAGTAGTGAAATACGCAACAGGAAACGGCAATCGAGCAGTAGAAAGAAAGTTTGGAGTAAACGAGAAACTTGTAAGGGACTGGCGAAAAGCGGAGACTACTATTACTGAAATGAAGAAAACTAAAAAAGCTAGGTGGCCACACTTCGAGGAACGAATTCACAAATGGGTGCTTGAACAACGTGCTGCCGGGAGAGGCTTGTCAACCGTACGGTTGCGTCTCCACGTCCAGGTAGTTGCTAAGGAGATGAATATAAATGACTTTGAGGGAGGATCTTCTTGGTGTTACCGCTTAATGGAACGCAATCGCCTCTCTATCACAGCGAGGACAACAATGTGCCAAAAACTGCCAGCAGACTTCCAATCCAAGGCAGACATTTTCTAATAAATTTCAAACAAAAATGAGACTTATACTCCAGTGCGACATAGATGTGTTTTTTTCCTTCTTTCTTATGCATTTTCGGCAGGTGCGACTTATACTCCGAAAAATACGGTAATGAGATCCCTACAGGTGGGCAGCTCCACTGTGGAAGATCCCTCACTTTGTTCTCCCTCTAAGTTTTTGCTTGACCCACAAATATCTTGTTTGTACACTGCAAAAAAGAGATGACAAAGAAAAAGATAAAAAAACTAGATTTTAGGGGGGGGGGGTGCTAAAGTCCATGCAGCTCGTTGATTACCGTATTTTTCGGAGTATAAGTCGCTCAGGAGTATACGTCGCACCTGCCGAAAATGCATAATAAAGAAGGAAAAAACATGTATAAGTCGCACTGGAGTATAAGTCGCATTTTCGGGGGAAATTTATTTGATAAAACCCAACACCGAGAATAGACATTTGAAAGGCAATTTAAAATAAATAAAGAATAGTGAACAACAGGCTGAATAAGTGTACGTTATATGACACATAAATAACCAACTGAGAAGGTGCCTGGTATGTTAACGCAACATATTATGGTCATTCAAATAACTATAACATATAGAACATGCTATACGTTTACCAAACAATCTGTCACCCCTAATCGATAAATCCCATGAAATCTTATACGTCTAGTCTCTTACGTGAATGAGCTAAATAATATTATTTTATATTATACAGTAATCTGTTAATAATTTCACACATAAGTCGCTCCTGAGTAAAAGTCGCAAACTATGAAAAACACTGCGACTTATATTCCATAAGATATCCTACAGTAATATTTGCATATCTCGAAATTAGCAGAACCTTTTTGATAGAAATACGTTTATAAGAATAATTATATATACGTTAGGTCAGAAAAATAACAGAGAGGCTATTTCATCCCTACAAGCCGGTTTTGCAGGTTTCCCTGCTCTTCAGGGGATGTTATTGAAGTGTCGGTGGCTGTGAGTGTGAATGCTGTCTGTCTATCTGTGTTGGCCCTGCGATGAGATGGCTACTTGTCCGGGGTGTACCCCGCCTTCCACTTGAATGCAGCTGAGATAGGCTTCAGCAACCCCCGCGACCCTGAACGGGACAAGTGGTAGAAAATGGATGGATGGATGGATGGATGGAAAAAGGTTGTCATAAACATTACTTAATTCATTAAAAGAAATACTTAAAAAAAGAAGACAACTTTGTATACATATGTAAATGTATTCAGTTATAAACATTCATTCACTTTTTTCTTTCCTTCATGGATCTAAACTTTACCGCTGCTCGTAGTTTTTCCAATGTTTTTATTTAATAAGTTGTAGGTGTATTTATTTCGGTATAAAAGTGTAAAAAGTGTCTTGCTTCGGTCATGAAATGATGATAATGGTGTGGTCGATATATACATTTTAAATGTATAGCTTAAATCTCTGGAGTCTACATCCACTTAAGATCTATTCCTCATTTCAAAATGTTTTAGTTTTTTTATGTAGTTTTTTTTGTTTGTTTGTTTTCCGCCTTTTTTTGTCAAACAAAACTATGTTTTGTTTATTTATGGCAAACACACAAGATATGCAAAATCTTCCACCAAAAATATTTTTCAAAGTGGAATATTTGATGTGACGTAATCGGGGTTTTGTAGGAAGTAGCGGGGGGTGTATATTGTAGCGTCCTGGAAGAGTTAGTGCTGGTGCGGGTTTCTGGGTATTTCTTCTGTTGTGTTGATGTTGTGTTACGGTGCCGATGTTCTCCCGAAATGTGTTTGTCATTCTTGTTTGGTGTGGGTTCACAGTGTGGCGCATATTTGTAACAGTGTTAAAGTTGTTTAAACAGACACCGTCAGTGTGACCTGTGTGGCTGTTGATCAAGTATGCCTTAATTAACAATCAATTTACTACTTCGCTCTCTCTGTTTCTGCCCCTCCCTCACAAATGTTGATGTGTGTGCACACCTTCACAATTCGTTATGTATCTTAACCCCTTCTTAACCCTGTACGTGCATTGAAAATACATGCAACCGTGACTCAAAACGCCGGACATTTGAGGCATTTAAGAAACCCCGCCCGGACAGGCCGGGCAGCCCTGCAAAAGAGGACATGTCCGGGGAAAAGAGGACGTATGGTCAGTCTTCCCAAGCAAGCAGAGTGCAGATATAGCTAAAAAAGCCAAATATCTAAGAAATACGAAGAAAATACAACATCCATGAACCTCAAGTATTTATAAAACTCGATGTAACCCCAGAAGAAGCTACTGGCTGTGCGGAGAGCGGGGGAGGTTGACAAGTACCAGTAAAACAAACATCTGTATGTTTGAAGTAAGCTGAAGTACTTTCACAAAAATACACAACTCAGGGACAAACTCTACCGCATCAGCAGCAAGTACTATGAGTCAAAGACTGAAACACACTATCCAAGGTCAGGAACTTCAAACAGTTATCATTACCAGACATATAAGTCTTGATGTGGAACAAGACTTTGATCCAGACAGTATTTTGGTTGTATGGACAAAAGTAAATGTGAACACTATACTAAAGAAAAACGGTAAAGTTAGATGGATATGATTGTGTGTATACAGTATATGGCCCAAAAAAAAAAGTGGTGGGGGATTGCACTATTTTTTAAATTCAAATCTGAGATTTAATGTTGAAAATAGATAATATGCTTGAATAAATAACCGAGAATCAAAGAGAGAAGTGTACAAATGTTGTGATTAGTTATATTTACAAAATTCCGGGTTCATGTGTCGATCAATGCAATAAACAAAGCCCAAAACCAGTGTAGTTGGCACGTTGTGTTATTCCTAAATAAAAACAGAATTCAATGATTTGCAAATCCTTTTCAACTTACAAACCCCGTTTCCATATGAGTTGGGGAAATTGTGTTAGATGTAAATTTAAACGGAATACAATGATTTGAAAATCCTTTTCAACCCATATTCAGTTGAATATGCTACAAAGACAAGATATTTGATGTTCAAACTCATAAACTTTATTATTTTTTGCAAATAATAATTAAATTAGAATTTCATGGCTGTAACACTTACCAAAGTAGTTGGGAAAGGGCATGTTCACCACTGTGTTACATCACCTTTTCTTTTAACAACACTCAATAAACGTTTGGGAACTGAGGAAACTAATCGTTGAAGCTTTGAAAGTGGAATTCTTTCCCATTCTTGTTTTATGTAGAGCTTCAGTCGTTCAACAGTCCGGGGTCTCCGCTCTCGTATTTTACGCTTCATAATGCGCCACAAATTTTTGATGGGAGACAGGTCTGGACTGCAGGCGGGCCAAGAAAGTACCCACACTCTTTTACTATGAAACAATGCTGTTGTAACACGTGGCTTGGCATTGTCTTGTTTAAAATGCAGATTAAAATCATATACATAAATCTGAAAAGTCGCACATGTAGGTGGAAGCTTCTTGAAATGCAACAGTGGTCAGTGTGATTTGACAGTGTGTTTAAGTAGTGTTAATTCTGACTTAGAGAGGACCGAGCAGGTAATTCCACAGTACTTTGTGTTAAGTGTGCTGTCAAACACAAGGTATCATCCACTTGCATTTCAGGTTTCTGGAAAGCATAGCGTAACAACGTTGATACCATGGGTGCTGAAAGGCCTACTGAAATTAGATTTTCTTATTCAAACGGGGATAGCAGGTCCATTCTATGTGTCATACTTGATTATTTTGCTTTGTTGGTCCATTCTGTGTCATACTTGATCATTTTGCTTTGTTGACCATTGACCGAAGAACAATAAACTTGATATTGCCATATTTTTGCTGAAAGGATTTAGTAGAGAACATCCACGATAAAGTTTGCAACTTTTGGTCGCTAATAAAAAAACCTCGCCTTTACCGGAAGTAGCAGACGATGTGCGCGTGACATCACGGATTGTAAGGCTCCTCATATCCTCACATTGTTTACAATCATAGCCACCAGCAGCGAGAGCGATTTGGACCGAGAAAGCGATGATTTCCCCATTAATTTGAGCGAGGATGAAAGATTCGTGGATGAGGAAATTTAGAGTGAAGGACTAGGAAAAAAAGGAAAAAAGGCGTTTGCAGTGGAAGCGATTCAGATGTTTTTAGACACATTTACTAGGATAATTCTGGGAAATCCCTTATCTGCCTATTGCGTAGCTAGTGTTTTAGTGAGTTAAATAGTACCTAAAAGTCGGAGGAGTGTGTTGACGCCAGAGTCTCTGAGGGAAGTCACGGCAGCTGCAGCAGGACAGAAGCTCCGCTGATCTCCGGTAAGAGCCGACTTATTACCGCCATTTTCTCACCGAAAACTGCCGGTTGACATGTTCGCTTGACCACTCTGATCCATGTTAAAGCGTCACCTCCGGGAATTTTAAACAAGGAAACACCGTGTGTTTGTGTGGCTAAAGGCTAAAAGCTTCCCACCTCCATCTTTCTACTTTGACTTCTCCATTAATAATTGAACAAATTGCAAATGATTCAGCAACACAGATGTCCGGAATACTGTTTAATTATGCAATTAAAGCAGACTACTTTAGATTGGATAGGGCTAGAAAATAATGTCCGCTACAACCCGGGACGTCAAACGCACGCGTCATCATACGAGTCATCATACCGCGACGTTTTGAACACGACACTTTGCGGGAAATTTAAAATTGCAATTTAGTAAACTAAACCGGCCGTATTGGCATGTGTTGCAATGTTAATATTTCATCATTGATATATAAACTATCAGACTGTGTGGTCGGTAGTAGTGGGTTTCAGTAGGCCTTTAAATGAATCCACGTTAAAACCAACAATTACTTGAAGTACAGTTCAAAGAATAAAAGAATAAAAGAAAGTTAATGTTGTTTTTTCTTCTGGGTACAAAAAGTTCTCTGTGGTGCTGAGGAAAAAAGTAATACCAAGAAAGCTAGGTGGAGGACTGTACCTCAGGATGTAAGTGAAGGTCCTTATGTTGCCGTTCACTTAAAGTGAAGAAAGAGGAACAATGTGTGATGCCTATTATCCCATGCACCACTTTTTTTGCACCTTGTCTGCTCTTTAGACAGGCTTTTTGTCAGACCACCCCAAACTGAGCTGGCAGATTCTGGAACCGCACAAATGAAAGGCAGCTAGATTTGTTTCTTCTGCCTCTGTATGTCCGAAACCCTAAAGCTGTGTGTGCACAAAAAAATTAAGACTTATAAGACATGGTACTTGGACTTTTTCATGCAATTAACCCAGAGTAGCAGAATATAAATTACATCTCTATATTACTAAATATTGTTGGAAATAGGGCTGAGCAATATCGATATACTCACTATATTGCGGGTTTTATAAAATGACTATATTGTGATATTCGAGTATAAAGTTAAAGTTAAAGTACCAATGATTGTCACACACACACACTAGGTGTGGTGAAATTTGTCCTCCACATTTGACCCATCCCCTTGATCACCCCCTGGGAGGTGAGGGGAGCAGTGAGCAGCAGCGGTGCCACGCCCGGCAATCATTTTTGGTGATTTAACCCCTAATTCCAACCCTTAATGCTGGGTGCCAAGTAGGGAGGTAATGAATCCCATTTTTATAGTCTTTGGTATGACTCGGCCGGGGTTTGAACTCACAACCTACCGATCTCAGGGCGGACACTCTAACCCAGGGGTGTCAAACTCAAATACAGAGTGGGCCAAAATTTTCAACGGAACAAAGCCGCGGGCCAAGGTTGAACAACTTAACCTTTTAATAGGGACCCAAACAAGTTTCGCATTATATATTGAACAAGCAAGGCTTATATAACTTTAGTGACATGCAAAATCCAATTTTATATAATAATAATTATTAAAAAAATATCAATGGCATATCAAATAACATTTAAATAAAAATGTTATGCCTTTTTTTCTATTTGCAATCTTCTGAGGTAAATATCACATTTTTTCCACAGGCTAATAATAAATTTGAAAATAAAATACCAATAATGAATGAATCAAACATTCAAGCCTTGAAGTAGCAAGAGAAAATGCATGAATAAAACGTTAATTATTGGTCAGTTTGCTGGAAGTTTCCCGGAAGAGTTAGTGCTGCAAGGGTTTCTGGGTATTTGTTCTGTTGGTGTTGTGATCCGAAGGTCGGATCATCACCATATTGTTATTTTTGTTCCATTTTTATATCACTCTGCGGTTTGACATGCTTAGTTCCTGTTTTGTTCGTTTCCATGGTCACTCATTAGTTTCAGCTGCTACTCTCTTTTCCAGCACACCTGTCTTTACTAATCACCACCTTTTTATAAGCCAGCGTTTTCTGTTCACTCATTGTCGGATCTTAGTTTGTTCACATACATCTGTTTATGACTTGTCTCTCACTCTCGTTTTTGCTAGCTCTCACGCTAAGCTTTATTTTATTCCTAGCTTTCACGCTAGTTGTTTTGTGTTTCCTTTTGTGCCAAATGTTTGTGTTTCGATTAGTTTGATCTAGCTTTCCATGCTAGCGCTTTTGTTTGCCTTTTCTATGTGTATCAGTGTTTTTGTTCATAGCTCCTTTTGTTTAATAAATACCTTAGTTCTTACCTTTTTGCTGTGTTCTTGCTGACGCATCCACGGAGGACCGAATCCGGCATTACAATGCCACACAAGCGTAACAGTTGGCTTACGGTGTGGATGTTCACCCGAAATGTGTTTGTCATTCTTGTTTGGTGTTGGTTCACAGTGTGGCGCATATTTGTAACAGTGGTAAAGTTGTTTTTACAGCCACCCTCAGTGTGACCTGTATGGCTGTTGACCAAGTATGCTTTGCATTCATTTGTGTGTGTGTATGTGTAAAAGCCACAAATATTATGTGACACGCTGTTAGTGTGGAGGAAAAGCGGACGTGACGACAGGTTGTAGAGAACGCTAAAGGCAGTGCCTTAAATGCACGCCCCCAATATGGTTGTCTAGGTGAAAATCGGTAGAAATTCGGGAGAATGGTTGCCCCGGGAGATTTTCGGGAGGGGCACTGAACTTCGGGATTCTACCGGGAAAATTAGGAGGGTTGGCAAGTATGAGTATTAGCGGTGAATGCGGTGTATAACACCGGCAGGCCAGCTCGAATGCTAAATTGATATTGCCTCAACGGCCAAATTAAATTACACGGCGGGCCAAATTTGGTTCGCGGGCCAGAGTTTGACACCCATGCTCTAACCACTGGGCCACTGAGTAGGTTCTCACGCAGTTGCTTTTAGCTGCGGGCATTACACTACAGGCTCTTCACTCTTTCTTGTCTCTCCTTCTCACAGAGACTTAAAACAAGCGCACCCTCTTACACACGTCACATACTGTCACGTGAGCAACGTCATACGCTCCCGTGGAGCAGAGAGGTAGCGGTATGGCAACATTAGCTGTGATGCTAACGGTGTGGTGCGGGTGGTAATACGAGAGAGAGAAGGTGCGAATCTGGTAACAAATGGAGGAAGACTTAATTGGCGAGAAAAAAGGTACAGGGTGCATCGTCTGGCGGTGGTTTGGCTTCAAGCGGGAATATGTTGAACAATTATGTGGCAGAAGCGTTGCTACAAAAAGTAACAGCACTGCTAATTTGTAGCATCATTTGAAAAGTCGCCTGCTAGAGAATGAGGAGTGCTTCAAACTGTGCATGTCAACATCTCCGTTCGGTGCCACACCCACAAAATGCTGAAGCAACGATTTCCAACTCAACACTATTAGGACAGTGGTTCTTAACCTGGTTGGAGGTACCGAACCCCACCAGTTTAATACACACATTCACCGAAACCTTCTTTAGTGAAAAATAAAATGATTTTTTTTTTTTAATTCAAGACAAAGTTATATGTTTTTGGTAACACTTTAATATGGGGAACATATTCTAAGTAACAAAGACTTAATTTAGAGTTATTTGGACACTAGGGGAACATATTCTAAGTAATAAAGACTTATTTTAGAGTTATCTGGTTAGGGTTAGGGTCAGGGTTATAATAATGCCTTGCCGAATAAGGAATTAATAAGTACTTAATAATGACTGAGATCATTATCCATGCGTTTGTTACGTCTCGCCTTGATTACTGTAACGTATTATTTTCGGGTCTCCCCATGTCTAGCATTAAAAGATTACAGTTGGTACAAAATGCGGCTGCTAGACTTTTGACAAGAACAATAAAGTTTGATCATATTACACAGGCTTCCTGCGCACTTAAGATGTGACTTTAAGGTTTTACTACTTACGTATAAAATACTACACGGTCTAGCTCCAGCCTATCTTGCCGATTGTATTGTACCATATGTCCCGGCAAGAAATCTGCGTTCAAAGGACTCCGGCTTATTAGTGATTCCCAAAGCCCCAAAAAAGTCTGCGGGCTATAGGGCGTTTTCCATTCGAACTCCAGTACTCTGGAATCCCCTCCCGGTAACAGTTCGAGATGCTACCTCAGTAGAAGCATTCAAGTCTCACCTTAAAACTCATTTGTATACTCTAGCCTTTAAATAGACTCCCTTTTTAGATCAGTTGATCTGCCGTTTCTTTTCTATTTACTCCTATGTCCCACTCTCCCTTGTGGAGGGGGGCCGGTCCGATGGCCATGGATGAAGTACTGGCTGTCCTGAGTCGGGACCCAGGATGGACCGCTCGTCCAGGGTCGGGACCCAGGATGGACTGCTTGCCTGTGTATCGGCTAGGGACATCCCTGCGCTGCTGATCCGCCTCCGCTTGGGATGGTTTCCTGCTGGCTTCGCTTTGGACTGGACTATACCGGCTGTGTTGGATCCACTATGGATTGAACTTTCACAGTATCATGTTAGACCCGCTTGACATCCATTGCTTTCGTCCTCTCCAAGGTTCTCATAGTCATTGTCACCGACGTCCCACTGGGTGTGAGTTTTCTTTGCCCTTATGTGGGCTCTACCGAGGATGTCGTAATGGTTTGTGATGTGGTTTGTGCAGCCCTTTAAGACACTAGTGATTTAGGGCTATACAAGTAAACATTGATTGATGATTGATTGATAGTTAAGAGCCAATATGTTCTTAATTTGCATGTTCATAAGCAATTAATTAATGGTGAATATGTTCCCCATACTTAAGTGTTACCATGTTTTTTTTACGCGTGTACAAAATGAACCGTGCATGAGCATCACCTCGTTCAAGTAACGAAACTAAGACAGTGCATGAACTCACAACAAATGACACACTTGAAAATCAGTCAGCTGTTGCCGTATCCGTAATACGCCGATAGGCCGACTCACCGAACCCCTAGGGTTCGATCGAACCCAGGTTAAGAACCATTGCTATAGGACTTATACTATTTGATTTGCAGCTCATTTTTATGTGACACTTATGGAAATATCTTGTGTGACATCATGCACAAAAGTGCACTTTATTTGTTTTTAACTATGGTTGTGGCATTCTGTACAAAAAGTACACTTTAATTTAGTGTTGTTTTGATTTGTCATCTTAGTGACATCATGCACAGGAAGTGCACCTTATTTGTTTTAAACTATTGTAGTGGCGTTTTGCACAAAAAGTACACTTTAATTAAGTGTTGTTTTGATATGTCATCTTAGTGACATGCACAGGAAGTGCACCTTATTTGTTTTAAACTTTTGTAGTGGCGTTCTGCACAGAAAGTACACTTTAATTTAGTGTTGTTTTGATTAGTCATCTTAGTGACATCATGCACAGGAAGTGCACTTTATTTGTTTTAAACTATTGTAGTGGAGTTCTGTACAAAAAGTGCACTTTAATTTAGTGTTGTTTTGATATGTCATCTTAGTGACATCATGCACAAAGTGCACTCATAGCTTGTTTTAAAACGTCTCTGACAATCTTGCACTTTCTGTTTTGAAATAACATGAATGTTTGTGCCACTGCTTAATAAATGTTTAATAAGTACAGTTTTGGTCGATTGCCTTTGTTGTGAATTCCCTCTCTGCATGAAAGTTTAAAATGAGCATATATTCATGAAGTATGAAGAAGAATGTTTTAATGTAGACACATAAAATTATCATACTGCTGTGATTATATGCATCAACTGTTAATTCAAGGCTAAGGCAAAATATCGCAATATATATCGTGTATCGTGACATGGCCTAAAACTATCGAGATATTAATAAAAGGCCATATCGCCCAGCCCTAGTTGGAAACCAAATATTGCTGAACAAAAGTAAAGTAATTAAATCTAGCTAGGCATTGAGACAAAACATTAATTTTACCCTATTAGAACTTGAATACACCTCACGGTGATGCTTGGACACGTCATCAGTGATAAACCCGGGGTCATAGGGTGTTTCGGGTCTTTAATCATCAGACACCCTCGCCCGGGCGACCCAGCCGGGGGTGATCAGACCCCGGCCTGTGTCCAAGTAGCGCACCACGGATCCCCCCTACGGATCCACAGCCACCGGGAGGCTTTTTCTGCGGCCTCAAGGATGTTCTTGGTGGCTTTTCTAGATTGCAGTCCTCTAATGCCAAGGATTCTGAACACACGCTGTAGTGAGTGACCAGCAAAACCCCTGCACCCAATTTCGACCGGTTCGCAGCGGGCTCTCCAGCCGTTACTCCGACACTCTGCAGTGAGCTCAGCGTATTTGGACCACTTTCGCTCATTTGCTTCGTCAATCCGCTCCTCCCAAGGGACAGTCAGCTCCAGTAGCACCACTTGCTTGGTTGACTCCGATGTTAACACCATGTCTGGGCGGAGTGACGTGGTAGCGATGTTGGCCGGGAACTTCAGTTGCCTTCCCAAGTCAACATGGAGCTGCCAGTCACGAGCGGTGGCGAGGATCCCTCCTGAGAAGTTGGGCTTGCGGTTTGCCTTCTGTCCTGCTCTGATGAAGGTGATTGACTCCTTCGGGGCGGCCTGGGACTTGCTGTTAAGTATCGCTGCGCAGATAGAATCCGCCAGGGCTTTTAAAACTTGGTCGTGGCGCCAGCGATACCGCCCCTCCCCTAGTGCCTTTGGGCAACAACTCAGGATGTGCTCCAAGGTGCCCCTCCTCTGGCACAGTTTGCACTCCGGAGTGTCTGCTAGGCCCCAGGTGTGCAGGTTGGCGGGGCATGGGAGGACATCATACACAGACTGGATGAGAAATTTTGTGCGTAGAGGTTCAGCTCTCCAGAGCTCTGCCCAGGTGAGTTTTCGAGGTTCTGCATGCTCCCACCTTGTCCACGCCCCTTGTTTGGACATGCCGACCATCCGGCAGCAACGTTCTTCCTCCACCTCTGCACGGATCTCCTCTTGGACCAGTTGGCGCTTCTCCTTGCCACGGGCCTGGTCAAAGCGTGGTTTTGGAAAGCTGCCGAGGCCTGCCCTCCCCCTTGCCACAGTACCCAGCAAGGTTTTGTGCCTCAGCCGCGCCTCTGCTCTGCTTGTGCCTGCCACTTCCTCCCGGTCTTAACAATGATTCCTGCCGAAGCGACCTTGACATCTGCGGAGTCCCTGTACATCATTACCTCTCTGGAGCGGGTGACCTTGAATTCTTCCAACAATCCCCTGAGAGGGAGCTGCAACTTGGTGGAATGGCCATAAAGAGCAATGCTGCTTAAGGACCGAGGGAGCCCCAGCCATCTCCTTAGGAACTGACTGATGGTCTTCTCTAGTACCACAACCGTCGTCATTGGTACCTCGTAGATTAACAGAGGCCAGAGTATTCTAGGCAAGACTCCGTGTTGGTACATCCAGGCTTTGAACTTTCCTGGGAGACCAGATTTGTCAATGGCTGTGAGCCATGAGGTCAGGTCGCTCTTTGTCTGCCGCAAAGCCTCTGCGTCCTTCAGGGAGCTATGAAAGATCTTGCCCAGGCTCTTTACAGGTCTTTCGGTCACCGTTGGAATCAAGGACCCCCCAACTGTAAAGCGGAAATGGTCGGCCACTTTACCTTTCTTTAGGACCAGAGACCTGGACTTTGCTAGCTTGAAGCTCATCTTTGCCCATGTGATGAGCCGTTCAAGCCCCTGGAGGAGCCACCTGCACCCAGGCACAGATGTGGTCATCACTGTCAAGTCATCCATAAAAGCTCTTATGGGGGGCTGCCGGGTCCCAGATCTTGATTTTGGCCCTCTGCATTCAACCTCCGCAGACTTGACAATCATGTTCATTGCCAAGGAGAAGAGTGACACTGAGATTGTACAACCAGTGATTATGCCCTTCTCCAGGCGGTGCCAGGAAGATGTTACGTGGCTTGAGGAGACTCTTGCGTAGAAGTTGTGGTAGTAGTCCATGATAAGGTTGCAGATCTTCCCAGGAACATGGTGTCTTGTCAGTGCTGTTTCAACAAGTTTGTGCGGGATTGATCCATAGGCGTTGGTTAAGTCAAGCCAGAGAGTTGCCAAATCTCCTTTGCTCTCCCTTGCCTCCCGGATCAACTGCGTCACTACTCCTGTATGCTCCAGGCACCCAGGCACTCCAGGTACTCCCCCCTTCTGGACAGAGGTGTCTATGTAGGCGTTCTTCAAGAGGAACTCGGTTAGTCGTTGGGACAGGATCTTAAAGAATATCTTGCTCTCAACGCTGAGCAGCGAGATTATACGAAACTGCTCGATGTTGCTGGAGTTCTCTTCTTTCGGGATCCAGACGCCTTCCGCATATCTCCACTGGGCGGAGACTTTCCCTCTCCGCCAAATCACCTTCAAGATCTTCCACAGATGCTTGAGGAGCCGTGGACACTGCTTGTAGACCTTGTAAGGGACACCGCTGGGGCCGGGAACCGAACCAGATCTTGCAGCTTTCACAACTTCCTTTACCTCTGCCAGGGTGGGTTCGTCACTGTTGAATTGGGACGCTGGATCTGCTGGAGTCACCAGTGCCTCAGAATGGCCAAGCTCTAGATCTCTTGAAACATCACTGAAGGTGGCATTGAGATGATGGTCAATCTCTTCTACAGGGCAAGCGAGGTGACCACTTCGCTTCTGGCCCAAAAGCCTCTTAGTGAAGGTGAAGGGGTTGCCAATGAAGGCGCTTCGCTTCCGTGCCCTTTCCTTTCCCCTCCTTCGGTGACATTCGGCCCTCCTCAACGTGATGAGCTTCTTTCTTACGATGTTAGTGAGTTCCGACAGAGGAGGTCTCTCCTCTTCGTTGGCTGCCTTAAACTGACGTCTCAAGGATTTGAGTTCTTGCCTCAACCCGCTTATCTTGACTTCCCGCCGATTGAGTTTTGCCGGGTTTATAGCTGCTCCTTGCTTCTGTTCCACTCCAAAACGCTCACCTCCTATGCTCATTATGAGGGAGCACATGGTTTGGAGTTTCTGGTCAGCGTCACCCTTCGAAATGGATTCCAGGGCTTCATCTACGTCCTCATCCAGCTTGGTCCACTCCTGGCTATTAGCGACAGGCCACCTCACCCGGCGGTGTTCCGATTTTCTGCTTGGTGGGGGGAAACGTGTTGCTTGGAGGTTCCGGGTACTGTGGGTAGACTCCGGACCTGGCTCCTCCTCCGTCTGACCAGGTTCTGCAGCAGGCACAACAGGAACTGTTGCATCGGCTGCCGTTTCTGAGCGTCGCTTCACTTGTTCCCTCCCAAGGCAGGCCATCTTAGTCTGGTGGATCTTCAGACCTCTCGAGTTTTTGCAGACCTTGCCGCATATGCAGACTGCGCTCGTAATCCGTTGTCCATTTGCTTGGGTCATAACCAGTAAAATATCTTCAGAAAACAAATAATGATGGCAGCAAAACATTTGACTTTCACAGTGCAAAAACTAAACAAAAAAATCTAATTATAGCTGTTTTTAAGAAGGAATAAGATGATGAAGCTGACAAGTGGCCAATGTTTACAGTTTTAAAGAGGACCTATTATGCACAACCAATTTGTCTTATACATCGGTACCTCTTTTTGTGTATTTGGAATCTGCATTTCCCCCGAAAATTTGAAATCACACCGTGGAGGCATGGCAGAGATACATTATATTGCCAAAAGTATTTGGCCACCAGTGAACTTGAAGTAACATCCCATTCCAAACCCATAGGGTTCCTTATCAGTGGTTCTCAAATGGGGGTACGCGTACCACTGGGGGTATTTGAAGGTATGCCAACGGGTACGTGAGATTTTTTTTAAATATTCTAAAAATAGCAACAATTCAAAATCCTTTATTAATATATTTATTGAATAATACTCCAACAAAATATGAATGTAAGTTCATAAACTGTGAAAAGAAATGCGACAGCTACATTTTTTGTGCACATGTTCCATAAATATTGATGTTAAAGATTTTTTTTTTTGTTAAGACATGTTTAAATTAAGTTCATGAATCCAGATGGATCTCTATTACAATCCCCAAAGAGGGCACTTTAAGTTGATGATTACTTCTATGTGTAGAAATCTTTATGTACAAACCCCGTTTCCATATGAGTTGGGAAATTGTGTTAGATGTAAATATAAACGGAATACAATGATTTGCAAATCCTTTTCAACCCATATTCAATTGAAAGCACTACAAAGACAATATATTTGATGTTCAAACTGATAAATATTTTATTTTTTTTGCAAATAATCATTACCGTAGAATTTCATGGCTGCAACACTTGCCAAAGTAGTTGGGAAAGGGCATGTTCACCACTGTGTTACATCACCTTTTCTTTTAACAACACTCAATAAACATTTGGGAACTGAGGAAACTAATTGTTGAAGCTTTGAAAGTGGAATTCTTTCCCATTCTTGTTTTATGTAGAGATTCGGTCGTTCAACAGTCCGGGGTCTACGCTGTCGTATTTTACGCTTCATAATGCGCCACACATTTTCTTTGGGGGACAGGTCTGGACTGCAGATGGGCCAGGAAAGTACCCGCACTCATTTTTTTACGAAGCCACGCTGTTTTAACACGTGCTGAATGTGGCTTGGCATTGTCTTGCTGAAATAAGCAGGGGCATCCATGAAAAAGACGGTGCTTGGATGGCAGCATATGTTGTTCCAAAACCTGTATTTACCTTTCAGCATTAATGGTGCCTTCACAGATGTGTAAGTTACTCATGCCTTGGGCACTAATGCACCCTCATACCATCACAGAAGCTGGCTTTTGAACTTCGCGTCAACAACAGTCTGGATTGTACGCTTCCCATTTGGTCCGGATGACACAATGTGGAATATTAAAAACAATTTGAAATGTGGACTCGTCAGACCATAGAACACTTTTCCACTTTGCATCAGTCCATCTTAGATGATCTCGGGCTCGGAGAAGCCGGCGGCGCTTCTGGATGTTGTTGATGAATGGCTTTCGCTTTGCATAGTAGAGCTTTAACTTGCACTTACAGATGTAGCGACCAACTGTATTTAGTGACAGTGGTTTTCTCAAGTGTTCCTGAGCCCATGTGGTGATATCCTTTAGAGATTGATGTCAGTTTTTCATACAGCGGCGTCTGAGGGATCGAAGGTCCTGGTAATTCAATGTTGGTTTCTGGCCATGCCGCTTATGTGGAGAAATTTCTCCAGATTCTCTGAACCTTTTGATGATATTATGGACCGTGGATGTTGAAATCCCTAAATTTCTTGCAATTGCACGTTGACTATTTGCTCACACAGTTGTGGACAAAGGGGTGTACCTCGCCCCATCCTTTCTTGTGAAAGACTGAGCATTTTTTGGGAAGCTGTTTTTATACCCAATCATGGCACCCACCTGTTCCCAATTAGCCTGCACACCTGTGGGATATTCCAAATAAGTGTTTGATGAGCATTCCTCAACTTTATCAGTATTTATTGCCACTTTTTCCAAATTCTTTGTTACGTGTTGCTGGCATCAAATTCTAAAGTTAATGATTACTTGCAAAAAAAAAAAGTTTTTTAGTGGACTGATGCATGGTGGAAACGTGTTCTGTGTCTGAGGAGTCCACATTTCAAATTGTTTTTGGAAATATTCTACATCGTGTCATCCGGACCAAAGGGGAAGCAAACCATCCAGACTGTTATCGACGCAAAGTTCAAAAGCCAGCATCTGTGATGGTATGGGGGTGCATTAGTGCCCAAGGCATGGGTAACTTACACATCTGTGAAGGCACCATTAATGCTGAAAGGTACATACAGGTTTTGGAACAACATATGCTGCCATCTAAGCGCCGTCTTTTTCATGGACGCCCCTGCTCATTTCAGCAAGACAATGCCAAGCCACATTCAGCACCTGTTACAACAGTGTGGCTTTGTAAAAAAAGAGTTCAGGTACTTTCCTGGCCCGCCTGCAGTCCAGACCTGTCTCCCATCGAAAATGTGTGCCGCATTATGAAGCGTATAATACGACAGCGTAGACCTCGTACTGTTGAACAGCTGAAGCTCTACATAAAACAAGAATGGGAAAGAATTCCACTTTCAAAGCTTCAACAATTAGTTTCCTCAGTTCCCAAACGTTTATTGAGTGTTGTTAAGAGAAAAGGTGATATAACACAGTGGTCAACATGCCCTTTCCCAACTACTTTGGAACGTGTTGCAGCCATGAAATTCTAAGTTATTCATTATTTAAAAAAAAAAAAAAGTTTATGAGGTTGAACATCAAATATCTTGTCTCTGTAGTGCATTCAACAGAATATGGGTTCAAAAGGATTTACAAATCATTGTATTCCGTTTATATTTATATCTAACACAATTTCCCAACTCATATGGAAACAGGGTTTGTATTAAGGTGCTGTGAAACAGCTACCGAGCTGTGTCTATTTCCATAAGGCCTTTGACAGATTTAAACTATTGCTTCGAATGTGAGTGCCGGAACTCCTTCATTTCTTTCTTTTATTAAAGTTTTTGGGCACTCTTGAGTTTATGAGCAACAGTCCTTTTCAATTTTCTGTCAGAATCTTTGCCACCAAAGCAGTCGCAATAATGTCTTTATTTTATTCGATTTTTATTGTCTGCACATAGTTGAGCAAGGTTTGTCATCATCAGTGACAGAGACTCTCTTTAATGGAACACTAGGCAACATATAGTCAATAATGGCAATGAAGTGAATGATCTTAACTTCTGGGTAAGGTTTAATGTGGGAACAATGAGCAGTGTTCATCAGCAGGCCCAGATACCGATGTACCTTCAGACGTACAGTGGGACATCGGTCTACTAGTGCCCCAGCTCAAAAGTTTTTGGGGATACAATCTGTCTCTCCACTAACATTGCAAGGAAAAAATTGGGGTTGCAAGCCTCCCAACCTCGACTTGGTGTAGCGCAAAGGTCACCAACCTTTTTGAAACCAAGAACTACTTTTTGGGTACTGATTAATGCGAAGGGCTACCAGTTTTATACACACTTAAATAAATTGACATAAATAGCCAATTTGCTCAATTTACCTTTAACTCTATGTTATTATTAATAATTAATGAAATTCATCTTTGTGGAAAAACTGATCATCTTAATGATTTCTCACAATAAATATATATAGAAACAGATAAATATATAAAAAAAAAGGGTATTTCCGTTGGCCATTTTCTTTCTTTCCACGTAAGGTTTTTTTGTAGAGAATAAATGATGAAAAAAACACTTCATTGAACGGTTTAAAAGAGGAGAAAACACAAAAACAATGAAAACTACATTTTGAAACATAGTTTATCTTCAATTTCGACTCTTTAAAATTCAATATTCAACCGAAAAAAAGAAGAAAAAACTACTTAATTTGAATCTTTTTGAAAAAATAATTTATAGAACATCAATAGTAATTTTTCCTGATGAAGATTAATATTATAATTTTGATAACATGTTTTGAATAGGTTAAAATCCAATCTGCACTTTGTGAGAATATATAACAAATTGGACCAAGCTATATTCTAACAAAGACAAATTATTATTTCTTCTAGATTTTCCAGAACAAAAATTTTAAAAGAAATTCAAAAGACTTTGAAATAATTAAATTAAATTTGATTCTACAGATTTTCTAGATTTGCCAGAATATTTTTGGGGAATTTTAATCATAATAAGTTTGATGAAATATTTTACAAATATTCTTCGTCGAAAAAACAGAAACTACAATGAAAAATTGAATTAAAATATATTTATTATTCTTCACAATAAAAAATAAATTTACTTGAACATTGATTTAAATTGTCAGGAAAGAAGAGGAAGGAAATTAAAAGGTAAAAAGGTATATGTGTTTATACATCTTAAAATCAATTTTAAAGTTGTATTTTTTCTCTAAAATTGTCTTCATGAAAGTTATAATAAGCAAAGTAAAAAAATTAAAGAATTTATTTAAACAAGTGAAGACCAAGTCTTTAAAATATTTTCTTGGATTCTCAAATTCTATTTGAGTTTTGTCTCTCTTAGAATTAAAAATGTCAAGCAAAGCGAGACCAGCTTGCTAGTAAATAAATAAATTAAAAAAATAGAGGCAGCTCACTGGTAAGTGCTGCTATTGGAGCTCTTTTTAGAACAGGCCAGCGGGCGACTCATCTGGTCTTTACGGGCTACCTGGTGCCCGTGGGCACTACGAACTATGAACATGAAACAAAAACACTTACGGTGACGAGAACTATGGCATGGACCGAACAAACACAAGAGATCCAACATGGGCAGAGCAAGAGATGAATGTCAATGTCGCCTGGCCGAGTACCTGGCAACTACAGGCTTAAATAATAATGTCATGATTAACAGGTGCGTGAGTCCAAACAACTGAGGCAGGTGAAACTAATGAGTTGTCATGGAAACTAAACCAAACCAGGGTGCACAAAAACAGGAAGTAATGGAGTCTTACATAAACAGAACAAAACTAAACAAAACATGACCACAGAACATGACAATCGACTACGGAATCCACACAGACTACAGTGGCGGATGAGCGCAAATTCATGCAGATCCCCAATACACATCAGCAGGTACCAGAAGGTAAGAAAAGTTGGTTTTGCATAATATTGTGAAACAAAACGCCAGAAAATATGTCTGCTAATGTGTGCCATTTTGCGTTCCTATAATTATGGTCCAGATAGTAAAACCTGTATCTTTGACTACCACGGATGTAATGGGCCGACAATCTATCATGCGGTGTGGCTTCCAAGTCATACTAAAACATTTTGACATATTTGAGTGCCGTGTGTAATGTTCTTTATTTTTAATGGAACTTTTAAAGTTTTGGTGTTGTACACTGGCGTCATATTGCTATCTACACGTATCTCTTATGTGTGACTACCATCTACTGGTCACACTTATCATTACACCCTGGACCAAATAAAATTGCTCTGAGGTCGGTAAGCACAACCAGAATTATTCTGTACATTAAATGCACCGGGTTATAAGGTGCACTGTCAATTTTTTTTAAAAATTAACATATTTTAAGTGCGCCATATACTCCAAAGAATATGGTGTATATTGAAACTATCTTAAATAGGTAAATGTACACACAAAAAAGTGAGTACACATTTCAACCATTTTGGTGACAGTACATATTTTTAAGGCAGATACACTTCAGAGAACTCAGTGTACAGCTCTTATACAAAGTGTCTTTGGTCTACGGAGAATATTTGTATTGTTTACTCATCTTCAGTATACACTATTTTCTATAGTGAAAGGTTTTTTTCAATGTTTTTGTCATTTCCTTGCACTTAAACAGGTGTACTTTGGTGGGACTGAATAAAGCCTAATTTCCAAATTGTGTGTGCCATGTTGAAAAGACACTCATCTCGGTCTTTCTGTTGTTAATAATTACTTTTTCTTCAGCAAATTTCCCTATTATCACTACAATGAGAATCACAACTGTTTATATGGCTTTTTATTAATATCTCAATATTTTTAGGCCATATCGCGATACACGATAAATATCTCGGTATTTTGCTTTAGCCTTGAATGAACACTTGATGCATATAATCACAGCAGCATGATGATTCTATGTGTCTACATTAAAACAATCTTGTTCACACTGCATTAATATATGCTCATTCTAAACTTTCATGCAGAGAGGGAAATCACAACTAAGTCAATTCACCAAAACTGTATTTACTAAACTGATATTAAGCAGTGGCACAAACATTCATGTCATTTCAGAACAGAAAGTGCAAGATTTTCAGAGACATTTTAAAACAAGCTATTAGTGCACTTTTGTGCATGATGTCACTAAGATGACATACCAAAACAACACAAAATTAAAGTGCACTTTTTGTACAGAACGTCACTGCAATAGTTTAAAACAAATAAAGTGCATTTTTGTGCATGATGTCACACAAGATATTTCAAAAACTGTCAAATAAAAATCAACTGCATAATAGCACATCAAATTGTGCATGTCTTTCGCTAAATGGTAGTTTACTGCAGACGTTATCTCCTTCTGTTGTTGACTATTTGTTTCATATGGTGTTGATCTAGAAATGGTTACTTGGGCATTTTGTTGGTGTGGCACCAAACAGAGATGTTGACTTGCAGAGTTTCAAGCACTCCTCATTCTCTACCGGGTGACTATTCAAAAGCTACAAACAAGCAGTGCTGCTACTTTTTTGTAGCAACGCTTTTCCCGCATACTTGACATATTATGGTTGTCTGTTCGACATCTTCCTGCTTGAAGCCAAACCACCGCCACACGATGGACACAGTGCTGTTTTTCTTAGGAATTAATTATTCCTCCTTCATTTATTATCACATTTGCACCTTCTTTCTCTTGAATTACCACTCGCACCACACCCTGAGCACCGCAGCTAACTTTACCCATGCCGCTACCCATGCCGCGAGAGAGTATGATGTTGCACGCACGACAGTATGTGACGTGTGTAACAAGGTGCGCTTGTTTTATGTCTCTGTGAGAAGGAGCGACTGGAAAGAGTGAAGAAAACCCGGTAATGTAATGCCCGCAGCTAAAAGCAACTGCGTGAGAACGTATACTCGAATATCACAATATAGTCATTTTCTATAAACCCGCGATATATTTTATAATTTTTATTACTATGGCTGTCGAGTATGTCAAGTATATCGATATATTGTCCATCCCTAATTGCAACTTCAACTTTTCTTCCACAATCTGCAAAAAACCTGCAAACCATTGCAATTTTGGGGAAAAACTGCAAAATCAGGCATCACAAAAAAGAAAAAAGGCCCACGGGATCCGAGGAGGATTGGTAAATTGCTGTCAATGTTCAAAAATGTTTAATTTAATATGAGAATATGTCAATCCTGAGTTTTTTGGGGTCAGAGTAGCAAAAAACCCGTTTAAAACATTGGTAATAATTTAAACAAATAACTAGAGATGCAAAAAAAAAGTGCCTTAAAATTGAACATTTTGCCGCAACTTTCCAAAATGCTGCTGCAAAATCTTTTTTTTTTAGCCAC
Organism: Nerophis ophidion; assembly: GCF_033978795.1. NCBI lineage: Eukaryota > Metazoa > Chordata > Actinopteri > Syngnathiformes > Syngnathidae > Nerophis > Nerophis ophidion. Next base: position 21,176,651 of record NC_084635.1, read on the forward strand.
AACAATTACAAAAAAAGCCTGTGAAATGTAGAAAAGACTTGGTCAATTTACAGCAATTGTGCAACAAGGCCGCATACTATTTTTACCAGCTTTCTTACCCATTGGACGTGCTCTGAGTTTTAGAATTCCACCGAGATGGAGCACTGATTTAATTTCAGGAGCCCGGAGAACACTAAGACTCCTCAGAGCTTTAAGGAACACTGGCTTCCAAATAAGCCCAAGTGGGGTCATTGTGCGCAAAAAACACTGCAACTGTTGAAATGGAAAGACGGGAGCGCCTATTCCGAAGTCAAAAAGAAATCAAACCAGAGTAGCAGAGAAGGTCACAATCCCACAATCCATAAAAAAAAAAATCTCCACTGGTGACTGTCATGCAACACTACAGTTTGCATATTCCTTGGTATAATTAAAAATATCAAAGCATTTTATTTCCTCACATACTAAAATATGACACTAAAAGTCTGTAATTATGGAGCTCATAAAAATATGCATCTGCACTAAAGAAGCACCCATTAACTGTGGTTGTACTTGCACTTAGTCATTATCACTGACCAGATTACAAAACAATTGGAGGTGTTCAGACTTAATTGCCCAAAAATCACAGTTTTCTGTAACTTATTTCCCGGCAGATTTGTTTCATAAACACATAGGAGCTTCCCCTGTTTGACAATAACAAATGGTGCTGGGAAATAACAGTTAATTATTCATTAAATGTGTATAGTGTATCAAAACTATTACAATCAAAAAACACTGACAACTATTTCATATGAATGTATATCAATGTGCCATTAATAGAGGGAAGGTGAACTAATCAATGAGATGTGTGGGTTGTTGCTATACAGACTTGATTAAATAAGGGTCTTGTTTCTCAGATCAATGTTTATAATAAGTTGAAGATACACCAATCAATAGACCATGAAACTTTCCATTATTTGAAGTAACTCAGCTAGTGTTTGTACAAACCTCGTTTCCATATGAGTTGGGAAATTGTGTTAATGTAAATATAAACGGAATACAATGATCTTTTCAACCCATATTCAATTGAATGCACTACAAAGACAAGATATTTGATGTTCAAACTCAAATAATTATTAACTTTGAATTTCATGGCTGCAACACGTACCAAAGTAGTTGGGAAAGGGCATGTTCACCACTGTGTTACATCACCTTTTCTTTTAACAACACTCAAAAAACGTTTGGGAACTGAGGAAACTAATTGTTGAAGCTTTGAAAGTGGAATTCCTTCCCATTCTTGTTTTATGTAGAGCTTCAGTCGTTCAACAGTCCTGGGTCTCCGCTGTTGTATTTTACGCTTCATAATGCACCACACATTTTCGACGGGAGACAGGTCTGGACTGCAGGCGGGCCAGGAAAGTACCGGCACTCTTTTTTTTACGAAGCCACGCTGTTGTAACACGTGCTGAATGTGGCTTGGCATTGTCTTGCTGAAAAAGGCAGGGGCGTCCATGAAAAAGACGGCGCTTAGATGGCAGCATATGTTGTTCCAAAACCTGTATTTACCTTTCAGCATTAATGGTGCCTTCACAGATGTGTAAGTTACCCACTAATGCAGATGCTGGCTTTTGATTTTTGTGTCGATAAAAGTCTGGATGGTTCGCTTCTTCTTTGGTCCGGATGACACAATGTCGAATATTTCCAAAAACAATTTGAAATGTAAACTTGTCAGACCACAGAACACTTTTCCACTTTGCATCAGTCCATCTTAGATGATCTCGGGCTCGGAGAAGCCGGCGGCGTTTGTGGATGTTGTGTGTTTTGTGTTGTGTTGATGTTTCGCTTTGCTTAGTAGAGCTTTAACTTGCACTTAAAGATGTAGCGACAAACTGTATTTAGTGACAGTGGTTTTCTGAAGTGTTCTTGAGCCCATGTGGTGATATCCTTTAGAGATTGATGTCGGTTTTTGATACAGTGCTGTCTGAGGGATCGAAGGTCACGGTCATAGAATTTTGGTTTCCGGCCATGCCGCTTACGTGGAGTGATTTCTCCATATTCTCTGAACCTTTTGATGATATTATGGACCATATGTTGAAATCCCTAAATTTCTTGCAATTGCACTTTGAAAAATATTGTTCTTAAACTGTTTGACTATTTGCTCACGCAGTTGTGGACAAAGGGGTGTACCTCGCCCCATCCTTTCTTGTGAAAGACTGAGCATTTTTTGGTAAGCTGTTTTTATACCCAATCATGGCACCCACCTGTTCCCAATTAGCCTGCACACCTGTAGGATGTTCCAAGTGTTTGATGAGTATTCCTCAACTTTATCAGTATTTATTGCCATTTTTCCCAACGTCTTTGTCACGTGTTGCAAGCATCAAATTATAAAGTTAATGATTATTTGCAAAAAAAAAAAAGTTTATCAGTTTGAACATCAACTATCTTGTCTTTGTAGTGCATTCAACTGAATATGGGTTGAAAAGGATTTGCAAATCATTTTATTCCGTTTATATTTACATCTAACACGATTTCCCAACTCATATGGAAACGGGGTTTGTAATTCAGACTTTCCAAAAATTCGTTTCATGAAAAAAATACTGTGGTATTCCAATGAATAATGTGGGCTAACTAGGTTGGTTTCCTCCCAACAAAGCCAAACACCTGTAGATTAGGTCGGGTTATGGAATGCCTTTGAAGACTCTGAATAAGGTTGTGAATGGTATTCTGTTGCGATCCGTCACCTCAAGTTAATATTTTTTACTACTATGGCTGTCAAATGCAATAACGCAGGCTATTATTTACAAAATATGATCAAGTTTAAACAGAATAATCTCGCAATTTAGTTTGATCGCACATTCACCGTTATCTGTAAGGGGAATTGCACTTTTTTTTGAAAGCTTTCTTACCGTTCACAATTATTATGAGGAAAGCACACATCTTCTTTTTTAGGACACTTAAAAAAAAACACGCAAAATGTGGCCAATGGGAGTCATCATTGTAGCCTTCATACCAAAATGGATACATGGATGATACAGCAGAGGATTGGGAGAATGTCATGTGGTCAGATGAAACCAAAATAGAACTTTTTGGTATAAACTCAACTCGTCGTGTTTGGAGGAAGAAGAATACTGAGTTCCATCCCAAGAACACCATACCTACTGTGAAGCATGGGGGTGGAAACATCATGCTTTGGGGCTGTTTTTCTGCTAAGGGGACAGGACGATTGATCCGTGTTAAGGAAAGAATGAATGGGGCCATGTATCGTGAGATTTTGAGCCAAAACCTCCTTCCATCAGTGAGAGCTTTGAATGGTTGACCAAATACTTATTTTCCACCATAATTTACAAATAAATTCTTTACAATTCCTACAATATCTGGATTTTTTTTTCACATTCTGTCTCTCACAGTTGAAGTGTACCTATGATGAAAATTACAGACCTCTGTCATCATTTTAAGTGGGAGAACTTGCACAATCGGTGGCTGACTAAATACTTTTTTGCCCCACTGTATATTTTCAACAGAAGTACCAGAGCTAAGTTAATCATCATCTTTGTAACAAGTACCATTATTCGTGATTAATTAAAATTCTAATGTGAACTAATGTGAACGTGTGTGTACAAGTGCTCCCGAAAGTTGCTTTACTGTAAGAAAATAATTAATCCATTAATAATAGTCACAAACAAATACGAAGATGTCAGTTTATACAGGGTAAGTTCAGAGCAACTTTATTTATTTCAGTGATGAACAGCAGGTCACCTTGATACTTTTGTTCCCACTTTTAATATAATTCATACAAAAGCACTTTTGGTACAAGTTAAATGAATAGTGGTTAAACCTGCTGCTGTTTGACTGACTCAAATGTGCCCTCATATTTAAAAAAGGATTAGGTTCAACCAATTCCAGTGACCTCATTTCAGTGGAGCTTTAGTTAAACATTATTAAAAGTTGATTTTCAGTCTTTTAAATAAGCACAAGTGTTTTATCAATAGTTTGAGGAGATTTTGGGAACGTATAGTAATTTTTTAAGAGAATGAAAACAGCAGGTTGTGGTGGACATTTAAGACCAAAGGACAAAACCACAACATATTTCTACTGCAGGGACACTTATTAGAGCTGTGGTCTCAAAACAGTGCCATTTTTTTGCGTGCACACAGTTTTAATTTACAATTGCCAAAACTCTGCTCGTGCACAGACTCTTACTCGACCAGCGATGTGTTTCTCCTTTATTTACACATGTGCGGGTCCACCATTTTGGCACGTAGGGGCCAATACACGGACTCTCCACCTGCCCCTGATTGGGCTATAAACCACAGACCGACTGATCATCGGTGCCAATATTTGGCATTTTGAAGTACATCAGTATTGGCCTCTTTTTTATTTAGTATTTCAAATAATTAAATACCGTATTTTTCGGATTATAAGTCACTCCGGAGTATACGTCGCACAGGCCGAAAATGCATAATAGAGAAGGAAAAAAACATATATTTGTCGCACTGGAGTATAAGTCGCATTTTTGGGGGAAATTTATTTGATAAAATCCAACACCATGAATAGACATTTGAAAGAGAATACAAGTACAACCTATTTATCATTTATGTTCACCACTGTCTTACATCACCTTTACCTTTAACAACACTCAATAAACGTTTGGGAACTGAGGAAACTAATAGTTGAAGCTTTGAAAGTGGAATTCTTTCCCATTCTTGTTTTATGTAGAGCTTCAGTCGTTCAAAAGTCCGGGGTCTCCGCTGTCGTATTTTACACTTTATAATGCGCCACACATTTTCGACGGGAGACAGGTCTGCACTGGAGGCGGGCCAGGAAGGTACCTGCTGTCTTTTTTTACGAAGCCACAATGTTGTAACACGTGCTGAATGGGGCTTAGCATTGTCTTGCTGAAATAAGCAGACACGTCCATGAAAAAGACGTCACTTAGATGGCAGTATATGTTGTTCCAAAACCTGCCTTCACAGATGTGTAAGTTACCCATGCCTTGGGCACTCATGCACCCCCATACCATCACAGATGCTGGCTTTTGAATTTTGCTACGATAACAGTCTGGATGTTACGCTTCCCCTTTGGTTCAGATGACATGATGTCGAATATTTCCCCCAAAAAATTTAGATGTGGACTCGTCAGACCACAGAACACTTTTCCACTTTGCATCAGTCCATCTTAGATGATCTCGGGCCCAGAGAAGCCGGTAGCGTTTCTGGATGTTGTTGATTAATGGCTTTCGCTTTGCATAGTAGAGCTTTAACTTGCACTTACAGATGTAGCGACGAACTGTATTTAGTGAAAGTGGTTTTCTGAAGTGTTCCTGAGGCCATGTGGTGATATCCTTAAGAGATTCATGTCAATTTTTGCTACAGTGCCGTCTGAGGGGATCGAAGGTCACGGTCGTTCAATGTTAGTTTCCGGCCATGCCGCTTACGTGGAGTGATTTCTCCAGATTCTCTGAACCTTTTGATGATATTATGGACGGTAGATGTTGAAATCCCTAAATTTCTTGCAATTGCACTTTGAGAAACGTTGTTCTTAAACTGTTTGACTATTTACTCACGCAGTCGCGGACAAAGGGGTGTACCTCGCCCCATCCTTTCTTGTGAAAGACTCTGCAGTTTTTTGGGAGGCTGTTTTTATACCCAAACATGGCACCCACCTGATCCCAATTAGCCTGCACACCTGTGGGATGTTCCAAATAAGTGTTTGATGAGCATTCCTCAACTTTATCAGTATTTATTGCCACCTTTCCCAACTTTTTCAAATTCTAAAGTTAATGATTATTTGCAAAAAAAAAGTATCAGTTTGAACATAAAATATGTTGTCTTTGTAGCATATTCAACTGAATATGGGTTGAAAATTATTTGCAAATCATTGTATTCTGTTTATATTTACATCTAACACAAATTCCCAACTCATATGGAAACAGAGTTTGTACATAAATACAGTATATGCATGAAATGTACAAACTGTGTACATGGGAGATGACATTGGAAGATCTCTGGCTGACAGTTTATGTTTTCTTCCAGAATAAGGAGTGGTGTCTCCTTTCTTAGGACGTGTTTTCTACCACTACTTCTTGAAATTGGGATCCGACCTAACACAAGGTCATTTTTTAAATGCCAGTCAGAACTCAATCAAAAAAAAAAAAAGTGAATAAAATACACAAATAATTGAAAGCCACTCCAACATATTTTCTCACTCCGCCTGAATTATAATGTCAGCGCAAGACAAACAGACATGACATTACACCGAAAGAAACGCTTGCTATTTCCCACAAAAACATTAAACCTGTCGATCGATAGTGACGTTGAAGGTGGGCTGTGTGCGTGCATGTGTGAGGAAGGAATTGATCAATGGCGGTTCCCTCTCCTTTTCAGTGCACAGCAGCAGACAGGGAGGGGGTGTGGGCTAGTGGGATGAGTCACACGCATAATGAACTTGCCTGTTGTGCTATTCAATACAAAAAAAAGAACAGGAAAAGCAAAATAAACTGGCTTTTATCACACCGGACGACTTACAGTTAATCGGCCATGAGACAAATGGGTTCTCAATTGAAGTGTGCGGCTTTGTCCCAATTTTTTTTTTTTTACCTCTCCAGTAAGATATGGCGAAGGAAGATAAAAGGGTAGCATTGTTTATTGTGCTGGTGTAAGTTTTATATGAGGTTACTGCTGAATGTGCATTGAAGTTATAGCTGGGTTAGACACTTGTCACTCCCACTTACACACATCTTTACAAGGTTATTTACTTTTGCTGAGAGATGGGCAGAACAAGCCCGGTGATAACAGGTTGAGCATTTGTGATGACTGACGCCAAACTTTGGAGTGAGTCATTCACATTAGTATTTCATTGAGAGGGGTGTCAAACCTGAGGGAGCAAAAAAAAAAAAAAAAACATGGTGGTTGTTATTATTAGGGGTGTGCTGATCAAACTGCATTGGCTGATTTTTGTAAAAAGGTTTGATTGATTGATTGAAAGTTTTATTACAAACCCCGTTTCCATATGAGTTGGGACATCTGCGTTCAAAAGACTCCGGCTTATTAGTGATTCCTAGAGCCCCAAAAAAGTCTGCGGGCTATAGAGCGTTTTCCGTTCGGGCTCCAGTACTCTGGAATGCCCTCCCGGTAACAGTTTGAGATGCTACCTCAGTAGAAGCATTTAAGTCTCACCTTAAAACTCATCTGTATACTCTAGCCTTTAAATAGACCTCCTTTTTAGACCAGTTGATCTGCCGCTTCTTTTCTTTCTCCTAAGTCCCCCCCTCCCTTGTGGAGGGGGTCCGGTCCGATAACCATGGATGAAGTACTGGCTGTCCAGAGTCGATGACCAAGAAGAACGCAGAGTTGGAATATAATTATAACACTTTATGTACATATTTATTGAATATTTACATATTTATATAATATGTAACTACAAGCTCCATTCACAGACAGAGTCCCATTGCTTTTATGAGCGGTCGAGCAAGTCAAAAGCCGGGAAAAAATATTTATATTTTTTTATTTGTGGCGGCCCGCCACGAAAGAATTAAGGCCGCGACAAATAAATAAATTATTTTTTTTCCGCCCGGCTTTTGACTCGCTTGACCGCTCATATGAGCAATGGGACTCTGTCCGTGAATGGAGCTTGTAGTTAAATACAAAAAAAAAATAAAAAAATGTTTTTGATTTTTTATTTGTGGCGGCCATAATTCTTTCGTGGCGGGCCGGCACAAATAAATGAATGTGTGGGAAACCCTGTTGTGTTAGGGGTAAATAAAAACATAATACAATGATTTGCAAATCCTTTTCAACCCATATTCAATTGAATGCACTACAAAGACAAGATATTTGATGTTCAAACTCATAAACTTTATTTTTTTTTGCAAATAATAATTAACTTAGAATTTCATGGCTGCAACACGGCATGTTTACCACTGTGTTCACCCCTAGATATTGATGTCGGAGGTCACGGTCATTCAATGTTGGTTTCAGGCCATGCCGCTTACGTTGAGTGATTTTCCAGATTCTCTGAAACTTTTGATGATATTATGGACCGCTGATGTTGAAATCCCTAAATTTCTTGCAATTGCACTTTGAGAAACGTTGTTCTTAAACTGTTTGACTATTTGCTCACGCAGTTGTGGACAAAGGTGTGTACCTCGCCCCATCCTTTCTTGTTAAAGACTGAGCATTTTTTGGGAAGCTGTTTTTAAACCCAATCATGGCACCCACCTGTTCCCAATTAGCCTGCACACCTGTGGGATGTTCCAAATAAGTGTTTGATGAGCATTCCTCAACTTTATCAGTATTTATTGCCACCTTTCCCAACTTCTTTGTCACGTGCTGCTGGCATTAAATTCTAAAGTTAATGATTATTTGCTAAAAAAAAAAAAAAAAAAGCTTAATCATTTCGAACATCCAATATGTTATCTTTGTAGCATATTCAACTGAATATCGGTTGAAAGGGATTTGCAAATCATTGTATTCCGTTTATATTTACATCTAACACAATTTCCCAACTCATATGGAAATGGGGTTTGTAGTAGATTACACAGTACAGTACATATTCCGTACAATTGACCACTAAATGGTAATACTCAAATAAGTTTTTCAACTTGTCTAAGTTGGGGTCCACGTTAATCAATTCATGGTTCATGGTATGTCTGATCCTTTCTGGCTGACGAGCAACTAGCAGCTAATGATGTGTTTTTATACCAGTGATGCCATCTTGGCAACTTTGTCGCTAAATCTCACAACTTTACAAATCCTCTTGGCAACTGTTTTTGTAAACAGATACTCAAGCCTTGGATTTTTACTTTTTAAGGTCAAGGCAACTGTTGCCTTAAAGGAGGGCTCATATTTTAGGGCAACAAGGTAGGGCTGGGCGATATATCGATATACTCAATATATCCGGGGTTTGTCTCTGTGCGATATAGAAAATGACTATATTATGATATTGGAGTATACGTTCTCACGCAGTTGCTTTTAGCTGCTGGCATTCCATTCCATTACAGGCTTTTATCACTCTTACTTGTCTCTCCTTCTCACAGACAGCAAGAGCACCTTCTTACACACGTCACATAGTGTCGTGCGTGCAACATCATACGTCCTCGCAGAGCAGAGAGGTAGCAGCATGGGTAACATTAGCTGTGATGTTAGCGGAGCCGTGCGAGTGGTAATACGAGAGAAAGAAGGTGTGAATCTGGTAACAAATGAAGGAATCATTTTTTCCGAGAAAAACAGCAGAGGGTCCATCGTCTGGCGGTGGTTTGGCTTCAAGTGGGAATATGTCGAACAGACAACTGTAATTTGTCAAGTGTGGTGCTAAAGCGTTGCTCCAAAAAGTAGCAATACTGCTAATATGTAGCATAATTTTTAAAGTCACCTGCTAGAGAATGAAGAGTGCTTACTCCACATGTCAACATCTACAATCAGTGCAAAACGCCCACAAAATCATGCACAAAAGTGCACTTTATTTGTTTTAAACTATTGTAGTGGCGTTCTGTACAAAAAGTGCACTTTAATTTAGTGTTGTTTTGATACGTCATCTTAGTGACATCATGCACAAAAGTGCACTAACAGCTTGTTTTAAAATGTCTCTGACAATCTTGCACTTTCTGTTTTGGAAATGACATGAATGTTTGTTCCACTGCTTAATAACTGTTTAATAAATACAGTTTTGGTCAATTGACATAGTTGTGATTTCCCTCTCTGCATGAAAGTTTAAAAAGAGCATATATTAATGCAGTATGAAGAAGAATGTTTTAATGTAGACACATAGAATCATCATACTGCTGTGATTATATCATCAAGTGTTCATTCAAGGCTAAGCCAAAATATCGAGATATATATCTTGTATCACGATATGGCTTAAAAATATTGAAATATTAAAAAAAAGGCCAAATCGCCCAGCCCTACACCAAGGCAAACATTATTTTCTTTCGAGGCAGGGACTCCAAAGCATACGGGTCACATTTAGACTGAAGTCACATTTGAAAAGACCAGATTCCAATTGGATTTAGACTAGCTCCTGATTTGGCCTGTATTTGATGCCAAAAGATCCAATTTAAAGCACTGTGTGATGTTTAGACTGGCAAAAAAAAAAAAAAATCAGATGTGTAGTCACTTGAGGGCAAAAGTAAACAGGGCCTTGGAGACTCTGAAGGGAAAGCCCTCTGCAGTTACTGTCCTCAACCAGCAGTGGCGGGTGCTGCAGTGAGCCCCTCCCCCATTCCAAAGCACTCACAGACGTAACTGTAACTGGCGCAGATGCTGCGAAAGCAGACCGTAGACTAGGCCTGGGCAACTATTTTGAAAAAAAATGTGTCTGGGGGGCCAATAAATATATTTTTTAGGGCCACTAATACAAACCCTCACAGTAATGTCTGATTGAATACTTAAAACTTTGTGACAGATCGCCTTAAGAAAACGTAATGGAATTTAAAATGTTTCTATGAAGGATAAAACACGGAATATTGACAAAATATGAACGTCACACCCCCTTTCGATTGACATATTTTACAATCAAGTGAAAGGCGACAAAAATAAAACAAACAGTGAAATATGAATGCGAAGGGTACAAATAAACCCACCTACAATCTGATATATCTATCACTAAGCTTTAGAACTTTGTTGTGAAAAGCTCCTTCCTCTACTGTGGAAACACTTCCCACCCACACTGCTTGGTGCCTCTCGTCTGAGCTGCTGTGACGTAGATGACCATAGTAACTAATTAGATTACCATAGTAACTGGTGTATCATCCATAAGTGCAGATTAAAATACTTTGTATAGTCATTAGAAAACATCACTGCACATCATAATGGCAGCTAAAGTTTCCATCTTAAAGATCCCCAAAAAATATTTGGGAATGTCCGGCGGGCAAAAATGAAAGGCTTAACGGGCCGCATGTGGCCCCTAGGCCTTAGTTTGCCCAAGTCTGCCGTAGACCCTCACCACTCAAAGTCCAGACTGCAAATGAAATGCGTGTGTGCAACGCAGTCGCTATTTTGGCTTTGGTTTTAAGAGCAAGATGTAAATGTAAATATTTCCTACTGTCATGTCACGCAAAAAAAATTCAATGCAACGTCCCAATCCAATCGTTCATGTTAATGAGGCAGTCAATAGAGGAGAATAATGTCACAACCCTCTAGGCCAGTGGTCCCCAACCTTTTTGTATCCGCGGACCGGTCAACGCTTACTAATCTGTCCCGCGGCCCGGGGGGGATCCTTTTTTAATTTATTTTTTTGTCATGAAAAATGGACGTTTTTGTCATAAAAAGGGAGGTTTTTGTGGTAATTATTTTATTTAATTTTTTTAAATAAAAATGAATAAAATATTATTCTGCTGCCAGGTGGTTGGGGACCACTGCTCTAGGCTTTTGATCAAATTTGATTTTATAATATTGTAATTGATATGACGAAAGTTTAACTTGGAGCAGTGGATACTTAGCATTTTTTCTATTCACTTTTTTCTCCCTGACGTTATTATCCCGCCGTCAGTGTGTGAATGGGTGAATGTGGAAATACTGTCAAAGCGCTTTGGGCTCTTTAAAAAGTGGTAGAAAAGCGCTATACAAGTACAACCATTTACCATTTTACCATTTATTTCTCTCTTCTACAGCATCTGATGCAATGAATTATGCAAATGAGGTGATGAAGTGACTTTTAGGACTGCCAATAGCTACTTTCCTTACTAAAGAATTGGCAAATAACTAAATAGTACATAGGTTGTACTTGTATAGCGCTTTTCTATCTTTTTAAGGACCCAAAGCGCTTTGACACTACTTCCACATTCACCCATTCACACACTCATTCACACACTGACGGCGGGAGCTGGCATGCAAGGCGCTATCCAGGACCCATCAGGAGCAAGGGTGAAGTGTCTTGCTCAAGGATACAGCGGACGTGACGTAGTTGGTAGAAGGTGGGGATTGAACCAGGAACCCTCAGGTTGCTGGCGTAGCCACTCTCCCAACAACTACACTGCTCCATCCACAGTGTGGAAACGCTCCCATCCATCCATCCATCCATCATCTTCCGCTTATCCGAGGTCGGGTCGCGGGGGCAGCAGCCTAAGCAGGGAAGCCCAGACTTCCCTATCTCCAGCCACTTCGTCTAGCTCTTCCCGGGGGATCCCAAGGCGTTCCCAGGCCAGCCGGGAGACATAGTCTTCCCAACGTGTCCTGGGTCTTCCCCGTGGCCTCCTACCAGCTGGACGTGCCCTAAACACCTCCCTAGGGAGGCGTTCGGGTGGCATCCTGACCAGATGCTCGAACCACCTCATCTGGCTGCTCTCCATGTGGAGGAGCAGCGGCTTTACTTTGAGCTCCTCCCGGATGACAGAGTTTCTCACCCTATCTCTAAGGGAGAGCCCCACCACCCGGCGGAGGAAACTCATTTAGGCCGCTTGTACCTGTGATCTTGTCCTTTCGGTCAAAACCCAAAGCTCATGACCATAGGTGAGGATGGGAACGTAGATCGATCGGTAAATTGAGAGCTTTGCCTTCCGGCTCAGCTTCTTCTTCACCACAACGGATCGGTACAACGTTCGCATTACTGAAGACGCCGCACCGATCCGCCTGTCGATCTCACGATCCACTCTTCCCCCACTCGTGAACAAGACTCCTAGGTACTTGAACTCCTCCACTTGGAACACTCCCCTAAACTAATAATCACCTCCATTACGGCAAATATACTGAATTTCTTAGTATCTTAAGTATTATTATTATGTGTTATTATCACTAGAACACAAGGCTAAACCCTCACGATTTTTCCGGGAGACTCTAGAATTTTAGTGCCCCTCCTGAAAATCTCCCGGGGCAACCATTTCCCGAATTTCTACCGATTTTCCCCGGACAACAGTATTGAGGGCGTACCGTGATGGCACTGCAGTTAGTGTCCTCTACAGCCTGTCGTCGCGTCCGCTTTTAATCCATACAAACAGCGTGCCAGCCCAGTCACATGTTGTATGCGGCTTCTAAAGAAATAGGTAAGTGACTGCCAGGCATACTTGCTCAACAGCCATGCAGGTTACACTGAGGGTGCCCGTATAAACAACTTTTACATTGTTACAAATATGCGCCACACTGTGAACCCACACCAAACAAGAATGACAAACACATTTCGGGAAAATTTGCACATCGTAACACAACATAAATAATACAGAACAAATACCCATAATCCCTAGCAGCCCTAACTCTTCCAGGACATTACAATATAAACCCCTCGCTCCCACCAAATCTTGCCTTCCGAACCCCCATCTCCCGAATTCGGAGGTCTCAAGGTTTCAAATTATATTTGGAAACTGTGGACGTGGTGTCCTCCGGAACAAAGAGGAAAATAACCATTCGGATTGTTATAGGCGCAAAGTTCAAAAGCCAGCATCTGTGATGGTATGGGGGTGTATTAGTGCCCAAGGCATGGGTAACTTAAACATCTGTAAAGGCACCATTAATGCTGAAAGGTCCATAACCGTTTTTGGAGCAACATATGTTGTCATCCAAGCATCGTTATCATGAACGCCCCTGCTTATTTCAGCCAGACAAGTGTTACAACCGCGTGGCTTCGTAAAGAAAGAGTGCGGGTACTTTCCTGGCCCGCCTGCAGTCCAGACCTGTCCCCCAACGAAAATGTGTGGCGCATTATGAAGCGTAAAAAATGACAGCGGAGACCCCGGACTGGTGAACGACTGAAGCTCTACATAAAACAAGAATGGGAAAGAATTCCACTTTCGAAGCTTCAACAATTAGTTTCCTCAGTTGCCAAACGTTTATTGAGTGTTGTTAAAAGAAAAGGTGATGTAACACAGTGGTGAACATGCCCTTTCCCAACTATTTTGGTACGTGTTGCAGCCATGAAATTTTAAGTTAATTATTATTTGCAAAAAAAAATAAAGTTTATGAGTTTGAACATCAAATATGTTGTCTTTGCAGTGCATTCTATTGAATATGGGTTGAAAAGGATTTGCAAATCATGGTATTCCGTTTATATTTACATCCAAAACAATTTCCCAACTCATATGGAAACAGGGTTTGTATATCAGATTGTAGGTGGGTTTATTTTGTACCCTTAGCATTCATATTTCACATTTGTTGCCTTTTTGTTGCGTTTGACTTAATGGTAAAATATTTTGATTGAAAGGTGGTGTGACATTTATATTTTGTCAAAATTCAGTGTTTTATCCTTCAGAGAAAAATGTAAAATTCCATTACGTTTTTTAAGGCGGTCTGTCATAACGTTTTTAGCATACAATGGTGTTCCTAAAAATAGATATACCGGCCCCCGGACACATTTTTTTCTCTAATTGTGGCCCCCAAGTCAAAAATATTGCCCAGGCCTGATCTACAAAGATACAAATAATAGTTATTGCGACATCTAGTGAACACATTTAGAACAGCAGTTTCTTTCATTAAAATTTTTTGACTCATTTAAATACTTGGCAAACTCATCCCGCGAGCCATATAGAACCTGTTCGCGGGCCTGATCCGGCCCACGGGCCGTACGTATGACATCCCTGTCTAAGAGGGCAAAAATCAAAGGATTTAAATGAGCAATAAGCAGTAGTCGTTGCTTTTGTTTAGTTATTGGGTATCTTTGACTTTGCTTTGATCAAACAATTGCCATATTTTTCGGATTATAAGTCGCTCCGGAGTATACGTCGCATTGGCCGAAAATGAATTATAAAGAAGGAAAAAAACATGTATACGTCGCACTGGAGTATAAGTCGCATTTTGGGGGAAATGTATTTGATTAAGTCCAACACCAAGAATAGACATTTGAAAGGCAATTTAAAATAAATAAAGAATAGTGAACAACAGACTGAATAAGTGTACGTTATATGAGGCATAAATAACCAACTGAGAAGGTGCCTGGTATGTTAACGTAACATACATATTATGGTAAGAGTCATTCAAATAACTATAACATATAGAACATGCTATACGTTTACCAAACAATCTGTCACTCCCAATTGATAATTCCGATGAAATCTTCTTCCTTGATGTCACTTCTAAACAACTCTGCCAACTCTAAAGGTATGCGGCGCTTCCTCTTGTCGTTTTCTGCTGCATATTTCACTAAATCCAGCTTGTAATCTGCAGTACATGATTTCCTTTTCGGTGCCATTTTTGTTCAGCCCTTCTCAGTTTTTATAAGTTACCACCAACGATGAAACAATCCATTTTAATAGCTACGGCAGTAGCATATAGCAGTTAGCATTCCATGACCCACAATGCACTTCTGCCATGAACCACCCCCGCCGAATTCTTATTGGTTGACGTGTGTGTGACGATTGCTGACATTTTCTTCGTCTCTTCCGCGAATGAGATAAATAATATTATTTGATATTGTGTTATCTGCAGTACATGATTTCCTTTTCAGTGACATTTTTGTTCAGCCCTTCTCAGTTTTTATAAGTTACCGCCAACAATAAAATGATCCATTTTAATAGCTACAGCAGTAGCTATTAGCATATAGCAGTTAGCTTTCCATGACCCACAATGCACTTCTGCCATGACCCTCCCCCACCGAATTCTTATTGGTTGACGTGTGTGTGACGATTGCTGACATTTTCTTTGTCTCTTCCGCGAATGAGATAAATAATATTATTTGATATTGTGTAATCTGCAGTACATGATTTCCTATTCGGTGCCATTTTTGTTCAGCCTTTCTCAGTTTTTATAATTTACCGCCAACGATGAAATTATCCATTTTAATAGCAACGGCAGTAGCATATAGCATATAGCAGTTAGCATTCCATGACCCACAATGCACTTCTGCCATGACCCATCCCGCCAAATTCTTATTGGTTGACGTGTGTGACGATTGCTGACATTTTCTTCCTCTCTTCCGCGAATGAGATAAATAATATTATTTGATATTGTGTCATCTGCAGTACATGATTTCCTTTTCGGTGCCATTTTTGTTTAGCCTTTCTCAGTTTTTATAAGTTACCACCAACGATGAAATGATACATTTTAATAGCAACGGCAGTAGCTATTAGCAGATAGCAGTTAGCATTCTATGACCCACAATGCACTTCTGCCATGACCCTCCCCCGCCAAATTCTTTTTGGTTGACGTGTGTGTGACAATTGCAGGCATTTTCTTCGTCTCGTCCGCGAATGAGATAAATAATATTATTTGATATTTTACGGTAATGTGTTAATAATTTCACACATAAATCGCTCCGGAGTATATGTCGCACCTATTAAAACTATTAAAAAAACTGCGACTTATCGTCTGAAAAATACGGTAATTGTACGTAATAAAAGATATTAAGGAACGGGTTTAAATACTGTGTTAATATTGTTCAACTGTCAAAAGCACTCACTATAAATTCATTAGAAAATGGAGTTAATACATGTGATCGGTATTGGCTGATCTCACACATCGGTATCGGAAGATCCGGAACACTCATAGTATTTAAATCCTCCCGAGAACCAGTGTCCTCTGCAGTGGACATTCGTTTTTGGTCTTTTGTCAGAGAGACACAATTAGAAACATTTTTTTTTACCAGTTATGCAAAACACAAATATCAAATGAAGAGGCCGCAAGTTCCCACATGAAATGTTTGATACCTACTTAAACAAAGAACTTAAAATGACAATTTCCTTTTCTAAAAAAGGGCATGTAATATCTGCCTTTCCCAGCAGAGGGAATAGGAGAGTCAGGAGTAAAGTGAGTGGTGCAGCGTGTCAATGAGGTTACAAGGTGGTCTCATGCAGGACACACTTCAGCATGCACCTCACAGCATTCCTAATGAAATGGTTCTTCCCAAATTGAACAGCCAAATGCATGATGGACTTTCTCTTGGTATGCTATGAAAAAAAACAAACTGTAATAATTACCACTGAAATTTACAAGGAAAGTTTAAAAACATGTCTCATGAACTAAAGAAAGAAAGGCGCGCGGTTATCATGGAAACGGAGGCCTCGTCTCATGTCTGTCTTATGCTTGAATTCATTAAGAAAAGGGGAGCAGGAACCTGAGAGAAGCCAGAGTACTCACCTAAATCCTACCTGTGACTCCCAAGCCCAGGTCAGTTACAGTGAGAGATCTAAAATGTCATTGAGGGGAGTTTTTACAGATCTTGTTACACCAACAGACAGACCATTAGGGAGACAGAGACACAGGTGCAGGATCGCTTTTCTTGTCGCGTCCGTTGCCATGGCGAAAGTTAAGCTAACCGGTTTGCATTTCTTCCTCTGGTATACAAAGTTCACGGCAAGACACAAGTGTACAGGAATTGGTTTGAATTTTGAAAATATAGTGAGAAAAGTGTGTGTGTGTGTGTATATATATATATATATATATATACACATATGCAGTATATATATATGTACAAACCCCGTTTCCATATGAGTTGGGAAATTGTGTTGGATGTAAATACAGATGGAATACAATGATTTGCAAATCCTTTTCAACCCATATTAAACAACATAGCTGATGTTCAAACTCATAAACTTATGTTTTTTTGCAAATAATAATTATCTCAGAATTTCATGGCTGCAACACGTGCCAAAGTAGTTGGGAAAGGGCATGTTCCCCACTGTGATACATCACCTTTTCTTTCAACGACACTCTAAAAACGTTTGGAAACTGAGAAGACACATTTTTTCAGGTGGAATTCTTTCCCATTCTTGCTTGATGTAGAGCTTAAGTTGTTCAACAGTCCAGGGTCTCTGTTTTCGTATTTCAGGCTTCAAAATGTTCAGTGGGAGACAGGTCTGGACCACAGGCAGGCCAGTGTAGTACCCGGACTCTTTTACTATGAAGCCATGCTGTTGTAAGACGTGGTGTGGCATTGTCTTGATGAAATAAGCAGGGGCGTCCATGATAACGTTGCTTGAATGGCAATATATGTTGCTCCAAAACTTGTACAGTGGGGCAAAAATGTATTTAGTCAGCCACCGATTGTGCAAGTTCTCCCACTTAAAATGATGACAGGTCTGTAATTTTCATCATAGGTACACTTCAACTGTGAGCAACAAAATGTGAAAAAAAAATCCAGGAATTCACATTGTAGGAATTTTAAAGAATTTATTTGTAAATTATGGTGGAAAATAAGTATTTGGTCAACCATTCAAAGCTCTCACAGATGGAAGGAGGTTTTGGCTCAAAATCTCACGATACATGGCCCCATTCATTCTTTCCTTAACACGGATCAATTCTCCTGTCCCCTTAGCAGAAAAACAGCCCAAAGCATGATGTTTCCACCCCCATGCTTCACAGTAGGTGTGGTGTTCTTGGGATGCAACTCAGTATTCTTCTTCCTCCAAACACGACGAGTTGAGTTTATAGCAAAATGGATACATGGATGATACAGCAGAGGATTGGGAGAATATCACGTGGTCAGATGAAACCAAAATAGTTCCAAAAAAGAATGAATGGGGCCATGTATCGTGAGATTTTGAGCCAAAACCTCCTTCCATCAGTGAGAGCTTTGAATGGTTGACCAAATACTTATTTTCCACCATAATTTACAAATACATTTTTCAAAATTCCTACAATGTGAATTCCTGGATTTTTTGTCTCTGTCTCTCACAGTTGAAGTGTACCTATGATGAAAATGACAGACCTCTGTCATCATTTTAAGTGGGAGAACTTGCACAATTGGTGGCTGACTAAATACTTTTTTGCCCCACTGTAACTGCATACGCCAGCAGCCAATCAGGAGCCCTTTTTGCTTACTTACAACTAAAATAGAAGTTGTCTAGTAGGTTCACTATCGTACTTAATGCCAACACTGTTCTTTGATTGCAAAAATAAATATAATATTTACAGTCGTGATCAAAATAATTTAACCCCCACACAATTTTGGTGTTTTAGCAAGTTGGACATTTATTCCGTATTTTGTTTATAGTCATATCAAATAAAGATGTGTCAAATAGACAAATGCAACTTAAAATGTAACACTGTATTTTACAAAATACCAAAAAAGGACATTTTTCTTAATATCTCATTGACAAAATGATTCAACCCTCTAGTTACATGCATCTTTAGTACTTAGTAGAACACCCTTTGGCAGTAATGACATCCTTCAAACGTGATACATAACCGGACACAAGCTTCTTGCAACCATCTACAGGTATTTTAGCCCATTCCTCTTGGGCAAAGGCCTCCAGTTCATTCATATTCTTGGGATTGCGTGCTGCAACTGCCTTCTTCAAGTCCCACCACAGCTTTTCTATATGATTAAGGTCTGGCGACTGTGAAGGCCCCTCCAGAGTCTTCCAGCCCTTCTTCTGCAACCACTCTGATGTTGATTTGGAGGTATGCTTGGGATCGTTGTCCTGTTGGAAGGTCCAACGTCTCCCAAGCCTCAGCTTCGTCACTGACTTCATGACATGTGCAGCTAATATATCCTGGTAGGAAATTGAATTCATAATGCCTTGAACGCGCCGGAGATTCCCGGTATCTGAGGCAGAGAAACACCCCCAGAACATGATTGACCGCCCACCATGCTTAACAGTAGGCGAGGTGTTCTTCTCTTTGTAAGCTTCATTTTTTTTCCTCCAGAAATAACGTGGATTCACAGGCCCAAAGAGTTCCACTTTTGTCTCATCACTCTATAGAAGAGTTTCCCAAAATCTTTGGGGTTTGTCCAAATGATTTTTGGCATACTGGAGTCTATTTTTCTTGTGCCTGGTAGTCAGAAGTGGGGTGCGCCTGGGAGTTCTGGCATGGAGGTATTCATCTCGTAGTGCGCGCCTTATTGTCTGGGACGAAACCTACGTTCCGCCCTCTGCAATGTCCTGTTGTAGTTCCTCAACTGTTACCCGGGGGTTTTTCACCAATGTACGCTTCAAATACCGGACAGCAGTTGCACACAGCATCCTCTTTCTACCACGGCCAGGTAGTGTTTCCACTGTGCCTTCAGCTTTAAACTTGCGAATTATGCTCCCAACTGTGTCTTTTGGAATGTGTAATGTCTTTGCTATTTTCTTATATCCATATCCTTTCTTATGAAGAGAAATTACCTCCTCTCTTGACTTCTTTGACCACTCCCTGGACTTCACCATTTTGCAAATACACCATTGACCATCTACAAGAAGCCAAGCATCACAGTCTTTTTCAATCAGTTTAATTGTTGCTCGTTATGGTTCTAATCACATCTACAGGTGTTTTCAACACCTGATTGAAAAGACCTTATTCAAATTATGTTTTTAAGAGTTATGATCTTCAAGGGGTTGAATTATTTTGTCAATGAGATATTAAGAGAAATGACACTGTTTGGTATGTTACAAAATATAATGTTTTAATTCAAGTTGGATTCGTCTATTTAATGCATCTTTATTTGATATGACTATAAACAAAATATGGAATACATTTCCAACTTGCTAAAACACCAAAATTGTGTGGGGGTTGAATAATTTTGATCACAACTGTAATATATCATATGAGTTTTAGTTCAAATAAAGCCCATAATGACATTTTGTACGTGGTCCCCTTTATTTTGAAAAGCATTGTAAAGAATCAAAATACATTTTGGTTTTTGATTGATTGAAACTTGTATTAGTAGTTTGCACATATTCCGTACGATTGACCACTAAATGGTAACACCCGAATAAGTTTTTCAACTTGTTTAAGTCGGGGTCCACGTTAATCAATTCATGGTACCGGCACTGGTACCAAAATATTGGTATCTAGACAACCCTACTGCATGGTTTGATTTTCAAATTTTCAGGACTTATGGGGATCCCAAATACACAAATGCATGTACAGGTGAGAAAAGTTGGTTCTGCATAATTGGATCCCGTTAAGAGAATGGAATTGGTGGTGTCGATACTGAGCGTAGAATCAATACATGGTCGATACGAGAGTAATTAGGTCAATCATTTCATTTTCTCAAAGTCATTTTGTATTGTCTATGTTAATGTTTACCAACTCAGGTAATAACGTTGTTTAGTTATTATGTGTTTGTGGCTTTGTTTTGCAAAAACAATTGTGACAAAAAGGGAATAAGGAACTAGTTTAAATATTTTGTTTAAAGTGCTACAATGTTGATGACAATCACCATGAATAAATACAAGAACCTAATCAATTAAAACACAGCTATTTATTTCATGGGAAGGCTAAATCAGAACTATTACTGTCCAAAAACTAGAAGACATAACTGTATTTTTTGGTTTTTACATTAGAAATATATTTGAACATCTTTGGCAGCAAGTAATCAATATCTATTTGAAAGAAAGACAGTGTTTGCTATCTAGTCTTACAGGTGGGAGGTGGCCTAGTGGAAATGCCTGTCCAAAACAGATGGCTTGTGGAACAAATAAACTTAAAAGACATGTCAGCTTCTAACAATTAGTCCGTCAAGCGTCTGTGAATCGTGGTCAGTGATGTCTCAGATGCTAACCTACAACTATGTGGTAACTAAACACACAAATTAAGTTTCAGAATGAGTTAGAGGCTGCCGTTGAATAGGAAAGCAAGTGATGCACAAACACTTTGCGATAGGGCTTGTTCCAGACGGCTACCTGTAAGTTTACATAATGTTTATTTTGTCAGAAGAATGCTGCAGGGACACAACAAACACTTTAATTCCACAGCTATTCATTACCGTTTGCAAAGCTGTATTTGAGAAATAGTAAGTAATAGGGCTGGGCCGAAAAAGCGATATCAATAAAAAATATGTTCGATAAAACGTCATATATTTACAATAGAATAGAAAAGAATAAAATAGAAAGTACTTTGTTGATCCCTGGGGGAAATTCAGCACCACAGTTCGCTCACAATAGACAATTAACATTTAGGTATTTGGGATATATATATATATATATATATATATATATATATATATATATATATATATATATATATATATATATATATATATATATATATATATATATATATATATATATATATATATATATATACATATATATATATATATATACACACACACACACACACACATATCGTATAACCATCATATAACCATCCATTTTATATGTATATGTGTACGAACAAATATATATATATTATATATATATATATATATGTATATATATATATATATATATATACATACACACATCTTATGTATATACACATATATATATATGTATATTTATATATATACATAAAATGGATGGTTATAAGACATGTGTGTGTGTTCATGTATATATATATATATATATATATATATCTCCATTTCCTACTGCGTATTCCCTTTTGGGGTCGCGGGGGGCGCTGGCACCTATCTCAGCAATATATATATACATATGTATGTCCATATATATACATATATATATATATATATATATATATGTATAGACATATGTATGTGTATGTATACACACACACATATATATGTGTTATATATATACCGGTTTATATATGTGTGTTTTATATATACAGTATATATATGTACGTGTGTGTGTGTGTATATATATATATATATCAATATACACACACACTTATATATATATATATACATACATACATATTTATTATTTATACTTATACTGTATATATACATATATATACATATACATATGAAGTATATATATGTATATATATATATATATATATATATATATATATATATATATATATACACACATACATATACATATGGACATATGTATTTGTATTTATACACACATATATATATATATATGTATATATATATGTTGTATATATATATGCGTTATATATATATATATATATATATATATATATATATATATATATATATATATATATATATATATATATATATATATATACATATATATATATATATATATATATATATATATATCGACCAATATAAAAAACGTATATTGTGGTACAGTTTTCAGGCAAATCGCCCAGTCCTAGACAGTAAAGATAATACAGTATCAACATTAAAAAAGTAGGACTTATTTCCAAGATACTAAGTCAATTGTCAGCCACATTATTCATGTTAAAACGTGTTTAAAGGTGACTGACGCAAAAACAGCCGTGTCTCACAAGACACAAGTTAGGTAATCATGTACAGAAAATAATCAGTAATGATGGCAACATCAGAACCTCTAAATAAGATGCTCAAAAAATAAAAACAAATGTTAATATTTATATGTTATGAAGGTATTTTTTCTGTATGATTCTAATCGTTTTCAAACATTTTAGTAAGTAAAAAATGGAAGAATTTGCACAAAGCAAGGCACCACTGTATTTGAAAACATGTTTAAAATAATGTTATCCTGTTATCTTCCTAATGAGCAACCCGTACTAACATATTCCCAGTTAGAGCACAAAAATATTTAAAGATAAAAAAATACGTCATACCAGCCATTAACACCGCCACACACCAATGAAAATGGTGTACCACAAGACTAAGTGCTGTGCACTTTGCCGTTGTCAGTTTTTAATGACAACTTCCTTCTGTTATTACAGCATTACAACACTATAATAATTGTGTAAACTGTCGCTTTGGGGTAAGCCTGACCAAAGGTGATGACAGGCCAATCGTTTGGAATGGGAGTCAGCAACTGACTGCGTGGTGCACAAGTAACAACCACATGCAAGCATCAGTTCTTTGAATCATTGACTCTAAATCAGGGTTAGATTTAAGGGGGCACTTTTCCCATTTATTATTTCTTGGCATCCACTTCACCAAAGAGCTAACATGATCCCTGAACTCCTCCTCCCTAATCAGGAAAGGCCTAACTATGTCTTTAGAGCTTAGCAAGGCTTTCTAAAGCTCACCTGTATCCCTGGATACAGCTGAACACAAAAAGAAGTGATGGAATAACCATTGTGTCATTAGGAGTATACTCACTACGGTATGACAACTACACTGCTAATCAGTCCAAAAGGCACTTGACTGGGTGTTATTAACTGAAAGGACCGCCACTCACTCGCTCATGACTGCGCTGACATCATCTAAAGTTGAGATGGAAAGACAGAAAATAGAGTAAGATAGCCCTAAAGCAGGGGTGTCAAACTCAAAAAGAGTGGGCCAAAATTTAAAACTGAACAAAGCCGCGGGCCAAGGTTGAACAAATTAACCTTCTAATAAGGACCCAAACAAGTTTTGCATTGAATATTAAACAAGCAAGGCTTATATAACTTTATAGTGAGATGCAAAATCAAGTTTCAAATGATAATAATAATGATTAAAAAATATCAATGGCATATCAGATAACATTTAAATAAAACTTGGGGGAGCGGGGTTTGGTGGTAGCGGGGATGTATATTGTAGCGTCACGGAAGAGTTAGTGCTGCAACGGGTTCTGGGTATTTCTTCTGTTGAGTTTATGTTGTGCTACGGTGCGGATGTTCTCCCGAAATGTAATTCTTGTTTGTGTGGCTTCACAGTGTGGCGCATATTTGTAAAAGTGTTAAAGTTGTTTATACGGCCACCCTCAGTGTGACCCTTATGGTTGTTGATCAAGTATGCCTAGAATTCACTTGTGTGTGTTAAAGCCGCATATAATATGTGACTGGGCCGGCACGTTGTTTGTATGGAGGAAAAGCAGACGTGACGACAGGCTGTAGAGCAGGGGCGCTCACACTTTTTCTGCAGGCGAGCTACTTTTCAATTGACCAAGTCTAGGAGATCTACCTCATTCCTATTTATAATTTATATTTATTTATTTATGAAAGAGACATTTTTGTTAACAAGTTAATGGTGTTTAATGATAATACAAGCATGTTTAACACACATAGATTCCTTTCTTTCATGAAGACAAGAATATAAGTTGGTGTATTTGATTCTGATGACTTGCATTGATTGGAATTAGACAGTGGTGCTGATAACGTCCGCATTTTCAAATGGAGGAAAAAGAAGTCCTCCTTTCTGTCCAATACCACATGAAAGTGGTTGGATTTGGCATCTCATTTGTCCAACTTGCATACTCGTTTTTAAACACTTTGTTATGAGAGTAGCATATCTGTGTGGCCCTTTAATGTCTGGCAGCAGGTGAGTGACGTCAGTGAGTGTGCGGGTGGGCAAGCAAGTGAGAAAGTGGTCGCTGAGGGCGGGGGAGAAATACATTGGCATCAAACTCCGTAGCTTGCTAGCTTGTGCACGCTAGCTTTCTGAGACTCTTATTTTGTTAGCACAGGCAGGATGAAACAGGTCTTTTATGGTGAAGACAGGAACTGTGCTGTCGGTCTTTAGAGTTTTGACAGTAGGTACGGAGTCTCTAGAAATAAAAAGTGTTTCTCTGCGTCCGCCCTGTTAGTGATTTTTTTCTTAAATATGAGCTCGCAGCAGCCAGCGTCATCTCACAAGATCCTCGGGTGCCGAGAATGTCAAACAACTGACGAAAGTGAAGTCTTGGTATGATTGATGATTGCTCATTTTTATGTCTATTTTTTAATACCTGGCTTGAGACCGACTGACACACCCTCCGAGATCAACCAGTCGATCGCGATCGATGTAATGGGCACCCCTGCTGTAGAGGATGCTAAAGGCAGTGCCTTTAAGGCACGCCCCCGATATTGTTGTCCGGGTGGAAATCGGGAGAAATTCGGAAGAATGGTTGCCCCGGGAAATTTTTGGGAGGGGCACTGAACTTTGGGAGTCTCCCGGGAAAATCGTGAGGGTTGGCAAGTACGAGTATCAGCGGTGAATGCAGTGTTACAGAGGCATCGCCGCTGTATAATACCGGCGGGCCAGCTCTAATCTTAATTTAATATTACCTCAAGGGCCAAATTAAATTACACGGCGGGCCAAATTTGGCCCGCGGGCCAGAGTTTGACACCCATGACCTAAAGGTTTGACTATGCACAAGCATTATTCAAGGTTTAAAGGGATCTATATGTAAAACCAACTTTTTTTACATATTGGTACCTGCTTTTGTGTATTTGGAATCTACATAAGTCTCGATAATTTAAAATCAAAACATGGAGGAATGGCGGAGATATTTATCAATCAATCAATCAATCAATCAATGATTATTTATACAGCCCTAAATCACTAGTGTCTCAAAGGACTGCACAAACCACAACACAAACCACAACGACATCCTCGGTCAAATCCACATAAGGGCAAGGAAAACTTACACCCAGTGGGATATCGGTGACAATGAAGACTATGAGAAACCTTGAAGAGGACCGCATATGTGGGTAACCCCCCACCCCCTCTAGGGGACCAAAAGCAATGGATGTCGAGCCGGTCCAACATGATACTGTGAAAGTTCAATCCATAGTGGATTCAACACTACCGTGAGAGTCCAGTCCAAAGTGGAAAAAACACAGTAGCGAGAGTCCCGTCCATCGTGGAGCCAATAGGAAACCATCCCAAGCGGAGGCGGATCAGCAGCACAGAGATGTCCCCAGCCGACACACAGGCGTTCGGTCCATCCTGGGTCCTGACTCTGGACGAGCGGTCCATCCTGGGTCCCGACTGGACAGCCAGTACTTCATCCATGTCCACCGGACCGGACCCCCACCACAAGGGAGAGTGGGACAGAGGAGAAAAAGAAAAGAAATGGCAGATCAACTGGTCTAAAAAGGGAGTCTATTTGAAGGCTAGAGTATACAAATGAGTTTTAAGGTGAGACTTAAATGGTTCTACTGAGGTAGCATCTCGAACTGAGGTAGCATTCCAGAGTACTGGAGCCCAAACAGAAAACGCTCTATAGCCCTCAGACTTTTTTGGGGCTCTGGGAATCACTAAGCCGGAGTCCTTTGAACACAGATTTCTTGTTTACGAATCAATCTTGCTTTCCTTCATAAGTTCTCCAAACGAGCCGTTTAGAATTTTTCCATTGCTGAAGTCACCTCAGTCAGTCAGTGTTGAACGACAGTGGCTGACAACATCCTCTTGTGGTTTTTCGTGACTCTTCTGGTGTTTAAGGAGTCCATTGCATGAGTGACATCTTCTGTGGCAGGCCGGACATTGTTGGGCTGTGCCGGTAAAGGTGCCGCTGCACGTTGGTGTCTCCGAGCACAATGTTCTGCAACAGTGCGATCGTACTTGTTGTCGAAATGCCACATACCGTCCTTGAAGGTGGTTCCCCAGTTGTCTCTGTTGGCTGCAAGGGTTTCCAGCCTGCTGAAGTGGACACTGCAATGCTTGAGGCTGGCCTTGACATGGTCCTTGTAGTGTTTCTTTTGGCCTCCCACACTCCGGCGACCTCTGACAAATTGGCCATACAGGAAACAGCGAGGTAGACGGTTGGTGGGTATCCTGATGACATGGCCATACAGTAAAAAAAAAAATCCTATTTTTATGGTTAATTTACTCTAAATTTCTACAGTAATTTTTCAATTTTTTTAAATAGGTTATAAAACTAGAATTGAAGACATTATCTGTAAATAATCAAAACGGCTGTTATTTTAAGTAATATGCCAGTAATGACAAACTATGTATATTTAAATTTTTTTTACAGAAAAATACCAAATTAATCATACATATCATTTTCTGTTTTCTCAAATTACTTTCAAAATCATGTAAATTTACATTAATTAACTTTCATTAAATATGTAACTTGTTATATAAAAGTCTATGTCCACACTAACAATCTAACAGTTTTATATGTAATTTTAAGGTAAATCTTATTTTTTTAATATTTATGTGTATTTTTACATTCAAGTCAAAAAATATATGTAGCCTCTTATATAAAGGTTTATGCTCATACTAACAATTTAACATATTTCTCTGTAATATGACATACGTTGGTGATCAACAGCCAACAGCCATGAAAGTCACACTTTAACACTGTTACAAATATGCGCCACACTGTGGGTCCACATCAAACAAGAATGAGAAACACATTTCAGGAGAACATCTTCACCGTAACACAACATAAACACAAAAGAACAAACACCCAGAATCCCCTTTCTTACAATATACACCCCCACCACCAAACCCCGCCCACCTCAACCGACGCACGGAGGGGGGAAATGATGTGGGGGGTTGGGTGATAGCGGGGGTGTAGCCCGGACGAGTCAGGGCTGCATGGGATTCTGGGTATTTATGTTGTGTTTATGTTGTGTTACAGTGAAGATGTTCTCCTGAAATGTGTTTGTCATTCTTGTTTGGTGTGGGTTCACAGTGTGGCGCATATTTGTAACAGTGTTAAAGTTGTATGTACGGCCACCGCCAGTGAGACCTGTATGGCTGTTGACCAAGTATGTCTTGCAGTCACTGTCATATGTCTGTTGAAGCCATACACTTCACGCGTTCAAGTCGGTACACTGTTGGTTCGGTGAATGAGCAAAAACAGAGGTCGATAAAGCGCTGTCACGGTACTGGAAGACACAACGTCCACAGTTTCCCCCCAAAATTTGAAAGTTGGACTTGTTAGACCATAGTACACTTTTACACTGTGCATCAGTTATCTTAGATGAGCTCGGGCCCAGCAAAGCCGACAGCGTTTCGGGTGTTGTTGATAAATGGCTTTCACTTTGCATAGTGGAGTTTTAACTTGCACTTACATATGTAGCGACAAACTGTAATTACTGACAGTGGTTTTCTGAAAGGTTCCTTTACACACTGATATTGTTTTTTTAATGCAGTACCGTGTGAGGGATCAAATGTCAAGGGTTTGCCGCTTACGTGCAGTGATTTCTACAGATACTCTGGACCTTTTGATGATATAATGAACCGTAGATGGTGAAATCCCTAAATTATTTGCAATAGCTTGTTGAAAAATGTCGTTCTTAAACAATTTGCTCATGCATTTGTTCACAAAGTGGTGACCCTCGCCCCACCCTTGTTTGTGAATGACTGAGCATTTAATGGAAGCTGCTTTTATACCCAATCATGGCACCCACCTGTTCCCAATTAGCCTGCACACCTGTGGGATGTTCCAAATAAGTGTTGATGAGTATTCCTCAACATTGTCAGTCTTTTTAGCCACTTTTGCCAGATTTTTTGAAACATGTTGCAGGCATCAAACTCCAAATGAGCTAATATTTGCAAAAAACAAAGTTTACCAGTTTGAATGTTACATACACTGTCTTCTGTATTATGTTATTATTTATGATTTACACAACGTGCCAACTTAACTGGTTTTGGGTTTTGTAACGTTTTAGAAATTACATAGTCGGTTCCCATAAAAAATATGAGATTTTCATACTGATACTGACACCTTACAAAGATAGTCAAATACCCCAGAGGGATCAAATAAATAATCAGTCTGAAACATGTAGTACAAATATGAATATGGTACAAAGACAACATATTTGATGTTCAAACTGATAAACATTTTTTGTTTTGCAAATAATCATTAACTTTAGAATTTGATGCCTGCAACATGTGACAAAGAAGTTGGGAAAGGTGGCAATAAATACTGATAACGTTGAGGAATGCTCATCAAACACTTATTTGGAACATCCCACAGGTGTGCAGGCTAATTGGGAACAGGTGGGTGCCATGATTGGGTATAAAAACAGCTTCTCACAAAATGCTCAGTTTTTCACAAGAAAGGATGGGGCGAGGTACAAACCTTGGTCCACAACTGCGTGAGAAAATAGTCAAACAGTTTAAGAACAACGTTTCTCAAAGTGCAATTGCAAAAAATGTCTGGATTTCAACATCTACGGTACATAATATCATCAAAAGGTTCAGAGAATCTGGAGAAATCACTCCACGTAAGCGGTATGGCCGGAAACCAACATTGAATGACCGTGACCTTCGATCCCTCAGACGGCACTGTATCAAAAACCGACATCAATCTCTAAAGGATATCACCACATGGGCTCAGGAACACGTGGGAAAACCACTGTCACTAAATACAGTTTGTCTCTACATCTGTAAGTGCAAGTTAAAGCTCTACTATGCAAAGCGAAAGCTATTTATCAACAACATCCAGAAACGCTGCCGGCTTCTCTGGGCCCGAGATCATCTAAGATGGACTGATGCAAAGTGGAAAAGTGTTCTGTGGTCTGACGAGTCCACATTTCAAATTGTCTTTGGAAATATTCGACATTGTGTCATCCGGACCAAAGGGGAAGCGAATCATCCAGACTGTTATCGACGCAAAGTTCAAAAGCCAGCATCGGTGATGGTATGGGGGTGCATTAGTGCTCAATGCATGGGTAACTTACTCATCTGTTAAGACTCCATTAATGCTAAAAGGTACATACAGGTTTTGGAACAACATTTGCTGCCATCTAAGCGCCATCTTTTTCATGGACGCAACTGCTTATTTCAGCAAGACAATGCCAAGCCACATTCAGCACGTGTTACAACAGCGTGGCTTCGTAAAAAAAAGAGTGCGGGTACTTTCCTGGCCCGCCTGCAGTCCAGACCTGTCTCCCATCGAAAATGTGTGGCGCATTATGAAGCGTAAAATACGACAGCGGAGACCCCGGACTGTTGAACGACTGAAGCTCTCTATAAAAGAAGAATGGTAAAGAATTCCACTTTCAAAGCTTCAACAATTAGTTTCCTCGGTTCCCAAACGTTTATTGAGTGTTGTTAAAAGAAAAGGTTATGTAAGACTGTCGTGAACATGCCCTTTCCCAACTACTTTGGCACGTGTTGCAGCCATGACAT
The DNA here is from genome assembly GCF_033978795.1 of Nerophis ophidion. Lineage (NCBI taxonomy): Eukaryota > Metazoa > Chordata > Actinopteri > Syngnathiformes > Syngnathidae > Nerophis > Nerophis ophidion. The sequence goes on from NC_084635.1 coordinate 21,207,038, forward strand.
TCTAAGTTAATTATTATTTGCAAAAGAAAAATAAAGTTTATGAGTTTCAACATCAAGTATCTTGTCTTTGTAGTGCATTCAATTGAATATGGGTTGAAAATGATTTGCAAATCATTGTATTCTGTTTATATTTACATCTAACACAATTTCCCAACTCATATGGAAATGGGATTTGTAGATATATCTGGAATAATATACAACCCAAAATGATAACTATTTGTTTGAACAAAAACAAGGAATAAGGTCAAATGTGATGCAGTTCATCTATTCAAAAAAGATTACATGCTTCATTGGTGCTGTCTATGAAAGATTTATTTTAAGTGTGACACCACCATTAATGCAGTGTGCCAAGTAAACAATGCAAAGTATATAAAGCTCGAGAGAAGACCGAAGTGAAAGGAGGGGGGTAGGATCACCTAACTATATTCACAAAATGTAAAGAAGCATCAGGAATGATGGCTTTCTCTCCTGAAGGAGAATTTCATGGCACTAAAAGAAGACAAAAGAAGAACAGGGCCAAGTCCATTAGGGGGAGCGGAGCAGAGTCGAGCTAAATGAAGGTTCCGTGGAGGAAGGCATGGTAATAGGGGAGAAAAAAACTCTAGAGGCATTTAGGAAGATGCTTCCAGTAGTTTGAAGGCAATATTGACAATACAGTATGAAATGAAAGAAACTGGGGGCAGGGTGTAGGGCAGGGGTCGGGAACCTTTTTGACTGAGAGAGCCATGAAAGCCAAATATTTGAAAATGTATTTCCGTGAGAGCCATATAGTATTTTTTAACACTGAATACAACTAAATGCGTGCATTTTTAAGTAAGACCAACATTTTTAGAGTATAATAAGTCTCTTGTTCTTTTAAATAACATTGTTATTCTAAAGTTAACCAATAATAAATATTATACTTCTTACCATTAATGCGACGTTTTGGACAGGTGCGATAATCAGGTGGTTGGATTAAAATGCATGAGAATGTTTTATAATTTGAACTTTATTTTTAACACTGTGATTACCAGCAGAATTATTCATTACTTATCGTGTTAAGCAAAGTCAGCTAAGATTTATCCGAGAGCCAGATGCAGTCATCAAAAGAGGCGCATCTGGCTCTAGAGCCATAGGTTCCCTACCCCTGCTGTAGGGGGTAGTGGAGGTGGCACAAAATTTCTTTCAATACGTACAATAACAAATAGGGTAATATTAAAGAAATGCATAGATGTTGATAATCCAACACATTCTGACTATTATACACAAGATATGGAGATGATATTATTAGAAAAAACTGAATTTAGTTTTGATAATAACAAATCATATATTGGAATATGGGATCCATTATTTAAATTAATTTTAACTATTAAATGAACCAAAAATATGACAGATTTGTATCTGTGTGAAAATATTGGACAGTGTGTTGTCAAGCTTATGAAATGTGATGCAAGTGTAAGCCACTGTGACACTATTGTTCTTTTTTATTTTATTTTTTTTAATTTTTTTTTATAAATGTCTAATGAAAATGTCAATGAGCGATTTTTAATCACTGATATGTTGAAATTGTTACTGGTATTGATACTGTTGTTGATTATATTCTATTTTGTTTCACTACTTTTGGATTGTTCAGTGTCGTGTTTGTGTGTCCTCTCAGTAGCTCTGTTTATTGTTTCTGTTCTGAGTGTTGCTGGGTCGGGTTCGGTTTTGGAATTGGATTGCATTGTTATGGTATTGCCGTGTATATAATTTTTTGGACTGAATAAAAAAATAAATAAATATATATATTTTTTTTAAGTTGCCGCGAGCATTGCAAACAAATAAATATTGCTAATATTTCTATGTTAATTGTAAGAAACGAAGCAACTGCTCTTAAACCAAAACCTACGTTTAAAGCTTAGTCAACATTCAAGCAAAGCAGATGTTGGTGTTCTCTCACCACTTTGTGGTTCTTACTGCGGTCTCAGTGCATCGCAGATTTTAAAGTACTATTGAGTACACTGAGACTTGAGTACACATTCAAGTTTTCATGTTAAAAAAAGGTTTTATATTGTTTGAAGTGTTTCAAGGAAATGTTTATCATAGGTATGCGTGCAGACTTTAAATGCACATAATATTCATAAGAACCATAAAATAGTATCCTTACTTTTCAGGAATGGACTTACAACAGGGGGCCTGGAACTTGGCCCCAGCAATAATCGAGAGAACGCTGTCTTCTACAATATTACTTTACATCCATCTGACACAGTTACAGTACAAAACAAAAGCAGGTTCAAATAATGTCTGCATTAATTTCCATTGATGTAATTAATTATTTTATTATTATTACTCTTGTTCAGTCTATTGCATATCACAACCATTTTTTTTTAGATTTTACAAGATTAAATATTAAAAACATATACTTACTGGCCAGTATAAATTATATTGTGATATATATTGCAGTCTCTTTAACGCCAATATACAAACTCCGTTTCCATATGAGTTGGGAAATTGTGTTAGATGTAAATATAAATAGAATACAATGATTTGTCAATCATTTTCAACCCATATTCATTTGAATATGCTACAAAGACAACATATTTGATGTTAAAACTGATAAACATTTTTTTTTGTAAATAATCATTAACTTTAGAATTTGATGCCAGCAACACGTGACTAAGAAGTTGGGAAAGGTGGCAATAAATACTGATAAAGTTGAGGAATCCTAATCAAACAATTATTTGGAACATCCCACAGGTGTGCAGGCTAATTGGGAACAGGTGGGTGCCATGATTGGGTATAAAAACAGCTTCGCAAAAAAGGCTCAGTCTTTCACAAGAAAAAATGGGGCGAGGTACACACCTTGGTCCACAACTGCATGAGCAAATAGTCAAACAGTTTAAGAACAACGTTTCTCAAAGTGCAATTGCAAGAAATTTACAGATTTCAACATCCACGGTCCATAATATCATCAAAAGGTTCGGAAAATCTGGAGAAATCACTCCACGTAAGCGGCATGGCCAGAAACCAACATTGAATGACCGTGATCTTTGATCCCTCAGACGGCACTGTATCAAAAACTGACATCAATCTCTAAAGGATATCACAACATGGGCTCAGGAACACTTCAGAAAACCACTTTGATTAAATACAGTTTGTCACTACATCTCTAAGAGCAAGTTAAAGTTCTACTGTGCAAAGCGAAAGCCATTTATCAACAACATCCAGAAACGCCACCGGCTTCTCTGGGCCCGAGATCATCTAAGATGGACTGATGCAAAGTGGAAAAGTGTTTTGTGGTCTGACGTGTCCACATTTCATTTTGTTTTTGGAGACTGTGGACGTTGTTTCCTCCGGACCAAAGAGGAAAAGAACCATCCGGATTGTTATAGGCGCAAAGTTCAAAAGCCGGAATCTGTGATGGTATGGGGGTGTATTAGTGCCCAAGGCATGGGTAACTTACACATCTGTGAAGGCACCATTAATGCTGAACGGTACATACAGGTTTTGGAGCAACATATGTTCCCATCCAAGCAACGTTATCATGGACGTCCCTGCTTATTTCAGCAAGACAATGCCAAGCCCCATTCTGCATGTCCTACAAGAGTGTGGCTTTGTAGTAAAAGAGTCCGGGCTGCCTGTAGTCCAGACCTGTCTCCCATTGAAAATGTGTGCTGCAATATGAAGCCTAAAATAGGACAACGAAGATCCAGTACTGTTGAACAACTTAAGCTGTACATCAAGCAAGAATGGGAAATAATTCCACCTGAAAAGCTTTAAAAATTGGTCTCCTCAATTCCCAAACGTTAACTGAGTGTTGTTAAAAGGAAAGGCCATATAACAGAGGTAAAAATGTGTCGCTTTCATTAAATTCGAAGTTAATGATTATTTGCAAAAAAAAATTAAGTCTCCAAGTCCGAACATTAAATAGGTTCAATGTTCAAGTTTATTTGTCACATGCAGACTACACCACAGTGAAATGCTTTTTTCCATGCTCTTCAGATATTGCGTAGAGTGGGATCTAAACACTAGTTGCAGAATCTAATACACTAAATACTAAAAAATACAAAATATGTAATATATATCATACATATATATCATGTCTTTGCAGTCTATACAATTGAATATAAGTTGAAAAGGATTTGCAGATCATTGTATTCCGTTTTTATTGACGATTTAGACAACGTGCCAACTTCACTGCTTTTGGGTTTGGTAGCTGCTAATGTATGCGGTAACAAATAGCGTCTTTGCCAGTTATATTATTTTGTCAAGACAACTATTTTGTCAAGACAATTATTCTTCAAAAGCGCTCACAGAGAAATGGGAACTCATCATTCATTCACACCTGGTGGTGGTAAGCTACATTTGTAGCCACAGCTGCCCTGGGGTAGACTGACAAAAGTACACTTTATTTGTTTTAAACTAATATTGTGGTGTTCTGTACAAAAAGAGCACTTCGATTTAGTGTTGTTTTGGTAAGTCGTCTTTGTGACATCATGCACAAAAGTGCACTAAAGCTTGTTTTAAAATGTCTCTGACAATCTTGCACTTTCTGTTTTGAAATGACATGAATGTCATTAATAAACGTTTAATAAATACAGTTTTGGTACAGTGACTTAGTTGTGGTTTCCCTCTCTGTTAAAGTTTAAAATGAGCATATATCAATTCAGTATGAAGAAGAATATTTTAATGTAGACGCATAGAATCATCATACTGCTGTGATTATATGCATCAAGTGATAATTCAAGGCTAAGGCAAAATATGGAGATATATATTGTGTCTCACGATTATGGCCTAAAAATATTGAGATATTAAAAAAGGCCATATTGCCCAGTCCTAGTGGAGCACCACACGAAACTTAGCAGAGTAGCAAAGATGAACTAAGATAAAAACCTGACACTAGCATCCACATAAAACATAACATGGACTAAAACAAAAACGTAAACTGTCGAGTGTAGCAAACATTGTGTTACACTTTGACTCCAAAGGAGATCCCAAAAATAATATCAGACAGGCAGAAATACAAAAAGGTCCTTTTAAATTCACAAAAAGGAACAAAAAACAAAATTAGATGATCCAAGCTGGAAAGGCCAAGATTATAAAAGCCTGCAATCTACACTAGACTTTGAAGGTGTAACAAAAAACAATGTCACTGTAGGTGAACAGTCAGTGACATGAAAAAAGGACAAACAAATTAAGTAACAAAAAAAGGAGACCACAAGGGAAAAACTGGTGTAATGAACACTCAAATACAAAACTAACAAACTGGAAAACGCACAAGAATATTATCAAAGAGCTGGAGGAACTGGAAGCCAACTGAATAGGTGTGGAGTCACATGTAGAGACTGAGTGAAAGATGCCGCACCAAACAGGTGCACGAGGGGAGAATAAATTGGTGGAGGTAAATTGGCTACGCTGGTGCTCGTTACTCCCGCCTTCCCTTGAGTGTCATGGCAGTGGAAACAGAAAAGGGCAGAAGGGAGACACTACACCAGCAGGAGGAACCAAAACACAGATATGGAACACATTGGACCCGCGAGGAAGACAGGGTGAACTGGACTAATATAGGGAGTGATTAATGGTGACAGCAGGTGGCAACACTAATCATTAAACAGAGACGAGTGCGTGAGCTCTGACACTTTAGCAACAAGTACGTAAATAAAGGAGGACTATGAGCACTGCAAGATAAATATACACTAAAACTAAGGAGAACAATAACAAAAACAAAAAAGGACATGACCGGGAGAGACCACTCATGACAAGTTTTGGCCGATACTATAAATGCGGGTATTGATCCACTATCAAGTGGTTACAGGGGCAGTATTGGTCACACCAATCCTGATATTGATTGATACCTCAAATGTTCAAGACCACTGAAAGATAACATTTTGATCACAACTGTAATCCGACGACAGCACAGGATGGAGGTGTTACAATACACAATATTTCCTACTATTGGTACTGATTTAAATTGTTCGGTTTTTGCCCTTAAAGGGGAACATTATCACCAGACCTATGTAAGCGTCAATATATACCTTGATGTTGATGAAAAAAGACCATATGTTTTTTTAGCCGATTTCCATACTCTAAAAGGGTGAATTTGGCGATTTAAACGCCTTTCAATTGTTCGCTGTTGGAGCAACGACCTTTCACCCGTGAAGTCACTATCTGCCATTTTCTCCAACACATTACACACACCAAGTCAAATCAGCTCTGTTATTTTCCGTTTTTTCGACTGTTTTCCGGTACCTTGGAGACATTATGCCTCGTTGGTGTGTTGTCGGAGGGTGTAACAACACGATCCGGGACGGATTCAAGTTGCACCAGTGGTCAAAAGATGCGAAAGTCCCTCGTTTGTTCTGCACACTGTACCGACGACAGCTATGCTACAACAGAGATGGCAAGAATGTGTGAATATCCTGCAACAATCAAAGCAGATGCATTTCCAACGATAAAGTCAACAAAATCACAAAGGTGAATTTTGTTGATGTTATTGACTTATGTGGAGTGTGCTAATCAGACATATTTGGTCACGGCATGACTGCAAGCTAATATTTGCTAACATGCTATATAGGCTAGCTGTATGTACATATTGCATCATTATGCCTCATTTGTAGCTATATTTGCATCCAGCCTTTCCCTCCACCCACATTTAATGCCAAACAAACACATACCAGTATTTGGTTAGAAGGCGATTGCCGAATTCGGCCGCGCTTCCTCCCGTGCCGCTGTCTGTCGTGATATGACTCAAAAGCTTCTGTTTCTTCTTTAATTTCGTTTTCCGTACCTGCCTCCATACTCCAACCATCCGTTTCAATACATGCGTAATCTGTTGAATCGCTTACGGCGCTGAAATCCGAGTCTGAATCCGAGCTACTATGCTATACCTTTCTGTACTATCCGCCATGTTTGTTTCTGGTGGCTTCACGCAGTGACGTCACAGGACAATGGACGGGTGGATATAACGATGGTGTAAATCAGGCACTTTGAAGCCGTTTTTCGGGATATTGCGTGATGGGAAAATTTTGAGAAAAACTTCGAAAAATAAAATAAGCCACAGGGAACTGATTTTTATTGGTTTTAACCCTTCAGAAATTGTGATAACGTTCCCCTTTAAAGCTCTTCTGTGTCCAAGGACGTGTTTCCTTATTTTATAAAAAAAAAAAAAAAAATGTTTTGGGGATAATATAAATGTCAATCCAACCACTTTAGTATTGATGATATACTGATCAAATAAGTGGTATTGTTGTTGTTGATACTTGAATATATCCGCCCACCAATTAGCATACCTTACTAAGGTGTATAGCGTAGCATGTTTATTTATTCCTTGTCATCCAGTGGTACTTGTAAGAAACACAGTTTTTTTGCCTCCATTTAGGCAAGGATTAGAGACTTTACAAGTGGCTTTGAGCTGTGGAAGGATGTTAGCGGCTCGACAGACTGCCGGATCTCTAAAAAAAATGATTTCCCTGCTTCAGGTCATTTTGACCCTGTATACAAATGGCTGATATTGCACATATTAATCCAAACTAAATAATGACATGCTTGCTACCTTAGTAAAACAATAGCATTTCACGGGTGGAGCTCAATTACAAAAGAGTTGTGTAATAGTACTAAATAAACAAATCATCGAAGCAACGAAATTAGGGGTGTAACGGTACACAAAAATTTCGGTTCGGTACGTACCTCGGTTCAGAGGTCACGGTTCGGTTCCTTTTTCGGTACAGTAAGGAAACAACAGTGCCCTGGGTATGACGTTAAACTACATCCAGGCATGAGATGGGAGGTTGTGTGTGGGGTTAGTGAGTCCCAACTAACATCTATAAAATGCACACAAAGAACCGTTTGCACCTTCTCTTGTGACTGGCAGGCGGTCAGCGCCATAAAGCTGAGCGGGTCCCTGGGTAAATGGGACGCGGACAAAAAACAGGACAGACTAAGTTCAACAGCCCAGTAAGGCAATTAGTCTAGGAGAAGGATCTCTAATATAAAATAGCCCTTCCAACCCCCAACAAGCCAGCGTGGAAGGTGTAAGCTAATAACCAGCATGAAAAGTATGCCAAATGGCAGAAACATGCTGAGGCTTTCGTCCAGCAGTGGATTGACAACGGCTGATGATGAAGAAAACAACAAAATATAATTTTTTAGCGTTATTCATTTACCAAATTTGTAAACAGTTGCATAATATACATATACACACAGGGTCCATTGCCAAGGTTAATGTGGTCAACATATATAAAATAAAAACTAAATAAGATAAGGCTCAGAATGGTTTCTTAACAAAACCTTTCTACATATAAAGTGCTTTTTTTCATTGATTGATTGATTGAGACTTGTATTAGTAGATCGCATAGTACAGTACATATTCCGTACAATTGACCACTAAATGGTAACACCCCAATAAGTCGGGGTCCACGTCGGGGTCCCCCCTACCCCAGCCTGGCTAACTTGGCAGTAAGAGGATATATGGGCTTATTGTTCTTCCACCATAGAAGTGGGTCAAAATCTAGGTTTTAATGCAATACAGCAACCCCCTCCAACCCCGAACGGGACAAGCGGTAGAAAATTGATGGATAGATGATCTTAAATCTGCTGCTATAAAAAAAAAATGGTTATTGTTTCAGCCATGCCTGAATTGCCGAGGAGAGGTGCTTGAATGCGGTGGTGACGCTTCAAAGGGGTTAGCATGTTTGACATGTTGGAAGAAGCGTACCTTACTGCTGCTGAACAATGTCGGCAAACCTCCGTCCTCCATTGTTGTGTCGCACCGTGCAGCCAAAGTGTTCCCAAATGGGAGATGTTAACGAGGCAGGAGGGTCTTCCAGCTCTTGCTTTTGCATGTTGTCCTAGCCCGGTCGCTGCTAGCGTGCCGCGTGTTGTGCCTCGCTCTGCATTGTTTACACAACCTGCGGTGTGCTACCTAATATGTCCATGTGGAAACTCGTTCGGTACACCTCCGAGCCGAAACGAAACCCCTGTACCGAAACGGTTCAATACAAATACACGTACCGTTACACCCCTAAACGAAATACTTAATTACGTTTTTTTCAAATCAATGGTATTGATTTAATCGATGATTTGTTGCAGTTCTACTATACATTCAATCAGGACTGTCAAGTTTCAGAAACTTACAAGAGTGAGACTTTAGTCTCAAGATGCGTTTGAAAAAAATGGCCATTTTCTAACATTGATTTGGCCTGTTTTAACATTGATTCATACCTTAAGACTGATGGCTCTCCCTGCACTGTGGCCACTGTTTGATGGAATATTGTTTTACAGTGGTTCTGAAAGTGCATTCCAGGGACTCTGAGGGTTCCTTTAGGGCAGTCTAAAATGACCCTTACAAGGTCTGTAACTCAGACAGTGTTGGGTCTAATTTGTTCCATTTGAACACTGTTAAGGACATACCTTGAAACGTAGAATTTTGATGAACACTGCTTTAGGGGGTATAAATTGATATTTACAAGTCCGTAACTGACATACACACACACACACATTGAGTGTTTTTCAAGTGTGAACGGGCCAAAAGAAGAGGCAAATAAATGTTACACAGTGCTGCAATAAGACAAATAGTACAATTATAGACTTATAGCAGCCTTAAAACCGTATATATTGACAAAAAAACTTAAGGAGAAAACAGTGACTCAACAGTAAACAAAATCGTATTGTTACCTATCTTCTAGCGAGCAGGAGAACGTTGAGCAGGATTTTAATGTTGGCTCTGTTGTGTGTGAAAGAGAGTTTGAGATGCCAAGATCGGCCTTCTTGTTCTTCTTTCTTTTAATGGCGGTTGACAAGCAACATTGTGCTGTGCAGTACCACCACCTTCAGAAATTAAAGGGGAACATTATCACCAGACCTATGTAAGCGTCAATATATACCTCGATGTTGCAGAAAAAAGACCATATATTTTTTTAACCGATTTCCGAACTCTAAATGGGTGAATTTTGGCGAAGTAAACGCCTTTCTGTTTATGGCTCTCTTTGCGACGACGTCAGAACGTGACGTCACATCGGTCGTCAACGCCATGTTTCCCTACCACATCGAGTCAAATCAGCTCTGTTATTTTCCGTTTTTTCGACTGTTTTCCGTACCTTGGAGACATCATGCATCTTTAGTGTGTTGTCGGAGGGTGTAACAACACCATCATGGACGGATTCAAGTTGATTTACGTAGAATGTGCATCGATTAGCACGGCATGCTAATCGATGCTAACATGCTATTTAGGCTAGCTGTGTGCATTATGCCTCGTTTGTAGCTATATTTACATCCAGCCTTCCCCTTCATCCACATTTAATGCCAAAAAAACACTTACCAATCGACGGATTTAAGTTGCTCCAGTGCCAAGAGATGCGAAAGTCCCTCGTTTTGTTTTTACCGGCGATGCTACGACAGAGATGGCACAGAGATGGCAAGAATGTCTGGATATCCTGCGACACTCAAAGCAGATGCATTCCCAACGATAAAGTCTACGAAATAACAAAGGTGAGTTTTGTTGTTATTGAATTATTGATCCAGTGTCAATGCGAAAGTCCTGATCGGTTGGTCTGCACATTTTACCGACGATGCTAACGCAGAATAGCGTTAGCGTGGCCGAATAGCGTCAATAGCTATTCGCTCAATAGCTTCAGTTTCTTCTTCAATTTCGGTTTTGCTATCTGCCTCCATACTCCAACCATCTATTTCAATACATGCTTAATCTGTTGAATCGCTTAAGCCGCTGAAATCCGAGTCTGAATCCGAGCTAATGTCGCTGTATCTTGCTGTGCTATTCGCCATTGTTTGTATTGGAATCGCTATGTGACATCACAGGGAAATGGACAGTGGCATCGCAAATAGCGAGAATCAAGCACTTTAAAGCTTTTTTTAGGGATATTCCGGGAGATGTAAAATTTTGAAAAAAACGTCAAAAAATAAAATAAGCCACTGGGAACTCATTTTTATTGGTTTTAACCCTTCTGAAATTGTGATAATGTTCCCCTTTAAGTGTGAATCGAGATGTTACCCTACTTTAAATTATTTTATTAAACTAAAAGGACAAGCGGTAGCAAAACGGAAAGATGGATGGACGTCTTCTTAAAAATTAATATATTGCTTTATACTCTACACGTTTTGAATGCAATCTTAAAATATCCCCCACCGCTATACTAACCTTCTTTTTCACTAACTTATTATTCAGTATTTCCTTATCTCTATTATATTGCCTACACTGTATTAATACATTTTCTATTTTCATCCCTCCATCCGCGGGGTGCTGGAGGCTATCCCAGGTGCACTTGGGCAGAAGGCAGGGTACATCCTGGACAAATCGCCCCATCGCAGGGCACATTTTCTATTGATGACAATAATCACACAGCCCTGTATTATGTTTCACTAATAATTTGTCATGATCCGTGATACAGATCATGACAAATTATTTAGTTATGTTCTGTTAGTTTTGGACTCCTTTTGTTCCTGTTTCATGCACTTTGGGTGTTTGTTTTGGTTTCCATGGGTACTTATTAGTTTCACCTGCCTCTGATTAGTGCTCTGTACATTCACCTGCTGTTGACTACTAATCAGACAGCTATTCCGTCACGTGTGGTGGGTCGGGAATGTAGGACGGACAGCTCCGGACAACGGCGTAAGGTAGGAGATGAGTATTCAATCATAAATCAAACACGTACCATAAAGACCGAAACTAACAAAGGAAAAACGTGCCGATCGCACAGGAAGCTAAGGTGACAGCTTGGTACAGAATCAAGATCAGGAATCATGTACAGGAATAAACCAACGTGATAGTTTCATACCGCAAACACAATGAAGCCACCCCGACTGTGGCGAGCAACGTGACTAAATAGCTCTCTGATTAGTACCAGCAGCAGGTGAACGTGCAGAGCACTAATCAGAAGCAGGTGAAACCAATAAGTACCCATGGAAACCAAAACAAACACCCAAAGTGTACAAAACAAGAACTAAGGGAGTCCAAAACTAACAGAACATAACTAAACAAAACATGATCCGGATCATGGATCATAACATACTTTCAGTAAACTATTAAGACATGTAATAATGACAATAATAATAATGGATTAGATTTATATCGCGCTTTTCTATTGTTAGATACTCAAAGCGCTCACAGAGAAGTGAGAACCCATCATTCATTCACACCTGGTGGTAGTAAGCTACATCTGTAGCCACAGCTCCCCTGGGGTAGACTGACGGAAGTGTATGTCCTAAACTCCATCCATCCATTTTCTACCGCTTATTCCCTTTCGGGGTCGCGGGGGGCGCTGGCGCCTATCTCAGCTACAATCGGGCGGAAGGCGGGGTACACCCTGGACAAGTCGCCACCTCATCGCAGGGCCAACACAGATAGACAGACAACATTCACACTCACATTCATTATTGCTATATTATCCTCCTTCTTCCTAGTTATATTACCTCCTCTAATTATTCCTACACTTCTCTGGACTTTGAAATACTGATTACCGTTTGTATCTTTATTCCAAATATCCCGCCATTTGTATTGAATTCTCTCTTAACTATACTATTCACTTCTACTGTACTTTGATTAATTTCCATCTTCATTTTTTGTTTTGGTTATTGCTTGCTTTCCATACCAATCTGGTATAGTTCAAAATATTTACCAACTTCTACTTGGGCAGGTACCCAGGGAAATATTACCACACTTACAGCATTACTTATTCTAAATATTGACTGAACTATTTCATAAAATAAATCCTGTCCACTACTACTTTATTTGCTTTATTTTCCTCTATCAAATTAACTGTTACGTAAATTGCTTATAAAAAACTGGTCCAAAAAAAAGATAAATTGTCACAAATTATTTTATTCACTACTATGTTTTTTGGGGAATAACTGCTGAAACTTCTAATTACCGTATTTTTCGGACTATAAGTCGCAGTTTTTTTTCATAGATCGGTCGGGGGTGCGACTTATACTCAGGAGCGACTTAAGTGTGAAATTATTAACACATACCGTAAAATATCAAATAATATTATTTAGTTCATTCACGTAAGAGACGAGACGTAAAAGATTTCTTGGAATTTAGCAATTAGGAGTGACAGACTGTTTGGTAAACGTATAGCATGTTCTATATGTTATAGTTATTTGAATGACTCTTACCATAATATGTTACGTTAACATACCAGGCACCTTCTCAGTTGGTTATTTAGGCGTCATATAACGTACACTTATTCAGCCTGTTGTTCATTATTCTTTATTTATTTTAAATTGCCTTTCCAATGTCTATTCTTGGTGTTGGGTTTTATGAAATACATTTCCCCAAAAAATGTGACTTATTCCCCAAAAAATGCGACTTATACTCCAGTGCGACTTATATATGTTTTTTTTCCTTCTTTATTGTGGATTTTCGGCAGATGCGACTTATACTCCGGAGCGACTTATACTCCGAAAAATACGGTAATAGTACCTATAGTTTTGTATGCATCTGTATATATTTTGAAAACATGTGATGTGGAGAGATGAGACCAAAGTTTAGCTCTACATGCCATGATTAGAGTCAGATAAATGTTGAAAATGTCCCCAACAACACCACCCCTGCTGTCAAACATGGAGGTGTAAACATTCTGCTGTTGGGCTGTTTATCTGCTAATAGTGCAGGAAAGGGCAGACTGAGTCCATATACCATCAAGTATTGGATAAGCACTAAGAATGAGAGGTAGTAGTCCTTCTAACATGACAAAAAGCATGTTGTGTCAAAGTTGTATTTGTGTTGTAAAATATTGGTTGGGAAATTACCAAAATTCAAAGGTCAAATCAACGTCAGAACAGGAAATTGATTAAAAGTCATCAAATTGCATGTTGTTCCACAGTTAGGTTTGAGTTGCTCAACGTAAGGACCTAAGCCAACAAGTTTTCAACGCTGTTTTAATCTCCAGTGCCTGCTAGGGAAACAACCGGAAGTACACTAATTCATTATCATAATAATTATTGTACTTGTTGCTGAAATAGTTTGCATGTTTTAAAGGCCTACTGAAACCCACTACTACCCACCATGCAACACATGCAAATACGGCCTTTTTAGATAACTAAATTGCAATTTTAAATTTCCCAGGATTTTTTTCTTGAAAACGTCGCGTAATGATGACGTGTACGCTTGACGTCACGGGCTGTTAGGAAATATTAGCGCTGCGCACACACACAGCTAAAAGTCGTCTGCTTTAACCGAATAACTACACAGTATTTTGGAGATCTGTGTTGCTGAATCCTTTGCAATTTGTTCAATTAATATTGGAGAAGTCAAAGTAGAAAGATGGAGTTGGGAAGCTTTAGCCTTTAGCCACACAAAGACACAGTGATTCCTTGTTTAAAATTCACGGAGGTGAAACTTTACTATGGATCACAGCGAACATGGATCCCAACCGAATGTCAACCTGCAGGTTTCGGTGAGAAAATTGTGGTAAAAAGTTGCTTCTTACCGGAGATCAGCTGAGCTTGTGCCGCCCATTAAGCTGCCGTCGACTTCCCTGAGAAACTGCGCGTCAACACAACCGTGGATACACACCTCCGACTATCAGGTACTGTTAAACTCACTAAAACACTAGCAACACAATAGAAAGATAAAGGATTTTCCAGAATTATCCTAGTAAATGTGTCTAAAAACATCTAAATCTGTCCCAATGCAATCGCGTTATTTATTTTGAACTTTTTTTTTTTTTTGTCCGTCGCTATCAATATCCTCAAACACAAATCTTTCATCCTCGCTCAAATTAATGGGGAAATTGTCGTTTTCTCGGTCCGAATAGCTGTTTTTGTTGGAGGCTCCCATTAAAACAATGTGAAGATGTGAGGAGCCATCAACATGTGACGTCATCGTCTGCAACTTCCAGTAGAGGCAGGGCTTTTCTCCAATTGCCAACTTTATCGTGGATGTTCTCTACTAAATCCTTTCAGCAAAAATATGGCAATATCGCGAAATGATCAAGTATGACACATAGAATGGACCTGCTATCCCCGTTTAAATAAGAAAATCTCATTTCAGTAGGCCTTTAAATATGTGTAATAAATAAATATTAATAAATAAGTTCATGATGCAGAGGTATAAAATATTATTACCAAATGTGTGATTGTAAAATCTCCTGAGGAGAATGTATATTCATTGTGCTAATTGTGTTGCAAGGCAGAACGAGTGTTGTGATGTTACGCCCCCACAGACTGTAAACAAGGAAGAAAATGCAAGAGGGGAGGAGGCTAGAGCGCTTTATCTTCAGCTCCTCAAAATATTTGAATTTTATTCGTTGATTTGTGCAAAATTTCAGGCAAGTCTTATGTTAGAACCTTGTTTCGTTACAAGCAACAGACGATGTATTGTATTTTTTGTAATTTCATTTATTTCCGAGTGTTTATTGATGCGAAACCGAAGTCTGATGTTTTGTATTATACTGTATTTTCCAAGTTCTTACGCCGTTGATGGTGTGTACAGCAACAAGGAGTCGTCAATAAACGTCCGTTTCACAAAAAACAACTTCCCTGTGTTTCCGTGTATCGAAAGGAACTACAATTAAAGTTGAGTTAAAGTTAAAGTACCGATGATTGTCACACACACTAGGTGTGGTGAAATGTGTCCTCTGCATTTGACCCATCCCCTTGATCACCCCCGGGGAAGTGAGGGGAGCGGTGGGCAGCAGCGGTGCCGCGCCCGGGAATCATTTATGGTGATTCAACCCCCAATTCCAACCCTTGATGCTGAATGCCAAACAGGGAGGCAATGGGTCCCATTTTTATAGTCTTTGGTATGACTCGGCCGGGGTTTGATCTCACAACCTACCGATCTCAGGGCGGACACTCTAACCACTAGGCCACTGAGTAGGTGGCATTAATAATAATAAAACAAAAGGTCAAAACAACAAAGAAATTCCCCAAGAAGAAGCTTATTTGTTACAACGCGCTCGCATTTTGCTGCGTGGATCGTTCTCCCAGGATGCAGACGGAAACTCCGGAGGCAAGGTCTAGGTAAGAAGATGATTTATGTTCATAAATCGGTCAGGATTCAAATAAAAATAGAACTAATGTGCCGATAGTACTGGAAGCTAGGGAAAAACTAAAGGGAAAGCTTAGCATAGAACCCAAAAAGCAAACAAATGGCAAAGCTTAGCTCAGGAATCAAATAAGTCAGGAGCAAAAAAAAAACAGCCATCCTGATTGTGGCGAAAACAGGAATAAGTAGCTCTCTGATAAGTGGCCGGAAGCAGGTGAGTGTCCCGAACACTAATCAGAGGCAGGTGAAACTCATCAGCACCCATGGTAACCAAAACACAAACAAACCTAGGGGTGCTGAAACAGAACTAAGGTAGTCTCTAATTAAACAAAATATGATCCGGGCAATGGATCATGGTATATTAAAATCCTCTAACGGAAGGACAACAGAAGGGTAAACTTACATACACACATACTAGCAAATTGTCTGTGCAATACCACAAATCTAAAAACAGAACTCAGTGTGTAATGATGCTGCTTAGTGTGGCAGTGGACATTGTAGAAACAATGGCCAGGAAATAAGAAAACATTACTGGTTGAGGTGGAAAGTGTCATGTAATGTCAAGCAGACATGCTCTTCCCTACCAAATTAGTCAGAGTAAGCAATGAGTGGGAGCACTCTAGCTGTGAATAACAGCACTTTCAGGGTGAGGCTGGGAATACAGATTGTGTTGGTAACACAGATAAGGTCAGTGCCTGACACTTTTACAGGGCTATTAGCAGTGATCCTTTGTGTCGAATAATACATGTTGAGGATATGAATTTGTGTCTCATGTAGGGGCTGTCCCAACTTTTTCACTTCTGATACAATACCGATATCAGCATGATTCATATATACAGTGATTGTATTATTTTGTAGTGTGGAATGTTAAAGAAAAGCCTGATCAAGAGAAATCACTCAAATGAAGAACACTGATGGATATGAAAAACATTAAACTATTTGTTAATAACCGTCTGACATGCACTTAAGCTGTCTTAACGTGGAGTGGTAATTTTCTAGGGAAACACCTCGTGGCCACAATGTTTCATTAAGTTAAGATCATGACACATTAAAGGGGAATATTATCACAATTTCAGAAGGGTTAAAACAAAAAAAAATCAGTTCCCAGTGGCCTATTTAATTTTTTGAAGTTTTTTTCTCAATTTTACCCATCCTGGAATATCCCGAAAAAAAACCTTTAAGTGCCTGATTTTTGCTATCTGTGAAGCCATTGTCCATTTTCCTGTGACGTCATTCACTGATGCCAATACGGATAGCACAGCAAGATATAGCGAAATCAGCTTGGATTCAGACTCGGATTTCAGCAGCTTAAGCGATTCAACAGATTAGGCATGTCTTGAAACGGATGGTTGGAGTATGGAGGCAGATAGCGAAAACGAAATTGAAGAAGAAACTGAAGCTATTGAGCGAATAGCTATTGACGTTATCCGGGCATGTCTGCCTTAGCATCGCCGGTAAAATGTGCAGACCAACGATCGGAAGTTTCGTATCTTGTGACACTGGATCAACTTAAATCCATCGATTTAAGTTAGTTTGGCATTAAATGTTGGTGGAGGTAAACGCTGGATGTAAATATAGTTTCAAATGTACATACACCTAGCCTAAATAGCATGTTAGCATCGATTAGCTGGCATGCCGCGACCAAATATGTCTGATTAGCACATAAGTCAACAACATCAACAAAACTCACCTTTGTGATTTAGTTGACTTTATCGTTGGAAATGCATCTGCAGGTTATCCATACATCTCTGTGCCATGTCTGCCTTAGCATCGCCGGTAAAATATGCAGACACTCAGCACATTCAATGGGGGTCTGGCGGCAGATTTCTTTGACTTTATCGTTGGAAATGCTTCTGCTTTGAGTGTCACAGGATATCCACACAATCTTGCCATCTCTGTAGTAGGATAGCTTTTGTCGGTAAAGTGTGCGGAACAAACGACTGACAATTTCGTCGGCTTTCCCTACACCCTCAAATTTTGAACAACTTTCGTCCAATTTCTTGCCACTTTCGCATCTTTGGGCCGGTGGTGCAACTGGAATCTCTCCTTGTTAGTGTTGTTACACCCTTCGACAACACACCGACGAAGCATGATGTCTCCAAGGTTCCAGAAAATAGTTGAAAAAACGGAAAATAGCAGAGCTGAGACGCGGTGTTTGTAATGTGTTTGAGAAAATGGCGGCTTTACTACCTAGGAGACGTCACGTTCTGACGTCATCGCTCCGAGAGCGATAAATAGAAAGGCGTTTAATTCGCCAAAATTCACCCATTTAGAGTTCGGAAATCGGTTATAAAAAATGATGTGATCCAGGGTCCTGGATTGGGGGCACTCTAGCCTGTTGTCATGCCATCCTGGCTTTCTACGGTTCTTGGAGAATGGAGATCAGGTTCGAACGGTAAAATAAATCCTCAAGGTCTGTCGACAAGGTAGGGGACTCGTTTATCTGGTTGACTGGGAGGGATATGGACCTGAGGACAGATCTTGGGTACCGGCCTCCTGTCTTGCCGACCCCTCTATTCTACCGCCCACGCAGCGACAAAGCTGCAGGCAATCACAAATCAGCGCATCTGCGTCTAAATAGAGGTAGCAGCATAAAGACCAGAAGACCCAAGGAACCTTTGCCAGAATGTCACTCATCTTCCCAGTTAGCATCATGTCTGGCATTCCCTACCCCATGCTTTGTACGTTTTCCCTGTGTTCTTCCTTGTTCCCTCGTTGTTTCTTCCTTGTGTCTTCTGCAGTGTCTACCCTGCCGTATGTGATCGTGTCATGCCTCACGACGCTTATCCGGATCTCTGACTACCTTCCTCGATCCTCGACCCCTGCTCAGACTTGGATATCGCTGCTTCTCTCCAACACTCGAATGCTTGCCTCTCTACGGACTGCCTCTTCGCCTTGCTCTATTGACTCGACGAAAGATTCATCCAACACACACAGACAACAAGCCCTGGTAATACTTACACAACTAATTCTACACATCGAACGCACTCATTTACTTGAAGTAGCATACACACTCCACTCACTCATTAAAGGTTTCAATAAACCTTTAAAACTGCAGTTCTGTCTTGGTTGTCGCCTCATTCCCTTCTCAGTACATAACACATTGTCTGTTACCAGTTCTGCCATGATTAGAAAACACACTCATGTTTGATTCCAGAAGTAGGAACAAACATTTGTTCCCAGAAGTCAGACGAGATGAAAAACTATATAAATACACAAAATAAATCAGTCCTAGAATTTATCAATATATGGTAAATATTGTACATATTACATATGTATGTTACTACATTATGTATTGTCTTGCACTTTGTATATAAAATGTTGCTGGAGGGATTTGAAGTGTTTTTGAGGGCTTAGAGAGCTACATAGGTGACTCCAATTAGCTGCATCGTTCAAGCATTTTTTATCATCCTTAAAACCGTTAAAAAAAATTACACGTGTCTTCTTGTCTCTCGTAAATAGGCAAAATTCCCCAAAAAGTGCAGTTCCTCTGTAAGGTTGTGACACTAGCTGAAAAGTATTTCCATTGCAGTACAAGCCGCAAAGATCCCGCTGAACCTACATGTGGACGGGCATCTTCTCCAGGTTGGTCCGTGGACAAGTGTTATGAGCAGCCATTATCAAAACACAAGAAACTACCATCCTCCCTCCATCCCTTTAGTTTTTAAATATGGCCCTTTACATTTATATCATTGCAGGGTTATGACCAATATCTATCAAGCAAACAACAGAAGATGTTTTCCCTGCCACTGCCTTACCAAAATGAGCCACCGCATTAGTACCCAAACAAAAAGGTGACACAATGTGTGAAAAGTTGGGCCGAATTTATTTTACAATGGAGATGCAATAAAAATTTGAGCTCTCACTGTGTCTGTCTCCCACTTGTTTTCATTTCTGTTAGTCTCCCATGATGCATATACAATATATTGCCAAAAGTATTTGGCCACCCATCCAAATGATCAGAATCAGGTGTCCTAATCACTTGGGCCAGCTACAGGTGAATAAAATCAAGCACTTAGGCATGGAGACCGTTTCTACAAACATTTGTGAAAGAAAATGCCGCTCTCAGGAGCTCAGTGAGTTCCAGCATGGAACTCACTGAGTTGCCACATGGATACCACCTGTGCAACAAATCCAGTCATGAAATTTCCTCGCTCCTAAATATTCCAAGGTCAACTGTGAGCTTTATTATAAGAAAGTGGAAGAGTTTGGGAACAACAGCAACTCACCCACAAAGTGGTAGGCCACCTAAACTGACAAAGAGGGGTCAGCGGATGCTGAAACGCATGGTGGAAAGAGTCTTTCTGCATAGTCAGTTGCTACAGAGCTCCAAACTTAACGTGACCTTCCAATTAGCCCACCTACAGTACGCAGAGAGCTTCATCGAATGGGTTTCCTCCGCTGAGCAGCTGAATCTAAGCCATTCATCAACAAGTCCAATGCAAATCGACGGATGCAGTGGTGTAAAGCACGTCGCCACTGGACTTTAGAGCAGTGGAGACACGTTCTGTGGAGTGATGAATCATGCTTTTCCATCTGGCAATCTGATGGACAAGTCTGGGTTTGGAGGTTGCCAGGAGAACGCTACATTTCGGATTGTGCCGAGTGTGAAATTTGGTGGAGGAGGAAATATTGTGTGGGTTTTGGACAATCCCATGCTCCCGACCTTGTGGGAACAGTTTGGAGCGGCCCCCTTCCTCTTCCAACATGACTGTGCACCAGTGCATAAAGCAAGGTCCATAAAGACATGGATGAAAAAGTCTGGTGTGGATGAACTTGACTGGCCTGCACAGAGTCCTGACCTAAACCCAATAGAACACCTTTGGGATGAATTAGAACGGAAACTGAGAGCCAGGCCTTCTCGACCAACATCAGTGTGTGACCTCAGCAATGCGCTTTAGGAAGAATGGTCGAAAATTCCTATAAACCTTGTGGACAGCCTTCCCAGAACAATTGAAGCTGTAATGGCTGCAAAAGGTGGACCGACATCATATTGCACTCTGTGGGTTAGAAATGGGATGGCACTTCAAGTTCCTTTGTGAGTCAAGGCAGGTGGCCAAATACTTTTGGAAATATAGTGTATGAAATCAATTACAAAAACCATGCAAGCATGCCACTTAATGCAGACTAGAATTTATTTATTTAAGTAATTGCAGATGAGCATGTTACCATACAAGTGTACCTTATTATTAGCTCACATTTACAAGAAAGTTCAAGATAATGCACGTGGACCTTACACACGCCCAAGGAGCATGTGTTGCAGGAATGAGTCATCCTGATACAGCAGTCCACAGGGTATATATATATATATATATATATATGTATGTATGATTAGCATACCCACACTCTCAAAACAAGAATCACTGTAAATATTGCAAAAAGGTCTACAGTAATACTATAAATTGAGCATTTACAATGGTTACCAGCTTGTTATAGAGAATCAATATTGGATGCAGGCAGTATAGGACACCAGCATCAGTAATTGCTATGAAGGCAATACAGGGGTACCTGGATTCTCGTTATTAAACAGTGTCAAATGGCCCAACATAGACCATAGCGAATGAAAACCGAAGCGATTTTTCCCATAAGAAATAATGCAAATGCAATTAAGCTGCTTAGTCACCGAAAAAATATTAATACAAAACACAATTTATGCAGAATAATGATAGTCTCACGAACAGAAAACAATGCAAAATACATACAGATGACAAGTTCTTTCTTGAGTTTGCTCCTCAAAGTGCTCTTGGGTATATTTGCAGTGGTAATCAGTATAAAAAAATTTAAAAAAAAGCACAGGGACTGAATCACCAACACATGGGATTAAATTGGACCAGTTTGTTAGGCCCCATGTTTATGTAATAACAAAGACAGTATACGAAAACTAGTGGAAACTTTTGGCAGGAAATTTTGGTAAAATCATAAGAAACGTAGGCTGTGCAAAAACCATGGTACGAATATGCTGATAAAATCCAATCCAAGCCAATCAACTTTATTTATATAGCATATTTAAACGAGAATGTTTCCAAAGTGCTGCACAGCTATGTTAAAAACTATATTAAAAACAATATTGTGCTCCACCAATGACTGAATAAAAAAATATATATATATATATATAAAACCAATATAAAAACAATATAAAAATAGATACGATTAAAAATAATTTTAAAGGGTAAAAGCAATTAAAACAGTAAAATAGAAATCAAAATGAATAAAAAAACACAGAGGACAGAGGACCACACAACTCACGTAGTGTTAAAAGCCAAAGAATAAAAATGGGTCTTAAGACAAGACTTAAAACACTCCACTGTGGAAGCAGTTTGAACATGGAGGGGCAGAGTGTTCCAGACCTTAGGGCCGACCACAGAGAAGGCCCTGTCTCCCCTGGTCTTAAGTCTGGTCTTGGGCACCACGAGCTGGAGCTGGCTCTCGGACCTCAGAGCGCGCGCAGGAGTGAAATTTGGATGAGGTCCGAGATATATTGAGGTGCCAGTCCATGTAAAGATTTAAAAAAAAAACAGCAATGTTTTAAAATCAATTTGAAAATGAACGGGAGCCAGTGCAAACTCTGAAGAATTGGGGTTATATGCTGGTGTTTCCTGATGGTGCAGCACTTGCTCTCCATCCATCTGCCATGTAGTGTTTTAGATGTTGTTTAAATCAATGGCCAAAACCTTTTTAATCTCAATTAAACTTGTATCATGCGCAACATAACATAAAACATTTTAGAGTTTAGAGCAGGGCTATTGAACTTGCTCAGGAATGACACCACACCGACCACTGAGTTTAGTTCAAAACTGCTAGACAAACATGACCCCTTTAAAGGGGAACTGCACTTTTTTTGAAATGTTGCCTATCGTACACAATCATTACGAGAGACGAGAACATTTTCATTGATTGATTGATTGATACTTTTATTAGTAGATTGCACAGTTCAGTAGATATTCCGTACAATTGACCACTAAATGGTAACACCCGAAAATAAGTTTTTCCAACTTGTTTAAGTCAGGGTCCACGTTAATCAATTCATGGTACAAATATATACTATCAGCATAATACAGTCATCACACAGGTTTATCATCATAGTATATACATTGAATTATTTACATTATTTACAATCCGGGGGGTGGGATGAGGAGCTTTGGTCATCAACAATTGCATCAACAGAGAAATGGACATTGAAACCGTGTAGGTCTAACTTAGTAGGATATGTACAGCCAGCAGAGAACATAGTGAGTTCAGATAGCATAAGAACAAGTAAATACATTAGAAATACATTTGATTATTTACATTAGGTTATTTACAATCCGGGGAGATGGGATGTGAATGGAGGAGGGTATTAGTAAAGGGTTGAAGTTGCCTGGAGCTGTTGTTTTAGAGCGGTTTTGAAGGAATATAGAGATGCACTTACTTTTACATCTGTTGGGAGTGCATTCCACATTGATGTGGCATAGAAAGAGAATGAGTTAAGACCTTTGTTAGATCGGAATCTGGGTTTAACGTGGTTTGTGGAGCTCCCCCTGGTGTTGTGGTTATGGCGGTCATTTACGTTAAGGAAGTAGTTTGACATGTACTTCTGTATCAGGGAGGTGTAGCGGATTTTATAGACTAGGCTCAGTGCAAGTTGTTTTACTCTGTCCTCCACCCTGAGCCGGCCCTCTAGTGAGGTGTGATTTGGGGTGGAGGTCTAAAAGTAACCGGACTAGTAACCGGACTTTACACTTTTAAAGGTGATAAAAAACGCTTGAAAGATGCATGCTAATGAAAGTCACCGTTGAAGCCTTCAAAGCCCTCTAAAACAACATCACACAATGCAAGTCTATACATAACATAGTACTCACTATACAGACACGTTCATAAAGACATGAACAAAATTCCGGGACTGACTTATTCCGCGCATTGATTTCTGTTTCCATATAAGCGCACGTCTGACTTCTGGCAACATGTGTTCCTACTTCCAGCCGCCATCATAGTCTTCAGAGGGTCTTTGCATGACACAGCCATCATTGTCTTCAGCGGTTCCTTCCACAACGCTGTCATCATAGTCTTCAGCGGTTCTTTTCATGAGACCGCCATCGTCTTCAGCAGCTCCTTCCACGACACCGCCATCATTGTCTTCAGTGGGTCTTTGCATAACGCCGCCATCATCTTCTTCAGCGGGTCTTTCCACGACGCCGCCATCATTTTCTTTTGCGGATCCACCTACGACGCCGCCATCATTTTCGTCTTCAGCGGGTCCTCCCACGACGCCGCCATCATTTTCGTCTTCAGGGGGTCCTCCCACGACGCCGCCATCTTCGTCTTCAGACGGTCATTCTACGACGCCACAATCTTCGTCAACAGGGGGTCCTCCCACGACGCCGCCATTTTCGTCTTCTGGGGGTCCTCCCACGACGCCGCCATCTTCGTCTTCAGCCGGTCCTTCTACTACGCCACCATCTTCGTCTTTAGCGGGTCACCCCACGATGCCCCCATACTCGTCTTCAGCGGGCCAGCCCACGACACCGCCATCCTCGTCTCCAGCGGCTCATCGTCACCTCTTGTCCTGGAGTAAGCTTCAGCATCATCGTCGCCTCCGTAACATCCAGCCTGTCCGATACACAAGCGGCAGTCAGGCTCCCCCACGCGGCCCCCTTGTTGGCCAAGAATGTGGCCATTTCATGGATGCCTTCCGCGCTATCAGCAGCTAGGCACAGGACGCAGGCTACGACACTTTCTGTGTTTTTTCAGAGTTTAAATGTGACACGAAAAATTTGTAAAATAAAAGGACTGAAACAACACGATGGGACAAAGTGGTAAAGATCCCGCAAAGGAATAAACGCTGTGGCTTATAAAACGGAGCAGCTAATTTATGGATTTTTCTTCGATGACGGCAACAACAAAAAAATCAATCAAATACACTGAGAGTGTTTTATTGTTTGTATTATGGCGCCATCTTTTGGACGAATTTGCTCACTGCAAGTGCTGCAGTGTCCTTCCACTGAGTGCTTTCAACAACCGGAAGTAGACTGACGTTCCGTCTTCTAATCATCCATACCATTTCTACTCTTATAGATTCTTCATTCGTCACTCCAAGCAACGTTTTTAAGTTTTACAGTTGAACTAAAACTGTTATTGCTTACTAAACCGTCCCATGTGTGATGTTCAATGAGTATTTTCATATTTTTGTATGCATACTTGCCAACCCTCCCGAATTTTCTGGGACACTCCCGAATTTCAGTGCCTCTCCCGAAAATCTTCCGGGACAACTATTTTCCCGAATTCCTCCCAATTTCCAGCCAGACCTGAGTGAGGACAGCTTGTCATCACGTCCGCTTTTCCGTCATATAAATAGTCACTTTATAACATCTACGGCTTTTGGTGCTCAGTGCGCAACAGTTCAAACCCTGGCCGAGTCATACCAAAGAATATAAAAAAAAAATGGGACCCATTACCTCCCTGCTTGGCACTCAGCATCAAGGGTTGGAATTGGGGGTTAAATCACCAAAAATGATTCCCGGGTGCGGCACCGCTGCTGCCCACTGTTCCCCTCACCCCCCAGGGAGTGAACAAGGGGATGGGTCAAATGCAGAGGACAAATTTCGCCACACCTAGTGTGTGTGTGTGACAATCATTGGTACTTTTTAACTTTTACTTTAATATGTTGATGCTTGATTTCCTCTCTTCTTACTGCATGTAATGTTTTTTTTACTTTAACTTTAACTCCGTTATCCATAGGTTTATCTATAAACCATAAAGTAGGCAGGCGCGGAGCTATTTCTCAGAGTGTGTTTATTCCAGCCAGCACGTGAATGCACTGACATACAACATCCGGATTCCCATCATGCATGGCTTCAAAACTACGGCAAGTAGTAATGTCCAAAAACATAACAGAGACGAATCAGAACAACAAAGAAGAGACATGGCGACGACAAGTAAGAAGAAGTCCACTTGCAAGTTCCAAGATGATTGGAAACAAGAATTGAAGTTCATCCAGGACATTTCGAAGGGGAAAGGGTATGCTAGGGAGAGATGGAAGATTCCAGACTCTGGTGCATTTGAGGTCCTCTCCAAGGTTCTCATAGTCATCATTGTGACTGGCGTCCCACTGGGTGTGAGTTCTCCTTGCCCACTGGGTGTGAGTTTTCCTTGCCCTTAAGTGGGTTCTTCCGAGGATGTCGTAGTCGTAGTGGTTTGTACAGTCCTTTGAGACATTTGTGATTTAGGGCTATATAAATAAACATTGATTGATATATATATGTATATCCATCTATCCATCCATCCATTTTTCTACCGCTTATTCCCTTTTGGGGTCGTGGGGGGCGCTGGCACCGATCTCAGCTACAATCGGGCGGAAAGCGGGGTACACCCTGGACAAGTCGCCACCTCATCACAGTATATATATATATATATATATATATATATATATACACCGTATTTCCTTGAATTGCAGCAGGGCAATGCAACAACTATAACTGCAGCATTACTTCTAGTATGTAGATAAATGAACTAACATCCGTGGTGAAGCAACCCTTCTGAATGTAGCCACGCAACGGATAACTGAAGTGTACAGCATGTACTGTGCGGGAAAAACAAAATCTATTCATTTTAATAGCATCTGATTGGCAAACTGTCTCGGGACAGTTGGCAAATGGGCGGGCAGCGGAGGAGTTTAGAGGTGCTAAAGTTCAGGCAGGAGCGACGCAGCACCCTGTGTCGTGCCAACAGCATTGCAGTGGCGCAATTCCTGACTAATTAATTGACCCGTGGCCCCCACCAGTCTTGACCGTGCATTATATAGGTGGGCAGCACTTCCCCTCCTGTGCTTTGCCACACCAGAAGGCTTTTTGACTCATGCCCATCTGTCCTAATTATACATACATTGAATAAAAGCAAGTATATCACCAGCATGTCTCTGTTACAAATGAAAATGAACACAGAGCAGATAATGACAAGCATCGGTTAGCCACAACAGTTGAGACTCATGCATCATCTCAATTGATACAGGGAAACCATTTAATAAGGTGTTTTATGTTGGTTTATGTCTGTAGCAATGCAATGCATTGTGGAATATGGAATTTAATTCATATGTTCCTTCTGCAACATTTTATTGCATCTTTTTAGTCCTCTTCCTCAATATTGCAGTACCAATGGGAAACTTTGAGGGCAGTGTGTTGGATGCAAAGCAAACTTTTTAAAGGGGTCATATTATAATTTTTTTTCTTCAAATCAAGCATTTCGTCATGGTCAACATAACAAGTAATAGTGATTTTTGGTCAAAAGTTTGCAAAGGTTATGTCTTACAGACCTTCTTCAAGCCACTTTCTGACCGTCCCTTCAGGATGCGCCATTTTGTGGGTGGTCTAAGGCAGTGGTTCTCAACCTTTTTTCAGTGATGTACCCCCTGTGAACATTTTTGCAGCTCGTGCATAACTTTGCTGCTCGTCTGCTAACACAGACCCGCAGACGTGAGCACATCACCCCTATATTAGCGTCCCTTCACTGGCTCCCTGTGCGCTATCGAATCAATTTTAAACTCCTTCTATTTGTTTTTAAATGTCTAAACAACCTCTCGGCAACATATCTCTCCGACCTCCTTCAGCCTTACTGCCCCACTCGATCCCTAAGATCAGCCGATCTGCTGCTACTGACGGTCCCTGACACAAGGCTGAAGCTTAGAGGTGACAGAGCTTTCGCTGCTGCTGCTCCAAAGCTCTGGAACGACCTACCTCTGAGTGTTAGACAAGCCTCCTCTCTTCCTGTTTTTAATTCTCTCTTAAAAACATACTTTTATTCCTTGGCTTTTAACACTAAGTGATATCCAACCTGCAATGGCGCCCCATTATACACCTGCTGTGAACCTGTTTTTATGTTTTTATGTTTTATTTCTTTATTTTTTATTCTGTTCTGTTTGTATTGTGTTGTTTGCTCGGTCCTCTTACTATCTTTTAACCTGTCCATTGTACAGCACTTTGGCTACACTTGTGGTAAATTTTAAATCCATCCATCCATCCATCTTCTTCCGCTTATCCGAGGTCGGGTCGCGGGGGCAGCAGCCTAAGCAGGGAAGCCCAGACTTCCCTCTCCCCAGCCACTTCGTCTAGCTCTTCCCGGGGGATCCCGAGGCGTTCCCAGGCCAGCCGGGAGACATAGTCTTCCCAACGTGTCCTGGGTCTTCCCCGTGGCCTCCTACCGGTTGGACGTGCCCTAAACACCTCCCTCGGGAGGCGTTGGGTAGCATCCTGACCAGATGCCCGAACCAACTCATCTGGCTCCTCTCGATGTGGAGGAGCAGCGGCTTTACTTTGAGTTCCTCCCGGATGACAGAGCTTCTCACCCTATCTCTAAGGGAGAGCCCCGCCACACGGCGGAGGAAACTCATTTCGGCCGCTTGTACCCGTGATCTTATCCTTTCGGTCATGACCCAAAGCTCATGACCATAGGTGAGGATGGGAACGTAGATCGACCGGTAAATTGAGAGCTTTGCCTTCCGGCTCAGCTCCTTTTTCACCACAACGGATCGGTACAACGTCCGCATTACTGAAGACGCCGCACCGATCCGCCTGTCGATCTCACGATCCACTCTTCCCTCACTCGTGAACAAGACTCCTAGGTACTTGAACTCCTCCACTTGGGGCAGGGTCTCCTCCCCAACCCGGAGATGGCACTCCACCCTTTTCCGGGAGAGAACCATGGACTCGGATTTGGAGGTGCTGATTCTCATTCCGGCCGCTTCACACTCGGCTGCGAACCGATCCAGTGAGAGCTGAAGATCCCGGCCAGATGAAGCCAACAGGACTACATCGTCGGCAAAAAGCAGAGACTTAATCCCGCGGCCACCAAACCGGAACCCCTCAATGCCTTGACTGCGCCTAGAAATTCTGTCCATAAAAGTTATGAACAGAATCGGTGACAAAGGGCAACCTTGGCGGAGTCCAACCCTCACTGGAAACGTGTCCGACTTACTGGCAGCAATGCGGACCAAGCTCTGACACTGATCGTACAGGGATCGGACTGCCATAATAAGACAGTCCGATACCCCATACTCTCTGAGCACTCCCCACAGGACTTCCCGAGTGACACGGTCGAATGCCTTCTCCAAGTCCACAAAGCACATGTAGACTGGTTGGGCAAACTCCCATGCACCCTCAAGAACCCTGCCGAGAGTATAGAGCTGGTCCACAGTTCCACGACCAGGACGAAAACCAGACTGTTCCTCCTGAATCCGAGGTTCGACTATCCGGCGTAGCCTCCTCTCCAGTACACCTGAATAAACCTTACCGGGAAGGCTGAGGAGTATGATCCCACGATAGTTGGAACACACCCTCCGGTCCCCCTACTTAAAGAGAGGGACCACCACCCCGGTCTGCCAATCCAGAGGTACCGCCCCCGATGTCCACGCGATGCTGCAGAGTCTTGTCAACCAAGACAGCCCCACAGCATCCAGAGCCTTAAGGAACTCCGGGCGGATCTCATCCACCCCTGGGGCCTTGCCACCGAGGAGCTTTTTAACTACCTCAGCAACCTCAGCCACAGAAATAGGAGAGTCCACCACGGATTCCCCAGGCACTGCTTCCTCACAGGAAGACGTGTTGGTGGGATTGAGGAGGTCTTCAAAGTATTCCTTCCACCTATCCACAACATCCGCAGTTGAGGTCAGCAGAACACCTTCCGCACCATACACGGTGTTGACAGTGCACTGCTTCCCCTTCCTGAGGCGGCGGATGGTGGTCCAGAATCGCTTCGAAGCCATCCGGAAGTCATTTTCCATGGCTTCCCCAAACTCTTCCCAGGTCCGAGTTTTTGCCTCTGCGACCGCTGAAGCTGCACACCGCTTGGCCTGTCGGTACCTGTCCACTGCCTCTGGAGTCCTATGAGCCAAAAGAACCCGATAGGACTCCTTCTTCAGCTTGACGGCATCCCTCACCGCTGGTGTCCACCAGCGGTTCTAGGATTACCGCCACGACAAGCACCAACTACCTTGCGGCCACAGCTCCGATCAGTCGCCTCGACAATAGAGGTGCGGAACATGGTCCACTCGGACTCAATGTCCAGCACCTCCCTCGTGACATGTTCAAAGTTCCTCCGGAGGTGGGAATTGAAACTTTCTCTGACAGGAGACTCTGCCAGACGTTCCCAGCAAACCCTCACAATGCGTTTGGGCCTGCCAGGTCTGTCCGGCATCCTCCCCCACCATCGCAGCCAACTCACCACCAGGTGGTGATCGGTAGAAAGCTCCGCCCCTCTCTTTACCCGAGTGTCCAAAACATGAAGGCGCAAATCCGATGACACAACTACAAAGTCGATCGTGGAACTGCGGCCTAGGGTGTCCTGGTGCCAAGTGCACATATGGACACCCTTATGTTTGAACATGGTGTTTGTTATGGACAATCCATGACGAGCACAGAAGTCCAATAACAAAACACCACTCGGGTTCAGATCCGGGCGGCCATTCTTCCCAATCACGCCTCTCCAGGTTTCACTGTCGTTACCAACATGAGCGTAAATTTTAAATGTGCTTTACAAATAAAGTTGATTTGATTTGATTTGATTTGAATTAGAGCAAAGCATTTTTGGTTGAAAAAAAGAGATAAAGAAGTAAAATATAGCACGATGTCATCAGTTTATAATTTAACTAAATTGTATAACAGTGCAAAATATTGCTAATTTGTAGTGGTCTTTCTTGAACTATTTGGAAAAAAAGATATAAAAATAACTAACAAACTTGTTGAAAAATAAACAAGTGATTAAATTATAAATAAAGATTTATACACATAGAAGTAATCATCAACTTAAAGTGCCCTCTTTGGGGATCGTAATAGAGAACCATCTGGATTCATGAACTTAATTCTAAACATTTATTCACAAAAAAAGAAATCTTTAACATCAATATTTATGGAACATGTCCACAAAAAAATCTAGCTGCCTACACTGAATATTGCATTGTTGCATTTCTTTTCACAGTTTATGAACTTACATTCATATTTGCGACCCCAAAGGGAATAAGCGGTAGAAAATGGATGGATGGATTTTGTTGAAGTATTATTCAACAAATATATTTATAAAAGATTTTTGAATTGTTGCTATTTTTAGAATATTTTTTAAAAATCTCACGTACCCCTTGGCAAACCTTCAAGTACACCCAGGGGTACGCATACCCCCATTTGAGAACCACTGGTCTAAGGGCCTGTATTTCAACTGTTATCCTTTTTAGCGCTTTCATTGCAATTCTACTCACAGATATAAGTTAAGACTAGGGTTGTACGGTATACCGGTATTAGTATAATACCGTGATACTAATGAATCTTATTCTGTACTATACCGACTCTGAAAAGTACTGGTCCGCCAAACCTCACACAAGAAGAGGATAAAGAAAATTAATGAAATTAAGAGACTACAACTTCGGACTACAATGGCGGACTTGCGCAAAGGTCTACGACAGGGTTTCCCACAGCATTTTGTTGTTAAGGCAGCCGCCTTAACAACAAAGAGTCACCGCCTAAATTAAAGTCTTAAAAAAAAATTTAAAAAAGTGTTAACAAGCTGCTCCGCTTAGTTCTGCTGTCAGTTGGTCTCTCCAGCACCCAGCATTGTCCCACCCACACAACCATCTGATTGGTTACACGCAGAGCGGTAACAGCCAATACGCAGTGTGTACTAAGAGCGCATGTAACAGCCAATCAGCAGTGCGTATTCAGAGCGCATGTGACGTGAAGCGAGCAGAAAGGTGTTTTTAACAGGTAAGGCAGCGGACTCTCCCCAAATGATAATAAACACCTCCCAGTCAACTACTAGTAACATCACTATGAGCCCATTGACGTTCTATAAACAAGCGGCAGCTCAGCTCGCTCGCAGTCCTTGAGGTGAAGGCTAATTAGTTGGGGTGTAACGATCCACAAAAATTTAGATTCGGTAGGTACCTCGGTTTAGAGGTCACAGTTCGGTTCATTTTCGGTACAGTAAGAAAACAACAAAATATACATTTTTTGGTTATTTATTTAGCAAATTTGTAAACAATGGCTTTATCCTTTTAACATTGGGAACACTATAATCATTCTGCCCACGTTAATCCACATTAAACGGCCTCAAGTTGTTGCTCTGATTAAATAAAATGACCAAACCTTTCTTCTACATATAAAAAGTGTAACATTAAAGAGTTTCAAGTCAACTCATCATGTTTGATTTATTACAGCATTTGGGAAGCCTGTAGTTGGCTTATATTATGTAAATGTTATATTTTTGTCAACATGTGATAGCAGGGACCCTGCCATTCAAAACTAGGCTGCTACCTTACTAATGAGTAATATAACTCTAGCTGAAAAAATAGTAAAATAGCAATAGGAGAGACTATTCATCCCTGGACACCATGGACTTCATGTTAGTTCATGTGAAATAACAGACACACAGACAGACACACACACACACACACACACACACACACACACACACACAGCAAAATGAGCTAACGTTACGCTAAAAGCTAATTAGCCTTCACCTCAAGCCAGAACTGCGAGCGAGCTGAGTTGCAGTTTAAGTTTCTAGAAGGTCAACAGGCTCATAGTGATGCTAGTAGTAGTTGTGACTGGGAAGTGTTTTTTATAATTTGGGGAGAGTACGCTGTCCGCTGCTAAACATATGTCTGCTCGACGCTGAAGCATTGACAACATGCGTTCTGAATATGCACTGCTGATTGGCTGTTACATCGCTCTGAATACGCATTGCTGATTGGCTTTGTATGTAACCAATCAGATGGTTGTGTGAGCGGGACAATGCTGGGTGCTCACTGCTCAGACAAACGCAGAAAGCAGAGCAGCTTGTTAAGGCTTTAGCTTACAAACTTGTTCGATACACCTCCGAACTGGACCGAAACCCCCGTACCGAAACGGTTCAATACAAATACACGTACCGTTACACCCTTACTAATTAGCTATTAGCATAACGCTAACTCACTGTGCGGTGTGTGTGCGTGCGTGTGTGTTTGTGTGTCTAAGAAAAAGACAAGGAATATTGACTTACAGTTAATAACTAAGTTATTTCACTTGATTTTTTTCTGTGTAGATTGAGCTGTGTTGAAGCAGCAAAAAACAACACTATGTTAAATGAAGAGTTTCTGTCTCTGATAGTTGATGATAATAAAGTTTGAGTTTATTTCGAACATGCAAGCATACAACATGATACATCACAATTTCCAGTTTCTCTTTTCAACATGTTCGAAAAGGAATAGGAAGAAGCAGAGTAACTGCATCATAAAGCCTACATGAACTCCATGGTGTTCAGGGCTGAACTATTGCTATTGTACTATTTTTTCAGCTATAGTTACATTAATCATTAGTAATGTAGCAGCCTAGTTTTGAATGGCAGGGTCCTGCTATCACATGTTGATAAAAATGTAACATTTACATAAAAAAAGTTAACTACACTCCCCAAATGCTGTAATAAATTAAGCAGAGACCCCAAAAGGGCCAAGCGGTAGCGAATGGATGGATGAATGGCTGGAGTTGAGCTTATGTCATCATGTGGCCCAACTTTTAACTCTTTTTTTTCAAACGCTTACTTACAGTAAGTCCTTAATTTGAATTTGTAAGTCATTATTTTAGCATCTCAAGTAACTAGCACTGTTTTGTTTTTACTTTACGGAAAAAATATTGAGATTATATATTGTATATTGCCATTCAGCAAATGGAGCGGAAAACGTCACCTACGTCACCACAGTCTGTAGTCTATTGCCCCCCAGGCTGCGGTGGCAGCGACGAGGTGGAGATGTGATGGCGATCCTTACACCCAACCACCCCCTTCCCTGTTCCCCTCCCCCTGGAAAGTCACCACCTTAACTAACAGATTTTCTGGGGGAAACACTGTACGGGTAAAAACTTTACCATAGATGGATATATTCGCTGACGTAACTTGCGACAAATTTGTCACTAGCAACTCAAATTCCAAATTGCTTGTTTGGAGGAAGTATGAAGGAAGGCAAGATTAATTTATAAATATCTCGACCAAGCGTCTGTGGTTTAGCTTAACATTTTCAGGACTTATGGGGATCCTGAATACACAAAAGAACAAGTACTAAAAGGTAAGAAAAGTTGGTTTTGCATAGCAGGAACATTTTAAAGGGGGCTTTGGTAGCTGTGTGAGCTGTTGACAAACAGAATTTATGACATATTATCATTCTGGCATGTGGACAAGAAACAGAAAAAATGGTAGAAGATACTGTAGCATGTGAACCAAAGGTTATTTGGAAGGTAAGATTTCTTTAGAAATGACCTATCATACAAAACCAACTTTTCTTTATCTGTTGGTGCCTGTTTATGTGGTAATTGGGGTATGCATACGTCCCAAAAATTTGAAATCAAACCCTGGAGGCATAGCATAATTATTGATTAAAAACATGTGCGTCTTAATTATGGGGAATTGGATACTTTAGTGACAAATTTTTCGTTAGTTAAGTAAGCGGATATCTGGTATTGAAGTGTGAAGTCAATTATATTTATATAGCGCTTTTCTCTAGTGACTCAAAGCGCTTTACATGGTGATACCCAATATCTAAGTTACATTCAAACCAGTGTGGGTGGCACCGGGAGCAGGTGGGTAAAGTGTCTTGCCCAAGGACACAACGGCAGTGACTAGGATGGCGGAAGCGGGAATCGAACCTGCAACGCTCAAGTTGCTGGCACGGCCACTCTACCAACAGAGCTATACCGCCCCTCTACCGGTAGAGGTTTAGCCAAAGAGGTTTTATTCGGTTGTAGTCGAGCATTGTAGTCACAGAGTTGTTGCGGGGTCGTACATGCACATGCATCTTCCGCTATTGCCATTTCTAATAAAAAAGCAGTACATAGTTCCAACGTATATCTGTCAGTAGACTCAACATGGAAGCGCTAAATACTACAAACCATATGAGTTGGGAAATTGTGTTGCATGTAAATATAAACGGACTACAATGATTTGCAAATCCTTTTCAACCCATATTCAATTGAATGCACTACAAAGACAAGATATTTGATGTTCAAACTCATAAACTTTATTTTTCTTTGCAAATAATAATTAACTTACAATTTCATGGCTGCAACACGTGCCAAAGTAGTTGGGAAAGGGCATGTTCACCACTGTGTTACATCACCTTTTCTTTCAACAACACTCAATAAATGTTTGGGAACTGAGGAAACTAATTGTTGAAGCTTTGAAAGTGGAATTCTTTCCCATTCTTGTTTTATGTAGAGCTTCAGTCGTTCAACAGTCCGGGGTCTCCGCTGTCGTATTTTACACTTCATAATGCTCCACACATTTTCGATGGGACACCGGCCTGGACTGCAGGCGGGCCAGGAAAGTACCCACACTCTTTTTTTACGAAGCCACGCTGTTGTAACACTTGTTTTGCTGAAATAAGCAGCGGCGTCCATGATAACGTTGCTTGGATGACAACATGTGTTGCTCCAAAACCTGTATGGACCTTACAGTATTAATGGTGCCTTCACAGATCTGTAAGTTACCCATGCCTTGGGCACTAATACACCCCCATACCATCACAGATGGTGGCTTTTAAACTTTGCGCCTATAACAATCCGAATGGTTATTTTCCTCTTTGTTCTGGAGGACACCACATTCTCTGTTTCCAAATATAATTTGAAATGTGGACTCCTCAGAGCACAGAACACCTTTCCACTTTGCATCAGTCCATCTTAGGTGAGCTCGGGCCCAGCCAACCCGGCGGTGTTTCAGGATATTGTTGCTAAATCGGTTTGGCTTTGCATAGTAGAGTTTTAACTTGCACTTAAAGATGTAGCGACCAACTGACAGAGGTTTTATGAAGTGTTCCTGAGCCCATGTGGTGATATCCTTTACACACTGATGTCGGTTTTTGATGCAGTACCGCCTGAGGGATCAAAAGTCCGTCATATCATCGCTTACGTGCAGTGATTTCTCCAGATTCTCTGAACTTTTTGATGATTTTGCGGACCGTAGATGGTAAAATCCCTAAATTCCTTGCAATAGCTTGTTGAATAATGTTGTTCTAAAACTGTTCGACAATTTGCTTACAAAGTGGTGACCCTCACCCCATCCTTGTTTGTGAATTACTTAGCATTTCATGGAAGTTGCTTTTATACCCAATCATGGCACCCACCTGTTCCCAATTAGCCTGCACACCTGTGGGATGTTCCATATAACTGTTTGATGAGCATTCCTCAACTTTATCAGTATTTATTGCCACCTTTCCCAACTTCTTTGTCACGTGTTGCTGGCATCAAATTCTAAAGTTAATGATTATTTGCACAAAAAAAAAAGGTTTATCAGTTTGAACATCAAATATGTTGTTTTTTTAGCATATCCAACTGAATTTGGGTTGAAAATGATTTGCAAATCATCGTATTCCGTTTATATTGACATCTAACACAATTTCCCAACTAATATGGAAATAGGGTTTGTAGAACATAGCGGATGGTGCGGTGATGCAGTCGTAGGGTGCTTGGCCAGGAGGAGGGCTTCAGCACGTAAATACCACATTTTGAAGAGACAGTCAGAGCAGCTTGAAGAGGGTTTGTAAAACTAAATCTATGCAAAACGTGGACCACAGCACAAGCTTAACACTTAACATCACACTATGTACCAAATAAAAATTGCTCTGAGGTCGGACTTAATACGTACCACAGGTGGACTGGTTTATAAAGCGTACTGTGATTTTTGAGAAAATGAAAGGATTTTAAGTGCACTTAACAGTTTGAAAAACAGTAATAAAAGAAAAAGAGGAATTAGTTGAAATAGTGCGCTGATATTGTTAAACTTTCCATAGCATTCACTCTAAATCAGTGGTTCTTAACCTGGGTTCGATCGAACCCTAAGGGTTTGGTGAGTCGGCCTCAAGGGTTCGGCGGAGCCAGTCAAGACACACCAGACTCATCCATAATTGCCAACCTTGAGACCTCCGAATTCAGGAGATGGGGGCGGGGGGGTTGAGGTGGGGAGGGTTTGGTGGTAGCGGGGGTGTATATTGTAGATCCCGAAAGAGTTAGTGCTGCAATGGATTCTGGGTATTTGTTCTGTTGTGTTACGGAGAGGATGTTCTCCCGAAATGTGTTTGGCATTCTTGTTTGGTGTGGGTTCACAATGTGGTGCATATTTGTAACACTGTGTACGGCCACCCTCAGTGTGACCTGTATAGCTGTTGATCAAGCATGCTTGCATTCACTTGTGTGTGTGTAAAAGCCACATAAATGATGTGAATGCGCCAACACGCCGTTTGTATGGAGGAAAAGCAGACGTGACGACAGGTTGTAGAAGACGCTAAATGCAGTGCCTTTAAGGCACGCCCACAATATCGTTGTCCGGGTGGAAATCGTGAGAAATTCGGGGGAATGGTTGTCCCGGTAGATTTTCAGGAGGGGCACTGAAATTCGGGATTCTCCCGGAAAAATCGTGAGGGTTGGCAAGTATGGACTCATTGTGTAAATAAAAACTTCTCCATATCGGCGTATCGTGGATATGGCAACAGCAGAAGTCACACTGATTTGCAGGTGTGTAATTTGTTGTGAGTTCATGCACTGTTGGTTTTGTTCTTTGAACGAGGTGATGTTCATGCACGGTTCATTTTGTACACCATGAAAAAAAACAACATATAACTTTGTCTTGAATTTGAAAAAAAACATTTTATTTTTCACAAGAGAGGGGTTTGGTGAATGCACGTATGAAACTGGTGGGGTTCGGAACCTGCAACAAGGTTAAGAACCACTGCTCTAAATAGAGTGTAAATTAAAATAGAATGTAAAGTAAATACATGTGATCAGTACTGGTATATGTATCAGTCAATCTCACACACAGATGATTGGTACCAAAATTGGCAGCAATTATACCTAATTGGTGCCGTATCAATTCAAATATAAGGGGTACCCCATCGCTAGCCGCAAAGTAATGCACTGAAAAAAAAACGTTTTAAATATCGCAACTTTGTGAAAACGCTGCTACAAAATCAGACATTTTAAGCTGCAAAAAATCAGCAAAAAATCTTGTATTGCTGGGAATGCTTTTTGTGCTTGTGTAGCGAAATTATGTAAATGCAATATAATGACATCAGTGTGAAGTAATTCAAACATATTACACAATACCTTCATTGTTCTTAGTAATTGCTACACACGTCTCATTATTTATTCTTCAGTCTGTGGCTTTGGTTCTTATTTAGAATATTTTTTTTACCACAAGAAAGGATAAAATCAACTTACCTGGCCTGGTTTAATGTCCAAGTAATGAAGCACCTCTTTCAGCATGACAGGCACATGAGGAGGTTTTTCAATGGAATCAGATACCCGTTCATGTGATTTGCACGAAGCACCAGGGCCAGAGAAGACACACAGGGCGGTCTGAGAGTGGAAATTTGAATTCCATAATTTCCACAATTTCCGCACAGCCAAAGTTTGTTTCTGGAACAGTCGGCTGGAGCGAGCAGTAATATGGGAAATCATCAGGCTTAATTTCACCTGTGGAGGAGAAAAGAGTACTGATTGGTCGCTGTTCATGCAATAGTTTATTGATGGCAAGTTTGAGGTTTCCACTGGACTAGATAACCATATGGAGATAGCCATATCCCTGATGCTGGATTCTCTTGGCTCTACTATAAAAGAATCTTGAGGGGACCTATTGGCCTCCTCAGCCATATCTGTATCCATCCTACCCCACAATTTAATGACGAATGAAGATGGTCACCTTCCCACAGCACATCATGAACGCTACATTTATTTATAACATCATTATAATTACTTCTAATCTATCAATTACAACTTGCAAATACAAATCCCGTTTCCATACGAGTTGGGAAATTGTGTTAGATGTAAATATAAACGGAATACAATGATTTGCTAATCATTTTCAACCCATATTCAGTTGAATATGCTACAAAGACAACATATTTGATGTTCAAACTGATAAACTTTTTTTTCTGCAAATATTTATTAACTCAGGTACACTCCAGAAAACCACTGTCACTAAATACAATTCATCGCTACATCTGTAAGTGCAAGTTAAAGGCCTACTGAAACCCACTACTACCGACCACACAGTCTGATAGTTTGTATATCAAAAATAACAAAAAGATGTCCTTTAAACCAGTGGTCCCCAACCACCGGGCCGCAGAATAATTTTTTATTCATTTTTTTAATTTTTATTAAATCAACATAAAAAACACAATATAAACTTACAATTAGTGCGCCAACCACAAAAACCTCCCTTTTTCATGACAAAAACGTCCCTTTTTCATTACAAAGAAAAATAAATAAATAAAAAGCCCCCCCACCCGGGCCGCGGGACAAATTATTAAGCGTCCGCGGATACAAAAAGGTTGGGGACCACTGCTTTAAACTATAACATTTATATGGCCTACTTAAACCATTTCAAACTGAAAAATATAATAAATAAATTCAATAAATAATAAATACAAACCGATCAGCAACATTAACTCAATAGGAGCACTATACACAAAACAAAACTTAATTGAACTATTTGTTTGGATTTTCTTTTTTTTTTATCAAAATGAGGAATCAGAATCGGAAGTCAGGTTTAATGACTACAATGTGCACGTTTCTTAACCCGCTATCTTTTGAAACAGGGTTTGAAGCATGATACTGATAAAGCATATTCCCCAGGGTCACATGCAAAATCAAGCTACCAGTGTACACGGAACCTGAGTAGTTTGGTATTTTGTACCGAATTGTAATGAAAAAACTGTAAATTATGGCTAACAGCTCCACCCTGAACCAATACAAAGACAATAACGACTGATTACAATCGCAGTGCTAACTGATCTTTACATGACAGGCTGACATTTCCTTGCTTTGATACTTCTGGTTAGGGTAAAATTTCTAACTCGTGAGACCGCCACAGTAATAACAGTCCCCGATAATTCATACCGTTATTTGTTTTTTTTATTGTTTAATTTGCATTGCCTCACACGATGAACACTACATATATTTCTATATGACGCTGTCACTCTTTTTCACTTATTATCCGCCAACCGCCGTGTTGCTGTAGGGAGGAAAAGCGGAACAACACACATTGCGGGAATAACATTATTCCCCGTGCGTCGGCTAAATACAAATATATTCCACAACCCCAAACATGTCTTTTTCCAAAGCCTGCAGTGAAGAGAAAGGTTAGTGATGAGCAAAGACAATTCCAGGAAAAGTGGGAGATGTAATATTTCTATTGCAATATT
This sequence comes from Nerophis ophidion, assembly GCF_033978795.1. Classification (NCBI taxonomy): domain Eukaryota; kingdom Metazoa; phylum Chordata; class Actinopteri; order Syngnathiformes; family Syngnathidae; genus Nerophis; species Nerophis ophidion. The sequence continues at coordinate 21,247,171 of NC_084635.1, forward strand.
CACAGGAGGTCCTTCATACCGACAGCCACCAGACTGTATAATGTATATGTCCTTCTTGACTGCACTTAAATGTAGAATATATTTATATTATTCATCCATCCATCCATTTTCTACCGCTTATTCCCTTAGGGGTCGCGGGGAGCGCTGGTGCCTATCTCGGCTACAATCGGGCGGAAGGCGGGGTACACCCCGGACAAGTCACACATATTATATATAATATATGTTGTATATTATTTATTATTATTATTGTCTATTGTGAGAGAACTGTTGTGCTGGATTTCCCCCCAGGGATCAATAAAGTATTTTCTATTCTATTCTATTCTATTGTTGAGCACAGGGGCACCTCGACGTGTCTTATTTGCACAGAGAAAGTCGCGCTGCACAAGGGATACAATTTGAAACGTCATTATACAACTAGACATCCATTCATCCATCCATTTCCTACCGCTTGTCCCTTCTGAGGTGGCGGGGGGGTCGCTGGAGCCTATCTCAGCTGCATACGGGCGGAAGGCAGGGACAACTAGACATGCTGAGGAGTGAGCAACATTTTTTTTTAAGAAATCTTTTTCTAGCGGCCCAGCCTCGCCCAGACTCCGCGTCCAGTGGCCCCCAGGTAAATTGAGTTTGAGACCCCTCCTTTAAATGAATGCACTGACTTTCAAACGGCATGCATCTTGTCAGACTGCAGGTATGTTAACATTACAAGGGCCATGATATTAGCAGGTATGTTCTGCAATCCGTATTAGAATGAGTGTGATTTGCAGAAGTAGTGAAGTGAATTATATTTATATAGTGCTTTTTTTCTAGTGACTCAAAGAGCTTTACATAGTGAAACCCAATATCTAAGTTACATTTTAAACCAGTGTGGGTGGCACTGGGAGCAGGTGGTGAAGTGTCTTGCCCAACGACCAGTGACATGCAGTCAGGCCTCACCTGCCATCATGAAAAAAAAAAGGTAAAAAGAAAAAATAATAATTATACTGTTATATGTATCCAGTGATTACACTATAAAAGTTATTTTCCATTTAACTTCACCAGTTTTAAATTATTTTTTATTCAAAAACGCTTAATTTTCACATTTGCCGTTCAAATAGTGAGAATTACTTGCAGTGAGTCACAGCCAGCTGAGCCTCCCCATCACCGCAATGACTCGGCTAACTGCTGTCTGCTGTGCAGTGAGACCGTATTGCTATATGAATTATATTATACATTTCCATAGTTTAGTTATCTGAGGTATATAATGCACAGTGTATTTTGTCAACAACTGTATGTGTGTAACGTATTTCTTGTGCTGGGCAATCATGAAACTGCTGCGAAGACGTACAATGTGAGGCACCTGTTCTCCGGCCTCCTAATGGTAGAGGGCGCTAGTGATCCCAGAGATCATTCTTGCACTGCTCAGCTAGGCCGAAGCCGGTATGTTTTAAAGTTGTTGTTTGCCTGCATATCGTAAGAACAACCGTCCAACATTTTACAATTAATTGTAAACTTATGGGTGTCGACCATCAGAGCCGAGTTGCGATGAAAGAGTGTGTTGATGTTGAGATATTAAGCCGAGTTGGTAAGTGAATCTGTTTGCTAATAATAGCTACTAGCCGTACCCATGTATTTTCTATGGGCGGTTAGCATCGGGTTTTAATCCCGTTTGCTCCAATGTTTCTGATCCGATTGAATTTATATTTATGTCGAGTCTTTATTTTGGGTACTTAAATATGGGGACTGAGTATTGCGGCGTATTAAGGCCATGTGCATTTTTTATGCTACAGGAAAGACAATGAACGAACACGGCCGCTGGAGCGCGGTTACACCTGTCATAGTGAAAACACTGTGTACTGTCGTGTTTGTTATTTTCTACATACATGTGATTATTTAATATTGTTAATGTTAGCGGTATTATCGTTAATAATGATAATAATAAGTGTAATTTATTTATACTATACTCGCTAAAGTACCTGCTACATTAAGTTAAACTACCAATGATTGTCACACACACACTAGGTGTGGTGAAATTTGTCCTCTGCATTTGACCCATCCCCTTATTCACCCCCTGGGAGGTGAGGGAAGCAGTGAGCAGCAGCGGCCGGTAATCATTTCTGGTGATTCAACCCCCAATTCCAACCCTTGATGCTGAGTGCCAAACAGGGAAGAATGCTGGTATGAGCTTTTAAACATTACCTGTTAACTGCTGCCAATCAAATGGTGAATAAGATACTCTATAGCAGGAGTCACCAACCTTTTTGAAACCAAGAGCTACTTCTTGGGTACTGATTAATGCGAAGGGCTACCAGTTTGATACACACATAAAAAATTGCCAAAAATAGCCAATTTGCTCAATTTACCTTTAATAAATAAATCTATATATACAAAAAAATGGGTATTTCTGTCTGTCATTCCATCGTACATTTTTTTTTCCTTTTACGGAAGGTTTTTTGTAGAGAATAAATGATGAAAAAAACACTTCATTGAACGGTTTAGAAGAGGACAAAACACGAAAAAAAATAAAATTTAATTTTGAAACATAGTTTATCTTCAATTTCGACTCTTTAAAATTCAAAATTCAACCGAAAAAAATCAAGAGAAAAAAAAGCTAATTCGAATCTTTTAGAAAACATTTAAAAAATAATTTATGGAACATCTTTAGTAATTTTTCCTGATTAAGATTAAATTTTGAATTTTGATGACATATTTTAAATAGGTTAAAATCCAATCTGCACTTTGTTAGAATATATTACAAATTGGGCCAAGCTATATTTCTAACAAAGACGAATCATTATTTCTTCTAGATTTTCCAGAACAAAAATGTTTTAAAAGAAATTCAAAAGACTTTGACATAAGACTTACATTTGATTCTACAGATTTTCTAGATTTGCCAGAATATTTTTTTTGAATTTCAATCATAATAAGTTTGAAGAAATATTTCACAAATATTCTTCGTCGAAAAAACAGAAGCTAAAATGAAGAATTAAATTAAAATGTATTCATTATTCTTTACCATAAAAAAATTACTTGAACATTGATTTAAAATGTCGGGAAAGAAGAGGAAGGAATTTAAAAGGTAAAAAGGTATTTGTGTTTAAAAATCCTAAAATCATTTTTAAGGTTGTATTTTTTCTCTAAAATTGTCTTTCTGAAAGTTATAAGAAGCAAAGTAAAACAAATAAATGAATTTATTTAAACAGGTGAAGACCAAGTCTTTAAAATATTTTCTTGGATTTTCAAAATCTATTCAAGTTTTGTCTGTTTCAGAATTAAAAATGTCAAGCAAAGCGAGACCAGCTTGCTAGTAAGTAAATACAATTTCAAAAATAGAGGCAGCTCACTGGTAAGTGCTGCTATTTGAGCTATTTTTAGAACAGGCCAGCGGGCTACTCATCTGGTCCTTACGGGCTACCTGGTGCCCACGGGCACGGCGTTGGTGACCCCTGGTGTACATCCACGACTAAACTACTGACTAAACTACTACCACAACTTGGTTTACTATTTATAAAATATAATAATGTAGGGTTACCGACTAAACCATCCACAAAATCTCGTCTTAAATCTTGTCTTGCGATATGCAAATTGCTCGCACATAATGGAAATGACGTATAATTTGCAAAGTGCGCGAGATTGGTGAAATGCTTACAACACACACGGCCCAGCCTCACCCAGACTCCGCGTCCAGTGGCCCCCAGGTAAATTGATTTTGAGACCCATGCTTTAAATGAATGCACTGACTTTCAAACGGCATGCATCTTGTCAGACTGCAGGTATGTTAACATTACAAGGGCCATGAAATTAACAGGTATGTTCTGCAATTCTGGCTTCACGGTGGAAGAGGGGTTAGTGCGTCTGCCTCACAATACGAAGGTCCTGAGTTGTCAGGGTTCAATACCGGGCTCGGGATATTTCTGTGTGGAGTTTGCATGTCCTCCCGGTGAATGCGTGGGTTCCCTCCGGGTACTCCGGCTTCCTCCCACTTCCAAAGACATGCACCTGGGGATAGGTTGATTGGCAACACTAAATTGGCCCTAGTGTGTGAATGTGAGTGTGAATGTTGTCTGTCTATCTGTGTTGGCCCTGCGATGAGGTGGCGACTTGTGTACCCGTCTTCCGCCCGATTGAAGCTGAAATAGGCACCAGCGCCCCCCGCGACCTTAAAGGGAATAAGTGGTAGAAAATGGATGGATGGATGTTCTGTAATCTGTATTAGAATTAAGTGTGATTTGCAGGAGTAGTGAAGTGCATTATATTTATATAGCGCTTTTTCTCTAGTGACTCAAAGCGCTTTACATAGTGAAACCCAATATCTAAGTTACATTTTAAACCAGGGGGGGTGGCACCGGTAGCAGGTGGGTAAAGTGTCTTGCCCAAGGACACGACAGCAGTGACTAGGATGGCGGAGGCAGGGATCGAACCTGCAACCCTCAAGTTGCTGGCATGGTCGCTATACCACCCCCACTACAACTTAGTAGCCCGACGTGCACCACAGTGGAATTTAGCTCCAACCTAGCATGCTAACGTTTGATGTTTGCTGTGCCTCCGTGATATAGCACATTGGACAGTACAACAACCAACAATAGAGTAATATATGAGACTTACTACCTAACCGGAACGCAGTGTCAATGCGGCGTGGAAACACGCTCAGGAGGTCACGCTATGTACCGTGAAAGTCTAACTCGTGACTCCGCCCACCCGGAAGCGTGTGTGATGACGTCACGTAGCCCCGCCCAATGAGCAGGGACTCCCACCCAATCTGCAGCGGGGAGAGGAAGAAGGCTTGTTTTTGAAAATATTGGCGGCGGTGCCTTTTCCACGTTAGCTTCCCGTAAGACTTTGATTACTTGTTCTTTTTTTTGTTTTGTTTTCCTGGTTTTTCGTGTCGTCTTGTCGCCGTCTCTCGTGAGGAAACGAAAATGTGCCCGTGTTGATAAAAGGTAAGTCTTTGTCTTTCACGGCGAAAAGTGACGCGCATTGTCGGTAGCGTTGCCAGCTAGTGTTAGCTTAGCGTCCAAGTTCGAAACGATCATGTTTAGTTTGTAAACGGACGATGGGCTTTAGGAAGCATCGGTGAACATATTGTTGTTTTTCCTGCTGTATTCAGTACTTCATTTTAAAGCCTTTAGTTTGACCAGTGTGATAGTTTGTATGGTGGGTGACGGGGGCTAATACACATCTAATGCTCAAACACGGACGCCTTCAAGCGGATACATCCATCCATTTCCTACCGCTTATTCCCTTTGGGGTCGCGTGGGGCGCTGGTGCCTATATCAGCTACAATTGGGCGGAAGGCGGGGTACACCCTGGACAAGTCGCCACCTCATCACAGGGCCAACACAGATAGACAGACAACATTCACACACTAGGGCCAATATAGTGTTGCCAATCAACGTATCCCCAGGTGCATGTCTTTGAAGTGAGAGGAAGCCGGAGTACCCGGAGGGAACCCACGCATTCACGGGGAGAACATGCAAACTCCACACAGAAAGATCCCGAGCCTGGGATTGAACCCAGGACTACTCAGGACCTTCGTAGACTTGTGAGGCAGACGCACTAACCCCTCTCCCACCGTGAAGCCCCAAGCGGATACAATGCTGCAAATTTGAAATGTTTACTGTTTAGTTTATTCTTTATTTGAAGGGACAATGCACAGAAACATTAAGCTCAAAGACAGATATGTTCTGTACCAGATTATATCCATCTTCTTCCGTTTATCATCCGTTGACTTCACTATAAAAGTGGGTGACATTGTTATCACCAGGAAAGATGAGATCACCTACTTAGGTTCCATTCTAGAGCAGTGGTTTTTAACCAGGGTTCGATCGAACCCTAGGGGTTTGGTGAGTCGACCTCAGGGGTTATGCGGAGATCAAAACACACCCGACTCTTCGTGTAAATACAAACTTGTCCCTGTTGGCATATAACGGATACGGCAACAGCTGACTGATTTGCAGGTGTGTAATTTGCTGTGAGTTAATGCACTGTCTTAGTTTTGGTGTTTGAACAAGGTGATGTTCATGCACGGTTGATTTTGTGCACCAGTAAAAAAAATATGGGAACACTTTAGTATGGGGAACATATTCACCATTAATTAGTTGCTTATTAACATGCAAATTAGTAACATATTGGTTCTTAACTAGTCATTAAGTACTAATTAATGCCTTATTCGGCATGGCCTTATTATAAACCTAACCCTATCCAAATAACTAACATATTCTATTACTTAGAACATGTTCCCCTAGTGTCCAAATAACTCTAAATTAAGTCTTTGTTACTTAGAATATGTTCCCCTATACTAAAGTGTTACAAAAAACATACAACTTTGTCTTGAATTTGAAAAAAAAAACATTTTGTTTTTCACTAAAGAAGGGTTAGGTGAATGCGCATATGAAACTGGTGGGGTTCGGTGCCTCCAACAAGGTTAAGAACCACTGTTCTAGAGGCTAATCTTACCTGTGATAAAATGGCAACCAAGGTAATCAAAAGGTTAACCAAAGAACGAGATTCCTCTACAGAATCTCCTCTCTGGTCAACAAAAGCACCTTGAAGATTCTAGCGGGAACTCTCATTCAACCCTTTTTCGATTACGCTTGCACCTCCTGGTACCCCAGCACCTCCAAAACCCTCAAATCTAGACTCCAAAAATCCCAGAATAACCTAGTCTAGTTACTTTTAGACCTCCACCCCAGATCACACCTCACTCCAACCCACTTCTCCAAAGTGGGCTGGCTCAGGGTGGAGGACAGAGTAAAACAACTTACACTGAGCCTAGTCTATAAAATCCGCTACACCTCCCTGATACCGGAGTACATGTTAAACTACTTCCTTAACGTAAATGACCGCCATAACCACAACAACAAGGGGAGCTCCACAAACCACGTTAAACCCAGATTCCGAACTAACAAAGGTCTTAACTCATTCTCTTTCTATGCCACATCAATGTGGAATGCACTCCCAACAGGTGTAAAAGTAAGTGCATCCCTATATTCTTTCAAAACCGCTCTAAAACAGCACCTCTAGGCAACTTCAACCCTTTACTAATACCCTCCTCCATTCACATCCCATCTCCCCGGATTATAAACAACCTAATGTAAATAATCAAATGTACTTCTAATGTATTTACCTACTCTTATGCTATCTGAACTGAACTCACTATGTTCTCTGCTGGCTGTACATATCCCACTGTAAGACCTACACTGTTTCAATGTCCATTTCTCTGTTGATGCAATTGTTTATGACTGAAGTACTGATATCAACCAAAGCTCCTCATCCCACCCTCCGGATTGTAAATATTGTAAATAATTCAATGTATATACTATGATGATTAACCTGTGTGATGACTGTATTGTGCTGATAGTATATATTTGTACCATGAATTGATTAACGTGGACCCCGACTTAAACAAGTTGAAAAACTTATTCGGGTGTTACCATTTAGTGATTAATTGTACGGAATATGTACTGAACTGTGCAATATACTAATAAAAGTATCAATCAATCAATCCAAGGTGGGGTCGCGGGGGCAACAGCCTAAGCAGGGAAGCCCAGACTTCGCTCTGCCCAGCCACTTCGTCTATCTCAGGGGTGCCCATTACGTCGATCGCGAGCTACCGGTCGACCGCGGAGGGTGTGTCAATCGGTCGCCAGCCAGGCTTTTAAAAAAATAGACCTAAAAATTAGCGATCTTCACCAAGACGTCACTTGATTGACATTCACGGCACCTGAAGGTCTTGTGAGATGACGCCGGCTGCTGCGACATCATTATTAAGACAAAATGACCGAGAGGAAGCCGAGAAACACTTTTTATTTCAACAGTACCTTCCGTCAAAACTCTAAAGGCCGACTGCACATTTCCCATCTTCACAATAAAAGCCCTGCTTCATTCTGCCTGCGCTACGATGCTGCGATCGCTTGTGCACGCCAGCTTTCCGAGACTCTTATTTTGTTAGCGCAGTCAGCATGAAGCAGGGCTTTTATTGTGAAGATAAGGAAATGTGCAGTCGGTCTTTAAAGGGGAACATTATCACCAGACCTATGTAAGCTTCAATATATACCTTGATGTTGCAGAAAAAAGACCATATATTTTTTTAACCGATTTCCGAACTCTAAATGGGTGAATTTTGGCGGATTAAACGCCTTTCTATTATTCGCTATTGGAACGATGACGTCACAGCGTGACGTCACATAGGTAGTCAATCTGCCATTTTCTCAAACACATTACAAACAACGAGTCGAATCAGCTCTGTTATTTTCCGTTTTTTTCGACTGTTTTCCGTACCTTGGAGACATCATGCCTCGTCGGTGTGTTGTCGGAGGGTGTAACAACACGATCAGGGACAGATTCAAGTTGATTTACGTGGAGTGTGCATCGTTTAGCACGGCATGCTAATTGATGCTAACATGCTATTTAGGCTAGCTGTATGTACACTTGTAGCTATATTTGCATCCAGCCTTTCCCTCCACCCACATTTAATGCAAAACTAACTCTTACCAATCGACGGATTAAAGTTGCTCCAGTGTCAAAAGATGCGAACGTCTCTCGTTTGGTCTGCACATTTTACCGGCGATGCTAAGACAGACAGTCATTCGTTGGTTTGAAGGCGATCGCCGAAGAGCTTCAATAGTTATTCGCTCAATAGCTTCAGTTTTTTCTTCAATTTCGTTTTCGCTATCTGCCTCCACACTCCAACCATCCGTTTCAATACACGCGTAATCTGTTTAATCGCTTAAGCCGCTGAAATCCAAGCTAATGTTGGTATATCTTGCTGTGCTGTCCGCCATGTTGGCATCACTAGATGACGTCACAGGAAAATGAACGGTGGATTTACAGATAGCAAAAATCAGGCACTTTAAAGCCTTTTTTCGGGATATTCCATGATGGGTGAAATTTAGAAAAAAACTTGGAAAAAATAAATAAGCCACTGGGATCTGATTTTTATTGGTTTTAACCCTTATGAAATTGTGTTAATGTTCCCCTTTAAAGTTTTGACGGAAGGTACGGGCAAGAGTCTGTTGAAATAAAAAGTGTTTCTTGTCTTCCTCTCGGTCTTTTTTTCTTAATAATGATCTCGCAGCAGCCAGCGCCATCTCAAAAGACCTTCGGGTACCGTGAATGTCAATCAAGCAAGATACGGAATTTGCCGCTAATGTTTTTCTTGTAAAGTGTATGGAAGCTGAATAAATAAGATGCCAAAAAACAACCACTTTCATGTGGTATTGTACAGAAAGGAGGACTTTTTTTCTCCTCCATCCAAAAATGTGAAATCACAACTAAGTCCATTTACAAAAACTTTATCTATTAAACAGTTATTAAGCAGTGGCACAAACGTTCATGTAATTTCAAAACATAAAGAGCAAACTTGTCAGACATTTTAAAACAAGCTATTAGTGCACTTTTGTGTATGATGTCACTAAGATGACACATCAATTCAACACTAAATTATAGTGCACTTTTTGTACAGAACGCACTACAATATTTTAAAAATAAATAAAGTGTACTTTTGTGCATGGTGTCACACAAGATATTTCAAAAAGTGTAAAATAACAATGAGCTGCATAATAGGAAATCAAATTTTGTATGGACGGCGTGGCGCAGTGGGAGAGTGGCCGTGCGGCCGTGCGCTACCCGAGGGTCCCTGGTTCAAATCCCACCTAGTACCAACCTCGTCACGTCCGTTGTGTCCTGAGCAAGACACTTCACCCTTGCTCCTGATGGGTGCTGGTTGGCGCCTTGCATGGCAGCTCCCTCCATCAGTGTGTGAATGTGTGTGTGAATGGGTAAATGTGGAAGTAGTGTCAAAGCGCTTTGAGTACCTTGAAGGTAGAAAAGCGCTATACAAGTACAACCCATTTATGTCCTTCGCTATGTTGTAGGTTCCTGCGGACGTTATCTCCTTCTGTTGTTGACTTTTTTGTTGATGTGGAAATGGAAGACGCCAGGCTCAGTTGGGTCAGTGTTGGTTGCTCCGGCATTTTGGTGGTGTGGCACCGGACGGAAATGTTGACATGCAGAGTTTCAAGCACTCCTTATTCTCCAGCGCAGTGGTTCTCAAATGGTGTACACGTACCCCTGGGGGTACTTGAAGGTTTGCCCAGGGGTACGTGAGATTTTTTAAAAACATTCTAGAAATAGCAAGAATTCAAAAATCCTTTATAAATATATTTATTGAATAATACCTCAACAAAATATGAATGTAAGTTCATGAACTGTGAAAAGAAATGCAACAATGCAATATTCAGTGTTGACAGCTAGATTTTTTGTGGCCATGTTCCATAAATATTGATGTTAAAGATTTCTTTTTTTGTGAAGAAATGTTTAGAATTAAGTTCATGAAGCCAGATGGATCTCTATTACAATCCCCGAAGAGGGCTCTTTAAGTTGATGATTACTTCTATGTGTAGAAATCTTTATTTATAATTTAATCACTTGTTTATTTTTCAACAAGTTTTTAGTTATTTTTATCCTTTTCTCCAAATAGCTCAAGAAAGATCACTACAAATGAGCAATATTTTGCACTGAAACTGATGACATAGTGCTGTATTTTACTTCTTTATCTCTGTTTTTCAACCAAAAATGCTTTGCTCTGATTAGGGGGTACTTGAATTAAAGAAATGTTCACAGGGGGGTACATCACTGAAAAAACGTTGAGAACCACTACCCTAGCGGGTGACTTTTCAAATGTTGTTGCAAATTAGTAGTGCTGATACTTTTTGTAGTAACGCTTTTGCCGCATACTTGACATATAACTATTGTCTGTTCAACATCTTCTCGCTTAAATCCAAACCACCGCCAGACGATGGACTCCATGCTGTTTTTCTTGGGAATTAATTCTTCTTCCTCCCATTTGTTACCGCTACCTCTCTGCTCGGCGAGGGCATATGGCGTTGCACGCGCGACAGTATGTGACGTATCGAACAATGTGTGCTTGTTTTATCTCTCTGTGAGAAGGGAAGACAAGAAAAAGAGGGGAGAGCCTGTAGTGTAATGCCCGCTGGTAAAAGCAACTGCGTGAGAACGTTTACTCGAATACTCAGTCACGATTTAGTAATTTTCTACATCGCACAGAGACAAACTCGTGATGTATCGAGTATATTCGATAGATCGCCCAGCCCTAATTGGTACATCCCTCATCCATTAACAAGTAAAAAGTCCAAAGGCGGTCACGGTATGTTCGTGCTGCCGATGTTGGTGAATTTTTTTGCATGACGGCAAATAACGAGGGCAGTCGCGGCATTTGCTCTGGTTAAATTCGAGCCCTGCATTTACAGTGACAGATAAGTTCCACAGTTATTTTACAGTTTTTGTCAGAGTGATAGCCTGTGGAAAGAAACTCTTCTTATGATAGGTTGTTTTGGCGTACAGTATATTGAGATACCACTGTATCGCAATTTTGTGTTTTAAACAAGTTAGTGCTGATAAAACTTTTGCTTCATTTGGACGGTGTATAATTTGGATGTAAAAATCTTAGTTTTTTTTTTGTTTGTGCTAATTCAAGGGTCAAAGCATGAATAGCTTTTGTAAAGTTTTATTTTATAAGATATTTTTGTAAGAGCCACAACTGATAAATGGTAATGGTGAATTATCGGCATGTTTTTTTTGATTGATTGAAACTTTTATCAGTAGATTGCACAGTACAGTACATATTCCGTACAATTGACCACTAAATGGTAACACCCGAATAAGTTTTTCAACTTGTTTAAGTCGGTCGGGGTCCACGTTAATCAATCCATTCTGAGGTGTTTACAAAGAACAACCGAAACTGTAACCAAAAAAACAATGTATAATGACTTCATGTTGACCACGCCCCCAAAACTCGAACTCTGAAGCTCATATTTAATGAAACGTTTGAGGTTGAGGCATGTTTATTATTTCATTTTATTCCTCTTTTCAAGACCAATAGACATCCTGTGCCTGCCCGTGAGACCGCGGGCAGGCACAGGATGAGCTCAAGCAGTCAGTGAGACTAAAATCTGTCACTTAAGTTGCTGCTCCTTTTAACTGTTGTGTTTCAACTTCCATGCTAATGTTAGTCATATTTCTTTTTGTGGGCTGCACTTAGGTCTAGGCCAATAAAACGATATCAATGTATATCCAAATGGACACATAATATCAATATAAAGTGCGTTCGATAAAACATTCGATAAATATGTACATGTTTTGTTTGGAAGAAAACTGCAATTATGAAGCAAGATTTGTTGCAAGAAGTCACTCGAGCTCTGGGAACCCAGGAAAAAGGAAGTGTCACTAAACAACGGGAGGGACATGCCAACAGCCAATCACGTAACAGTATCAACTAAAATGATTGGTTCGTGAAGTTTGATTCTTTTATGAAATTGTTATGGGTCTACTGAAAATTTGACAGAATCTGCTGGGTCAAAAGTATACATACAGCTAGGGCTGGGCGATATGGCCTTTTTTTAATATCGCAATATTTTTAGGCCATATCGCGATATACGGTATATACCTCGGTATTTTGCCTTAGTGAATGAACACTTGATGCATATAATCACAGCAGTATGATTATTCTATGTGTCTACATTATAAAATTCTTGTTCATACTGCATTAATATATGCTCATTTTAAACTTTCGTGCAGAGAAGGAAATCACAACTAAGTCAATTTACCAAAACTGTATTTTGTTAAAGTTATTAGCAGGTGACTTTTCAAACGATGCTACATATTAGCAGTAATTTTAGTTTTGGTAGCAACGCTTGTGCCCCACACTTGACCAATCAAAGTTGTCTATTCGACATATTCCCGCTTGAAGCCGAACCACTGCCAAACGATGGACCCCGTGCTGTTTGTCTTGGGAATGAATTCTTCCTTCATGTGTTACCAGATTCGCACCTTCTTTCTTTTGTATTATCCCTCGGAACACTCCGCTAGCATTACAGCTAACGTTAGCCACACTGCTACCTCTCTGTGTACGTATGTGACGTGTACGTATGTGACGTGTACGTATGTGACGTGTACGTATGTGACGTGTACGTATGTGACGTGTACGTATGTGACGTGTACGTATGTGACGTGTACGTATGTGACGTATGACGTGACAGTATGTGACGTGTGTAAGAATGTGTGCTCGCTGTCTGTGATAAGGAAACACAAGAAGGAGTGGGAAGAGCCTGTAGTGTAATGCCCGCAGCTAAAAGCAACTGGGTGAGAACGTATAATCAAATATTACGAAATACTTATTTTCTATATCGCACAAAGACAAACCTGCGATATATCGAGTATATCGATATATCGCCCAGCCCTACATACAGGTATGTTGATATTTGGTTACATGTCCCTTGGCAAGTTTCGCTTTTGGTAGCCATCCAAAAGCTCCTGGTTGAATTTTTGACCACTCGTCTTGATAAACTTGGTGCAGTTCAGCTAAATTTGCTGGTTTTCTGACATGGACTTGTTTGATCAGCATTGTCCATACGTTTAAGTCCGGACTTTGGGAAGGCCATTCTAAAACCTCAATTCTAACCTTATTTAGCCATTCCTTTACCACTTCTGACGTGTATTTGGGAGTCATTGTCCTGTTGGAAAACCCAGCTGCTCTCAAGACCCAACCTCCGGGCTGATGATTTTAGGTTGTCCTGAAGAATTTGGAGTCGGCCTGGAAAATATATCAAAATACTCAATGTATCGTGGGTTTGTCTCTGTGCGATATAGAACATGACGTATACTCATGATATTCGAGTATACGTTCTCACGCAGTTTCTTTTCGCTGTAGACATTAAACTGTATGCGTTTCCCACTCTTTCTTGTCTCTCCTTTTCACAGACACGTAAACCAAGCGCACCTTCTTACACATGTCACGTGTGCAACATCACACGCTCCCGCGGAGCATAGTTAAAGACATGATAACATTAGCTGTAAGGCTAACGGTGAGATTTAAATGACAATTAAAAGGAAGTCTAAGGTGCAGGTGGTAATACGAGGGAAAGAAAGTGCAAATCTGGTAAGAAATGTAGGAAAAATTCATTCCCATGAAAAACAGCTCAGGATCCATCGTCCGGCAGTGGTTTGGCTTCAAGCGGGAATATGTTCAACATTTATGCAGCTAAAGCGTAACTACAAAAAGTAGCAGCACTGCTAATGTAGCATCATGGGGCGGCATAGCTCGGTTGGTAGAGTGGCCGTGCCAGCAACTTGAGGGTTGCAGGTTCGATTCCCGCTTGTGCCATCCTAGTTACTGCCGTTGTGTCCTTGGGCAAGACACTTTACCCACCTGCTCCCAGTGCCACCCACACTGGTTTAAATGTAACTTAGATATTGGGTGTCACTATGTAAAGCGCTTTGAGTCACTTGAGAAAAGCGCTATATAAATATAATTCACTTCACTTCACATCATTTGAAAAGTCACCCGCTAGAGATTTAGGAGTACTTGAAACACTGCATCAACATCTCCATCCGGTGCCACACAAACAAAATGCCGAAGTGACTATCTCCACATCAACACCGTATGAAAAATAAAGTCAACAACAGAAGGGGATAATGTCCGCAGGAACCTATTATGCAGCTCATCTTGTGTGACATCATGCACAAAAGTGCACATTATTTGTTTTTAACTATTGTCGTGGCGTTCTGTACTAAAAGTACACTTTCATTCAGTGTTGTTTTGATATGTCATCTTGGTGACATCATTCACAAAAGTGCACTCTTATAGCTTGTTTTGAAATGTCTCTGACAATCTTGCACTTTCTGTTTTGGAAATGACAGGAATGTCTGTGCCACTGCTTAATAACTGTTAAATAAATACATTTTGGTAAATTGACTTAGTTGTGATTTCCCTCTCTGCATGAGAGTAAAATGAGCATATATTAATGCAGTATGAACAAGAGTGATTTAATGTACACACATAGAATCATCATATTGGTGTGATTATATGCATCAAGTGTTAATTCAAGGCTAAGGCAAAATATCAAGATATATATCGTGTATCATGACATGGCCTAAAAATATTGAGATATTAATAAAAGGCCATATCGCTCAGCCCTAATTTGGAGATAATCTGCCTTTTCATTGCCCCACTTACTCTCTGTAAAGCACCGGTTCCATTGGCGGCAACACAGGTCCAGAGCATAATACTACCACCACCATGCTTGACGGTAGGAATGGTGATCCTGGGATTAAAGGCCTCAACGTTTCTCCTCCAAACATATTGCTGAGTATTGTGGCCAAACGGCTCAATTTTTGTTTCATCTGAACACAGAACTTTCCTCCAAAAGGTCTTATCTTTGTCCATGTGATGTCAGCTGAAACAAAAATTGATGAACGTTTTTTGTGGCAAACAAGAGTGTGCTCCAATCACTCTATCACAAAAAAATAAGAGTTGTACGAATTATTGGAAACTCAAGACAACCATGACATTATGTTCTTTACAAGTGTATGTAAACGTTTCACCACGTCTGTGTATCACCTCAAAAACAGAAATTTCACACGACATGTACACAAACACATTAACAGACACGGATAGGACAGCAGTCAATAAAGGCGGCGTGTTGCGTGCAGGATTTCACAGAGCACCATTGCTTCCCTTCTGTTTACTGGGTATCTTCCAAAAGACATTTCCCCACCATGTTTGATCGAAGTAATCATGTTAAAAGCTGATCACCGCAATCAAACTGTAATTAACAACACTAAAATAGCCCAGCCCTACCGCCAACTTAAGTTAATCAGTCTGGTAAAGCCAGAAAGAGATTGGAACATTCAAAGTTATTGGGATACCCTCAGGGTTTCCCCTTAATGTAACTGCATGTGGTGCACAAGTATCTTGACAATCCAGGGGAAACGCTGACCTGTCAATGTATCGTCCATATACCTGTGGCATTTTTTTAAACATCATCATCACAAAATGATATTTTAATTTTTGAGAAAATATTTTTGTTTGCGTTTTGTTATTAGTGCTATTTTGAAAAAAAATTTTTTCCAGTCCTTCCTTTTAAATGGACAAAAGCTGAATACAGTTATTTTTGTAGCAGCTTAATGAACAATATTGTTACAGTATATACCGTATAAATAATTCTGAATGAAGTAGTCATTATTTTTCATACATGCAAAAAAATATCTCATTAGAGCCAATGAATATGCTTCATAATCCGATTAGTCGACTAATCTTTAAGATAGTTGATGACTATCAAAATAGTTGTTAGTTGCAGCACTACTAACTAGCACAAAAAACTTTGTCAGCAGACCAGACAAGGGCTGTTTCAACCCTCTGTGCAGCTGCTCGGCACAGACGTCATCACCTGTACACAGTAACTAGTTTAGCCTCTACCAAAACAATGAGCCAGTCACGATTGATTTAATTTCAACAAATACAAAAGGCATAATAAATAAACCCACGTTTCAATTGCTCGGTGCTTTTAGGGGACGCGCCGTAAACAAATTTAACAATATATGATAAGAAATACTTTCATTGGTAGTTCCCATTGTTCTATGCTAATATGGCTTCTGTCAAAATGTTTAATTGTATTTGTTTAATTTCAGAACATAAATGAAAGCATATGTTAGTTATAACCAATACCATATATCATCATTCCATAATCAAATGAGTTTAACGCTACAATTTAAGAGAAGGATCAAAACATTTACCGTATTTTTCGGATGATAAATCACAGTTTTTTTCTTAGTTTGGCCGGGTGTGCGACATATACTCCGGAGCGACTTTTGTGTGAAATTATTAACACATCACCGTAAAATATCAAATAATATTATTTATCTCATTCGCGGAAGAGACGAAGAAAATGTCACCAATCTTCACACATACACACACGTCAGCAATCGTCACACACACGTCAACCAATAAGAATTTGGCAGGGGGGGGTCATGGCAGAAGTGCATTGTGGGTCATGGGCTGCTAACTGCTATATGCTACTGCCGTAGCTATTAAAATGGATCATTTCAACGTTGGCAGTAACTTATGAGAACTGAGAAGGGCTGAACAAAAATGGCACTGAAAAGGAAATCATGTACTGCAGATTAAAAGCTGGACGTAGTGAAATATGCAGCAGAAAATGACAAGAGGAAGCGGCGCATACCTTTAGAGTTGGCAGAGTTGTTTAGAAGCGACATCGAGGAAGAAGCTCTGTCATCCGGGAGGAACTCAAAGTAAAGCCGCTGCTCCTCCACATCGAGAGGAGCCAGATGAGGTGGTTCGGGCATCTGGTCAGGATGCCACCCGAACGCCTCCCGAGGGAGGTGTTTAGGGCACGTCCAACCGGTAGGAGGCCTCGGGGAAGACCCAGGACACGTTGGGAAGACTATGTCTCCCGGCTGGCCTGGGAACGCCTCGGGATCCCCCGGGAAGAGCTAGACGAAGTGGCTGGGGAGAGGGAAGTCTGGGCTTCCCTGCTTAGGCTGCTGCCCCCGCGACCCGACCTCGGATGAGCGGAAGAAGATGGATGGATGGATGGAGGAAGAAGATTTCATCGGATTTATCGATTAGGAGTGACAGATTGTTTGGTAAACGTCTATGTTGTATTTTATCAAAAACATTTCCCCCAAAAATGCGACTTATACTCCAGTGTGCCGTATATATGTTTTTTCCTTCTTTATTATGCATTTTCGGTCGGTGCGATGTATACTCCGGAGCGATTTATAATCCGGAAAATACCGTAAATAAATGTTTTATTGGGCACCCAATGAATTTTCCAGGGACCCACTCCTGGGGACTCAATACATTGAAAACCTAAAAACACCACTAAAGACATAATGCTTCATGTTATTCAGATTTTTTTTTTTAAGTTAAAGCATCAATCTCAATGGTTTATTTCATAATGGCTTCATTTTCTTCCAATAAAAAGGGAAGTATTTTTTAATAACTTTTACGATATGTAACACGTTAGTGTATTGCATACTTTGCTAGCTTTATTTATGCAGCACTTTTCATGACACACTAATGGCAAACACAAATTGCTGTACAAAACAAAACTGAACTTTCAATTTATTACAAAATAGCTTAAAACATGTTATTACAAAATGTATTACATTTATTACATAATATCGTGTTACCAGTCATTTTTCAGTTGCATTTCAGTTGTTTTTATGTTTTGAATCATTTCTGTCTTTGGAGCGTCTGAGCAATGCTGGAGGTTTTTCCCCCGTCAGCCCCTAAAGAACAGAGATTTAAACAAACAGTCTTAAATTGTTAGCACAGCACTATTCAGTCTTTAAAATGCATAACCTCTGTCTTTTCTCGCTGGCTGCCCATTCCTTTCCTAAATAATTAGCAGCCAACAAATAAAAATGTGTTATATCATTTTGCTAATATTTGCTTTTGTGTTTAGTCACCAGCAAAGAAACGCAATGGCAAGCGATGTGTGCAGCCACGTGAAGGTGGTCGTTCGGGTGAGGCCAAACAACGACAGCGAGAGGTGTGAAAAATTTCGGAATGTGGTCCAAGTTGCCGATGACCACATGATAATATTTGACCCAAAAGAAGAGGAGATATCATGTTTTGGGTCACAAAGAGTTCGGAACAGAAACCTCAACAAAAGGGCGAACAAAGATCTTAAGTTTGTCTTTGATCGTGTCTTTGGCGAGACTTCTACTCAAGATGATATATTTGAGAATACCACTAAAGGAGTGCTGGATGGTGTCATGAACGGATTCAACTGTACAGGTAATATTGTTATTAATACACATTGTTTAAGCCAATAAACCAATTTTATTATCTGTTTTAATGTCCAAACAACTTTGAACAGTTTTATTAAATTTTTGGGAGAATAAACGAAATCACTGCTTTGTTTAGTTTGCCTCTTACTAATCTTTGAACAAATACACGTCTCTGACAATTGCATGTTTTTGAATGTCACATAGCAATAGTTGGATGTCAAATCTGCTACTTTGCCTCCAACATTCAACAGCAAAATTATTTGTTATCAGAAGTATTAGACTTGAATGAAAGATGATTTCACTGTTTTGTGTTGTTCTCTTTTTGTAGTTGGTTAAAGAAACTACTCTACAATTTTGGAAATTGTGTCCTACTGGTTTGGTTTTTCTCAAGCCATTCTAAAATTAGATTTTTTTGTCTGTCATACCAAATTGAGCTACGGGTGCTGTTTTATTAAAGAAGGAAATCAGTCGTATTGCAAATTGAGGTTATAGTCATCATTCAGTTGGAAGCAAGGCAAGTTTATTTATAGTGAACAATTTGTACACAAGGCAATTCAAAATGCTTTACAGAAAAAGAAGGCTAAATTAAAAATACAAAATCATATTTCAAATTAAAAAATTTGAAAAAACAACAATAATTAAAGTTAAATCAATCAAATACTGTAGATGAAATACTTTCAGTTGCCATATGCCCAATTGAATACCAGTGTTTTCAGACTGGATTTGAACATTATCCAGTATGTCAGACCTGTCATGGTAGGTCTGACCATATTTTTGTTTCTTTAGGTAAGTATTATCTTCCCTAGTTTACTGTTGTTTCCTTTTCAGTGCTCTTATTTTCTGTTCCACTTCCTGCCTGGCTCTATCGATTGGCAGCCTGAGCACACCTGTTTGTGGTTGCCATATAGGCTTCTTTATACTCTAGTGTTGTGAACTGACAATTGTTACTGACTGTTTGTGTTGCTTTGCTAGCTTTTTTTATTTATTTTTTTATTTTATTTATTTTTTTTGGTGGGGCTTTTAATTGCACCTTTCTTTTGCTACTATTGAGTAATAAAAGATTATTTCTTACCTGCGTGTTGCCTGACGACTTGTATTTTGAAGTCAGACGTACCGAAGCGATGCGTGTTCATGACATTAATAGAATTTAAAGTAATTCGACACTTAATTTTTGTTATTTAGAATATGCTTAAAAAAACATTTAAAACTGCAATGTTGTGATGTATCAAGTGGCGACTATACTTTTTCCATGTTAACAATAATGGCATACTCACAATATCATTATTGTGGCCGCCACTCTGCATGATGTACTTAACTACACTTTTACCTTTTGTTTTAGTTTTTGCTTATGGAGCAACTGGATCAGGAAAAACACATACCATGCTAGGTACACAAACGGATCCAGGGGTTATGTACCGTACGATGAAAGAGCTTTTCAAGCGCATGGATGATGTCAAAGAGGAGAAGGAGTTTGCTGTTGCAGTCTCATATCTTGAGGTGAACATTTGAATATTTTTGCAAAAACCTGCTGTATATACAATTATTGTAATGATATTTGGTGGCAGCATGCACCAAAATTTGCATTTGTTTAAATTCCTCAATTAGTTGGCAAGTAATTGGAAATTAAATTAATGTACAGTGTTCCCTCGGTTATTGTTTAGTTCCAGTCAAGTGTTTTGGAAATGCTGCCCAATATTCAAGCCATACGTCATCTATTGCAATCTTTGGATAAGTGTTGTTTTGTTTTACTGCAGGTTTATAATGAACAAATCAGGGACCTGTTGGCTAATGTAGGTCCTCTTGCAGTAAGAGAGGACAGTGTTAAAGGTGTGGTGATTCAGGGCCTCACACTGCACCAGGTTAGTTGCCACACTGTCACATCAGAATTCATATATCTTATATAAATCACAAGTTAATCTGTAAACTGGAAACATTTTCCCCATATGTTAGACCGGCTAAATGGATTATGTATTTTCCTTTGAAATAGCCAAAATCTGCAGAGCACATCCTCGAGGCGTTGGATTCTGGCAATCAAAACAGGACACAACACCCTACTGATATGAATGCCAATTCTTCCCGGTCCCATGCTGTGTTCCAGGTACTTCACTTCACTCCCATTTGAACAAACTAAATGCTAATTTTCATTATAATTAAAACATTCAAATATAATCTATTAGGGCTGCATTGAGTAATCGATTAATTTGCTTCCAAGAAAGTTTAGACTTATATTCTATTTTAGTATAAGGCCATGTCCACATATCTGGGGTTGAAACGAGCTCCATCCACACAAGTAGTTTCAAAACTCTTTGTTTACACGCAAATGCATACAGCTGCTGTCATGCAAATTTTGTCCAATCAAAAGCCTGGAAAAGCAGCAAAAGCCTAATTGGTGGCATTAAACCTTTTGTTGCTATGTTTATTTTGATATACTAAACATACAATAAATGTACAGTATTTTTAAAACCAGCTTGCACTCACACAGAGCCCGGAAAACATTAATCTTTTTTAAAGATGCCTAAAGCGTGCATAGGCGCCTGTGCGGCTAAAACCAACACTCGCGGAAATATAACACATTTAATCAGCAACAAGGTGATATATTACATGTGCAGTGAAGTGTACATATTTCTCAAATTCGCGCGCAGTAACAAGGAGCCAAAGACACGTCTTAAATGTTTAAGTGCCTGAAGCGCAAAACCTGCCAAACTCTTGTGGAATTATAACAAATTTAATCAGCAATATAGTGATACATTTGCATTGAAGTGTATATTGTCGTTAACATTAATACACACTAGCAAGGAGGAATGTTATATCACGGTTTTTTGTTTGTTTTTGTCACGTGCGCACGTTCGTCAATAACTTCATGATCTGTTATTAACAACATTAGATAATGTTGCACCTTTCTTATGACAAGAAGCAAAAAGTCATGGTTGTCAAAGTTATGCCATCAGCTGTGGGTCCGACAGTCATAGTATCCATAGCAGCTGTCACTGGAGTTGGCGAGAGTGTCGCAGCATCTTTCAAAGCTAATTTTGTTACATATTTTCAATAATGTAGAGTAAAAATAACAGCATGTTTACGTTCCAACATACAGTAAGTCCTCTTAGTGTTTTTTAAGCCCCCAAGGCAGTGTTGTTTACTATACATTGAGCTTTAAAAATGGTTGTGCACAACTGTGACGTCATGAGATGAATAAAAGTCTCTGTTTATGTTGTGTACGCGCATATGCTTAAGGGTTTGCGAAAGTGTGTGTTTTGAAGGACAAAAGGATAAGAAGCCTAAACATAGAGATAAGTATGCGTTTATATAGTATTCATGTTCATGTAAAAATGGCCTAATTAACCAAATCCAGACCACATGCAGTTCCCCAGAACTTTAAAAAGGCAAACATAGTTTTCGCATAGCCGTTGTAATAGAGCGCACATGAGAGTTGTAGTGTGTGTCATGCTCTGTGTGGCGGCAAACAGTGAAACGGTTTATTTATAATCTTTTTAATATTCAATAATGTTAAAAGTGCAGTCTCAATGTTGATCTAGTTTTCTCTAGAATACACACTAGGTCTATAAATTGTTTTATCTGATTAGCGATCAATCAAACAAACTAATGATAAGATTACTCAATTACAGAAATAATCAACAGCTGCAGCTGTATAATCTAATAATATAGAAGTAATCTTTTAACTTTATTCTTAAGTACCACACATTTATTTTTATAAAAACAACAGAAGGATTGTTGGTGTCTTGATGACCTTATGAGTACTTTATTTTTCCTCAGATATATTTGCGACAGCAGGACAAAACGGCAAGCCTCAATCGCAACGTGTGTGTGGCAAAAATGAGCCTAATTGATCTGGCAGGCTCAGAAAGAGCTAGTGCCACCAACACCAAAGGGCAACGCTTTCGAGAGGGTGCAAACATCAACCGTTCACTCCTCGCCCTGGGGAACGTTATCAACGCTCTTGCCGACCCCAAGGTGAGTCAGATTATCCTATGTTCATTTAATATGGATTAAGGTATATCCAGAATGTTGGAAAAACAACATAAATATATTTTCGACATACATATATTTTATTATAGCTTGAATTCTTGATTCTACCACTTGTTTCCAATATGAACTATAAATAACTTTTACTTCAAGGGACTTATTAAAAAAGGAAAAGTTGGTTTAAAACTCATCAGATGAGTCAGATTAAAGTTGGAAAAAGAGATGTAACGATGAACAGTCCATGGTTAGTATTACCGTTTCAAATAAAAATTTGCCTAAAACCATGATTGATAACACGTTAACAAACTCACAGACCGATACTGACACTGCTTATTTACTGGAGAAGCAAGCTTGCGCTAGCTAGTTTAAATGCAAAAGACATTTCCCCTTTTACCCATTAAAAAAACAAAATTCCCCAATCTAAAATTGTATAATAGATTACAGTCTGAGCAACTAAGATATTCAGTTTTGTACATTAAATCTAAAGGCTGTGCTCTCTTAGTGAGTTCAATCGATATTCGGAAGGATTATGACAACAGGAAATTAATCTGGTTGACGTCGCATACACCGGATGTGGCGCACCCAACACGTTTTGTTTCACTAAAACTTTAAGAAGATAAAAATAT
Organism: Nerophis ophidion; assembly: GCF_033978795.1. Taxonomy (NCBI): domain Eukaryota; kingdom Metazoa; phylum Chordata; class Actinopteri; order Syngnathiformes; family Syngnathidae; genus Nerophis; species Nerophis ophidion. Next base: position 21,270,369 of record NC_084635.1, read on the forward strand.
TCAAAAACACAAAAGTATTATGCCCTAAGTAGCCAGAAATTTATTTTTATATACCATATTACTGCCAATAAAGTATATCGTGTGGCTATGTATTTATTGTATTAATTTTCTATTATTAAATTAAACTGAAGTGTGTATGAGTACTTTTTGAGCACACTCGTAGCAATAACGTAATAATGTTAGCCATGATAATTTTGATGACAATAACCGTTATATCACATTTTCATATCGTTATGTCCCGAGTGGGAAATAATTATTTTTTTGTATAAATTATTTTAATGTGTTCCCCACACATTCCTTTGTGTGGCCCACCACTATTGAATTTGGACCGCCACAAATGCATTTGTTTCTTAACACAGAACAAGAAGACGTAGAATAGACCTTTATTGCTAACTTAGCAACTTTGTCATGTAGAGATGGGAATTGATCCTGCGCAGGGGAACATGGGAGATGTTGTTTACGTCTCAGACCATCTTACTCAATAGCACCAGAAAAAATCCACTCACGGAGTACTCCAAAGTTCTTATTTGATACCTTCACATGCCACAACATTATTGTGAGAACTTTGAAACAGTATTTACATTATCGTTCCATCCTCCGTAAGCTACCAAAACAATTGTCTGAGTTCTTCCAGGTAAATATGGAGAAACTCATTGCTTCCTAACAATTCTATTTATAGAATGGATGAATGGGGTTGGGGAAGGTCCACATTCTCCTCCTCATTTGTTTTATTTTCATCATATTTTCACCCGCCTATGTTGCTTTTGTTGACTGTCCGTCTGTCAGAAGGATTACGCAAAAACTACTTGACCCTGAAAAAATGTATTTGGTGAAAAGCTGCTTTGACCCAACAATGAACCCATTACATGTCAGTCTACATATGGAGCAAAGGGCAGACCAGGACTTTTTAGCAAGGCATGGTATTCTTTTTGCATAGTCATGGATTCCTGGTCAAATAATATGCTCTGATATGCAGTATTGATGCATTTAACAATATGTTACCTATACACAGTAGTATTGTGTAACTGTTCTGCCAGAGAGTTTTGTGCAGAATTTTCCAATATCATGTCGCTAAGTGAGGTAGGAAAAATGTAAAAAAAAAAAAACGTACTATTGTAAGAGTGAGTTTGAGACCACCACATGCTCATACGGCAATCATTTCAGTACTGCGGTTTTGCATGTAATTAGATTATGTGTACCGATTCTGTACTGTTTCTAGTGAGTGTGTGTATTGTTTAAGTATACATATACTGAATATTTTTTGACTAACTAATAAACTCCCAATTTCAAATCAGAATCAGACATACTTTATTAATCCCAGGGGGTAAATACAATTTTTTTAGCACAATCCCATTCAAGATCAGACAAACATTACAGGGAGACAGAACGGGATTGCTGACGGGCCAGCCAACTTCCAGCGCCCCTTACAAAAAAGGTGTGATACAGGTAAACAAGTGAGGTGAATGGGAGAAAAAAATAAAACATTAAAATAAAATAAAAAAATCGGTCTAAACCTGGGCCCCTGTAAAGGGGGTCCAGACTGAGGCTAAGGGAAAACAAAAAACTCATAGCCATAGTACACATCCCTCTTACAAGGGTGTAAGAGGGAAACATCAAAGATCACAAAGGACATGAAAGACATTAAAGTAGCGGAGCTGATGCAACCAGCCACTTCTACATACAGCCATGATTAAAAAGTAAAAGAAACATATACTCTGTGGTGGCCTCTGCGGTGTTCCATGCCGTCGTCTGCTGGGGTCCAGAAAGCATGGCCAGAGACAGGAGCAGACCCAACAAAGCAACCAATAGAGCCGACTCCACTCTCGGCCGCCAACCAACTCTTGGCCAGGAAGAATGAGGTGTCCGATACCTGCTCATTCAGCCAAGACTGTGAAGGTTGTCTGTCCTGACGCTCAGTGCTAGCTCCTCAGCCCTGTCTCTTCATCCGCATCTCCTCCGATCTCTCCAAACTGACTCTGGTGTGGCAGACACCCAGCAGCTGGTCTCCATGGCCAAAAGGCTCCCGGGAGGCAGATCCAGAATTGCAAATTGCCTAAAATGACAGTTTAATGCTATGTGATTACTATACAGTAATAGGCATTTCTGACATTATTTGTGACAGTAAACTGCATAGTATTTAGACGAGGGTTGTCACAATACCAGAATTTCAGCAATCGATCCCAATACCTAGGAATGTTTACGATTCTCTACGCTTATTCGATACCACGATTTAAAAAAAAAATGGATCTATTGTACTTTCAAACTTACAACTTTATTGAAAACTGTTTCAAACTGTCAAGTATTTTGGATTACTGTGCTTTAAAATATTTCTGCAAATAATTAAAATCGCAGTGCCAGAGGTGCCATTTTCTACCGCTTATTCCCTTTGGGGTCGCTGGAGCCTATCTCAGCTGCATTCGGATAAAAGGCGGTGTACCCCCTGGACAAGTTGCTTCCTCATCGCAGGGCCAAAACAGATAGACAGACAACATTCACACTCACATTCACACACTAGGCCAAATTTAGTGCTGCCAATCAAGCTATCCCCAGATGCATGTTTTTGGAGGTGGGAGGAAGCTGGAGTACCCGCAGGGAACCCACGCAGTCACGGGGATACATGCAAACTCCACACAGTAAGATCCCGGGCCCGGTATTGAACTCAGGACCTTCGTATTGTGAGGCACATGCACTAACCCTTGTGCTAACAAATAATAGTGTGCTTATAAATGACAACAATAGTCAACTATTTTTTTTTTTTTTTTAAATGAGAGCAATAATGTGGAGCCCTTAAGTATGTAAAGTATGAGCAAGGGCGAGCCCGAAGCCCGAAATCCGCATTTCTGACAGACGTTTATAAATACATGGAAAACACTGGCTAACACATGTATCAATAAATCCATGTCTGAGTACAGAGGAGCCAGGTGAAGAAACACTATCACAGGAGCCATCTGCACCAGGAGAAACAAAATGCCCCCACAGCCATGGCTGATAACCCCAAATGCAGAGAGCTCAAAATGAAAAATAATAAAACATGTAAAATTAGTAAGAACCATGTTTAGGAATGAAGAATAATTTTTTTTTTTTTTTTTTCCCCAAGATGGCGCTGCTGTAGTGGCTGCTGTTGGCAGGAGCTCTGTGCTCTTGTCACCCTTTTGTGTTTCCCTCTTGTTTTCATCCATCCATCCATTTTCTACCGCTCCTTCCCTTTCGGGGTCGCGGGGGGCGCTGGCGCCTATCTCAGCTACAATCGGGCGGAAGGCAGGGTACACCCTGGACAAGTCGCCACCTCATCGCAGGGCCAACACAGATAGACAGACAACATTCACACTCACATTCACACACTAGGGCCAATTTAGTGTTGCCAATCAACCTATCCCCAGGTGCATGTCTTTGGAAGTGGGAGGAAGCCGGAGTACCCAGAGGGAACCCACGCATTCACGGGGAGAACATGCAAACTCCACACAGAAATATCCCGAGCCTGGATTTGAACCCAGGACTGCAGGAACTTCGTATTGTGAGGCAGACGCACTAACCCCTCTGCCACCGTGAAGCCCTCTTGTTTTCATGTGTTATTATATTTTTTTGCCTTTTGGTCCGGGACCCTTTGGGACTGTGTGACAAGGGGTGGCACTTTTGTGACCTCTATGGTGCTTTTTTTGTGGACTTCTGGATCTGCCTCCCGGGAGCCTTTTGGCCATGGAGACCAGCTGCTGGGTCTCTGCTACACCAGAGTCGGTTTGGAGGGACTGGATGAGATGCGGATGAGGTGACAGGGCTGCGGAGCTAGCACTGAGCGCTGGGACGGAGAGGCTTTGCAGTGTCTTGGCTGGGTGAGCAGGTGTCGGACACCTCAGTCTCCTTGGACGTATCCTCGCTCATCCATGCGGACTGGACACTGGCCGAGAGTGGAGTCGGCTGTCTTGGTTGCTATGTTGGGTCTGCTACTGTCTCTGGCCATGCTCCCTCCACCCCAGCGGACGATTGCGTGGAACACCACAGAGGCCACCACAGTGGATATGTTTCTTTTACTTTTTATTCATAGCTGTATGTAGAAGTGTCTGGTTGTATCTGCTGCTTTAATGTCTTTAATGTCTTCTGTGTTCTTTGATGTTTCCCTGTTACACACATGGAAGAGTGATGTGTACTATGGCTATGAGTTGTTTTCTTCCCTTGGCCTCAGTCTGCACCCCCTCCCCAGGGCCCAGGCTAAGACCGATTTTTTTATTTTGTTTTTAATCTTCTATTTTTTTCTCCAATCCCCCCTTGTTTACCTGTAACTCATCTTTTTTGTAAGTTGCGCTGGAAGCCGGCAGACCCGTCAGCGATCCTGTTCTGTCTCCCTGTAATGTTTGTCTGATCTTGAATGGGATTGTGCTGAAAATTTTAATTTTCCTGGACGAACTCTCCTGACGGAATAAATAAAGTACTATCTAATCTAAAGGTAAAACATATTATGAAGATAGGGGCTGTCAAATGATTAAAATATTTAATCACATTTTGTTTATAGTTAACTCATTATTAATCGTGATTATCGGATATAGGTTTAATTTTTCACCCGAGGCAGATAATTTTCAGGGAGCAGGGCTATACCAGCTGTATATCCATCCATCCATTTTCTACCATCCCTTTTATAATATGTGATATTTCTACCTGAATTTATGCTTCTGATATTCTGTACATTACATGTTGTACACATTAATGGTCTTCATATTGCTGGATGACAATGTTTTAACCTACTCTATTAATTAATAAAATGTAATATGCAGCCTGCGAATCATTCTGTAGTTGAGTACTCGACCAGAACATGTTACAAAATAATTTACACAATATTTCAGCCAGCCAGAAAACCCCCACCCCACCCGCCATCATATTCCTCAACTAATGTACTAGCATTTCTTTAGGTGCAAATATCACAGATTATCATTACAAAACATCTCTGACAAAGCTTGATCGTAATGTAAGACATTTTTAGTTTGTTAATGTCACGGCTTTCCCTAAATTGCCAAAATACATGTGGTGGTGGGGGGGTGGTCAGGGACTTGGTCGATATGGCTCATCGCAAGATTTGCTATGATGCATATATTCTTTAAAAAGGCAAAAAAATGTGAATATACATTTAAAGCAAATCGGTTATTTAGTATTAAGAGATACATTTTTCTTACATAATATTGTTTTGTAGCTGAGATAGGCGCCAGCGACCCCAAAAGGGAATAAGCGGTAGAAAATGGATGGATGGAATATTGTTTTGTTCTATTTTTAAATTGTTGCTGCTTATTGTACAATGTACTTTGTTGGGAATTTGTAGGTTTTTTTTTTTTAGATTTCTCACTTTTTTAGTCACTCTTTCTTTAATAAAGAGGACTGGCAACACATTTAGCATCTATTTCTGGTGTTATTGGCGACTGTATTCGTGTTTACAGACACTGTTTGGATACTGCCGTGCCATGTCCGTGACGAAAAGCAGTGTTGGTGCTAGGAATTTTCAAAATGAGGTCCCAGGGACCCCATCAAGTCATAAAAATGCAGTCCCACAGTAAATTTTTGGGGTCCCACTTTTTGTAACCGTTTTGAAAACAAATGACAATGTATGCATTATCCTGTGATATCTCACATTCCATATTGTGTTTTGGAAAAAGGTTGTCATAAACGTTACGTTTACCTCCCAAGTAGGGAGGTAATGGGTCCCATTTTTATAGTCTTTGGTATGACTCGGTCGGGGTTTGAACTCACAACCTACCGATCTCAGGGCGGACACTCTAAACACTGTCAGCAATGCGAGCGACACTTGCTAACTTGTCTGCCACTTCTCCAAGAGACTCCTTTTGACTCCTTTTTTCAACATTAACATTTCAAAAGGCACATACTTCATCATTAACATTTCAAAAGGCACATACTTTCCCCGTTTGTTGACCTGCAAAGTACGTTTTGGGGGTGGTGAAGTCTGGTCGGGTCCTGGTTAGCTTGAAGCTAACAGCTAGCCAATCTCCATCCTCGAACGATGTCAATCCAGCGGGAGATAAAAATGAAGTTTCCATGGACTCACAAAGACTAAGACAACTCATTTACTGGAGACATGGCACAGGATGAAGTTAAAAATCTTGACTTTACACTCACCTTAGTGTTTACCATGAAGCCTTTCTTTTGACAGCCCCTCGCGGTAAAGTTGTTTGAGTACAAACTGACGCAGTAGTTGTGATAGATAAAGCTTTCGGCCAATCAAAATTAAGAAATTGTACCAGAAAGTTAATTACTTCCAAGACGACCAATAAAAACGTGGAGAAGACAGGGTCGGGAAAAAAATTATAATAATCCGCGTCCCAGGGACGCGCAGATTTACGAAAAAAATTGTCCTTTCTGATTTCAATGCGTAAAAAGACACAAAAAGTGTGTTAACACCAACAGAGGTTGTTTATAAACTCGGGGAAATAAATCCCTGGGGACAGGAGAGCTTTAAGGGAAAAAAATCAAAGAATTTGAATCATCTCTTACATTTAGTTATTAAGCACATTGGACTTTATTTTGCTCAAGATATTGTATGAAATAAAGTTAAATAAGGATATAAGTTACAAATCTGATTTATATTGTTTCACAGCAATACTGTTTGTTTGTCGGATTATATCAGTTCCTTATTTTACACTATTTGAACTTAGCTCAATATATAATGAAACACTGCAATGTCACACATAATAACAGTTTCACCTTTATGTTTTTGTGTGATTTTTGTCTTACTCTAAAACGTTTTTATGTCTGCCTGTCCAGAGCTTCCCAGCACTCATAACAATCTGGTAAAAAAAAGTGCAGACTTTTTTGTGAACAATATCCCGGTTCAGTCAATATCAGTTTTTCTCCGTGCTAATTATGTTTTACCCAAGACGTCTTGACCAACTCTAACTCGAATGCATTCAATAGTATTGTATCTACAGTCATATGTTTTAAGTCTGATGTGACGATTACCTGAAATCACCAGAAGATATATTTTCATAGTCCTTTGTTACTTTAAATGAACATTTTTATTATGACAGTCTGCCATCCTGATGCCTTTGAGATCATGAGTCACCTAAGCTGCTGTACTTTGTAGTAGTGGTATACGATAGACTTGTTTTCATAGAGCCGCTGCAGCGAGTCTGACCGATATTGTGAATGGCTGCTTCTGCTTCCTCGGATGGATATTTCCCATGCCAAAAAGATTTATTTTTGTCTATTTCATTACCATGTACTTTTATTCAACTATAGTAACAGAGTGCGGTTTGTGAGCTGCTTTATGCTTGCTCCTTTAATCGAAACATCCCAGATCATTTAAACTTTTGGACTCAGGCTAGTTATTTTCTCTTTTTTCCAGCGCAAGAAGCATCATATACCATACAGGGACAGCAAACTTACTCGGATACTTAAGGACTCTTTGGGAGGCAACTGCAGGACTGTCATGATTGCTAATGTCAGCCCATCATCCAAGTCGTATGACGACACTCATAACACACTGAAATATGCTAACAGGGCCAAGGAGATCAAGTCCACGGTATGTATTAAACTACTGTGTAATGAAATGTGTTCTCTGATGCATGGATTGCCAAATGTTGTCTTTTATTTGCCTACCTATTAGCTGAAGAGCAACGTTGTAAGTCTGGACAGTCACATTGGCCAGTATGCAGTCATATGTGAGAAGCAACGGCAAGAGGTAAAAAATATATACTGTCACTGACAACAATTCTAACATTGGTAATCTAAAAAAATATATATTCTAAGTATGTAGTTGTGTTTGACTGTGCCTTACTGTATCTCTTTGGACAGATTGTACAGTTGAAACAAAAACTAACAGAATATGAGAATAAAAATGTGCCGTTTGGCTCCAACGCGATGTCTTCCCAGAAACAAGCAGACTTTAAAAGGTAAATGTCGTTTTTGACTGTTTCATACCATTTATGTGTCAAACTGTATTAGTAGGATTTATCGTAGAAAACCAGTTTGGTGCTGTAAGTTTTTTTTGCGTTGCAGGAATCAACCAATATGTAGAGCAGGGGTGTCCAAATAGGGTCATTTTGATATTAATACATTTTTATATTAAATTGGATATTTAAAAACCAGTAGAACACATATATTTGACTCAGAAGCATGTCAGATTTGTTATTAGCATCAACAATTCAACTTGTTCTCAATGCATTACACATTTTTGCCCTTTTATTTAATTGCCGAAACATTGCAAAAACAAAACTACCAAATTATGTTATGTGTTTCAGCTTGATATTAATTATATTCATATTTTGTTATTTTCGGGACACTTGTGAAGTGTTCATAGGGCTGTCAAAAATAACACGTTAACTCTTGTGATTAATCGCAATTGCATTTATCATGTATATACGCAGATTAATCACCCAATTTATTTTGACTGTACACGCTCCTTTAACCTAATCAAGGATGGTTACCTGAAATGCGGCACAGGTTGTTATATGGTCAATGATCAGGTCATTGCATATGTCAGTGCAAAAATGAGTGAGGAGACTGACTGCTCGGCTCACCATCATATTTCACTCCAAAATAGACTTAAGATAAAACTGTAACCAAGTTTTGAGCAAATAAATGGTGTGCATCTAAGTAAAACATTTAAAAAGTGTTACTGATTGACATTGCGACAATAGAATTGCAGTTGTGTCCAAATACTGAACTCTTTTTTAAAGGTAGTTTAAATTATACAAGCGAGTAATAAAGTGTGATTAATCATGATTAATCCAAATTCAAAAATGTGATTAATCTGATTAAATCATTTGACTTCACAGCAGTAGTTTTCAATGAGCATAGACAAAGATTTCTCCAAATCCAACACACAAAAGCCTATCCAGTCATCTTAAAGACATACAATGGCGTTTGTCCGGTACTTGTACTGGGGGGGGGCACAGAAAAGTTGAATGAGTCTCACTCCCACACATTTCATTCACTGGCATCAGAATTCACAACTCGCACAGTGAGAGGCTCTGAATAGAGCATGCACGCTTCTCGCACTATTAAAAATTCAGCAGTCTAGCAAGGCCACAACATCTCCTACGTCACTGGAGTTTCACTGAAGAGTGCAGTCACATTTCAGCAACAGCACTCCAGTATTTTTTTACTTGCATATTGATTTCCTCTCTCCTGCATTGGGTTAATCATATGGATAACTTTTTTTTAAATACTAAAGATACAGATCATCATAGCCTTTGTTTACCTTCTATTTTTCACAAATATGACTATTTGAATGTAAGGTCGGTCTTAATCTCCCTCTTCTCTGGTAAACTTACTAATGCAGAACTTTGAAAGTCAAAGCCTGGTTTTTTTTACGTCTCTTTAGGGTGTCAGAATCCCTGCGGCAGATTTTTTCGAACCGTGCCCAAATCAGGAGAGAACAGCTGGATCTGGAGAGACAACTGAAGGAGAATGAGCTGCGCCAGAGGTACATTGAGGAAGACAACCTGCAGGTCCAATATATCTCTGCAAAGGAAAAGACTGACAAGGTAGCGAATGCTTACGCTGCTTTCCAGATCCCATCTTCCCTGCAGGAAAACAGCTGCTGAATCATCATTTTGCTTCATCGTTCTCTAAAGTGGTCTAGGCCTGTAATTTACACCACAACAGGACCGGGTCCTGCTCTCCAGGTCTTGGCTATTGGCGCCAATCAAATCCATTCTATATTCCGCAAAATGTATTTGTATTTGACATGAATAGCCCGTCGTTTTTATTGGAGGTTTATTTTAACAGTGTTAGTCACAACTTAATAATTTTGAGAAATGAGCAGCATGATGGAACAGGGGTTAGCGCAAGTGCCTCACAATATGAAGGTCCTGAGTTCAATCCCAGGCTCGCGACCTTCTGTGTGGAGTTTGCATATTCTCCTCTTGACTGCGTGGGTTCCCTCCAGGTACTCCTGCTTCCTCCCACCGCCAAAAACATGCACCTGGGTATAGGTTGAATGGCAACGCTAAATTGGCCCTAGTGTGTGAATGTGAGTGTGAATGTTGTCTGTCTATCTGTGTTGGCCCTGTGGTGAGGTGACGACTTATCTGGGGTGTTTCCCGCCTTCCGCCTGAATGTAGCTGAGATAGGCTTCAGCACCCCCCTGCGACTCCGAAAGGGACAAGCGGAAGAAAATGGATGGATGGAACTATTATTCGTAATATTTAGCTTGAAAGCCTTGTTTGTCATCAAAGTGTCATTTGACTACAATTCCAAGCTTTTTGCTGATGGTCGTGTAGCCCATTTCAGCCATATACAGGTTTACTGTTATTTCCCTAAGGTCACCTGCCATAGCTTTGATCTTGACCAATAACACGTAAAGCAGTCTGATTACAAAAGATTGATTCTGTGAAAGGTGCCTCTTAAACACTTAACACATTAATATTTTGGGTTAGAGCTGAGTAAAAAAACTATTATTTGATCAAATATGGATCAATATTTTTTCAAATTTTGCAATATTGATTCACATTGATGATATAGATTTCACCACGCGCCCTGGTATTTTTGTTGGCAAAGATTTGCACCGGCCTCAGGCGGTTGGTTAAGGTGCCAGAACGTTATGATAATAATCAGTAGTTTGTGTGTATTATATTGGTAACCGAAAGTCTTGTAAGATGACCACTGGTATGCTAAAATTTTACTATGAAGAAGGGACAGCCCCCTTTAATCTTTTGTTTTTACATATCCATCTTCTTGCACGAAGCACTGTCATCATATATGCCAAAAAACAAACTCAATTACGACATTCACAATAAAACAAACATACATTACATCCATGTCAGACTGGGCGGCCAAAAAAGCCTCTGAGAAAAAAAGTTTCCAAATTTTCTGTTATTGGTTTGCACTTACAAACAATACCTTAATGTAATTTACAGTGATGTAATGTTGCTGTACAAATACACATTCACTTCTATTCCTTTACTTCAAAATTATACTTTGTACAGTTCAAGATTAAAACTTTCCAATCACAAATTTGCTCTTAAAACCTCTTAATGGTACAGGGATGAAATAAAGTACATTTGTATTTAGTAATAGTTGAGACTCGAATCAAATCATAATTACCGCATTTTTCGGATTATAAATCGCTCCGGAGTATACGTCGCACCGGCCGAAAATGCACAATAAAGAAGGAAAAAATCATATATACGTCGCACTGCATTATAAGTCGCATTTTGGGGGGAAATTTATTTGATCAAATCCAACACCAAGAATAGAAATTTGAAAGGCAATTTAAAATAAATAAAGAATAGTGAACAACAGGCCAAATAAGTGTACGTTATATGACGCATAAATAACCAACTGAGAAGGTGCCTGGTATGTTAACGTAACATATTATGTTAAGAGTCATTCAAATAACTATAACATATAGAACATGCTATACGTTTACTAAACAATCTGTCACTCCTAATCGATAAATCCCATGAAATCTTCTTCCTCGATGTCGCTTCTAAACAACTCTGCCAACTCCAAAGGTATGCACTGCTTCCTCTTGTAGTTTTCTGCTGCAAATTTCACTACGTCCTACTTGTAATCTGCAGTACATGATTTCCTTTTCGGTGCCATTTTTGTTCAGCCCTTTTCAGTTTTTATAAGTTAACGCCAACGTTGAAACGATCCATTTTAATAGCTACGGCAGTAGCATATAGCAGTTAACATCCCATGACCCACATTGCACTTCTGCCATGACCCTCCCCCGCCCAATTCTTATTGGTTGACGTGTGTGTGACGATTGTTGACGTGTGTGTGACGATTGCTGACATTTTCTTCGTCTCTTCCGCGAATGAGATAAATAATATTATTTGATATTTTGCGGTAATGTGTTAATAATTTCACACATAAATTGCTCCGGAGTATATGTCGCACCTTTCCAGCCAAACTATGAAAAAAACTGCGATTTATAATCCGAAAAATGCAGTATTTATTTAGAACCTTATGAATTTAAATATAATTGATTTAGGAAATTGGCAACAATACCCAGCCCCTAAATAAGTGTACTTTCTTAGAGGGTCAGGACTAGGCTTTATAACGCGTATGTTGGTGTCAGAGTTGTGTCAGGTTGGTAGGGGATCGATACTTATTTCATTCAATCAAATACTAAATATATAATGTTTATATAAATGTTTTTTTGTAGATTTTTTTTCCTCACCAGAATAAACCCACGTGTTGTTAGGGGTGTAAATTTACAAAATGAACAGGGGGGCGAATGATTATTCCCCACTCTAGTTATTTTACTATTAGCCTCACAAACCTATGATAATATGTCAAACAATGATAGTAAGATATGTGTTGTTCTTTTATGTTCTTAGGCTACTTGCAAACATGAGCGGAAGATTGCAATGCTACGCACTCAGCAACAGCACATTTGGAAACGTCAGAAGGAAAAAGAAATACGCTTTCAGGAAAATGATGGAAGGCTTCATCGTGTCGAGAACGAGATAAAATTGTTGAAGTCAAATGATCAGGCTTCTGAGGTTAGTACAACCTTACTATCACATCCACTGGGACTGAACTTGTTACCAAGGTAACCCTGGTTCTCTGACAGAGAACAACTTTTAATTTATCATAATCCATTCCAAATCACAATGGACAATTTTGTTCTTTAACTTGATGCAGCAGTTATTTTTTTATAGAGGTTTAATGTAAGATGCATCGTTTAAAACTTGTTTGTTTGAGAAGGTAGGCTGTGTCTCTACTGGTGTCGTGACTGTCTTTGTTTTCTTCCCATCTGTTCTCCCAGTAATTAGAACCGTGCTCATTTTATTTCTCCAGCTCACACGTGGATCACTGAAGAGAATAAATCAATACCCTTTACTCGTCCCTCTCACAGCAGCCAGTTACCTAAAACCGTGTTCATGTTTTTTTTTCTTCTTTATCCTTTCTTCCAAGAACTGATCCAGAACTATGACGCACTCAACGGTCAAATGTTCCTCGCTGCTGTTGTTTCGTAGTTTTCTTGCGTCAGTCTCTAAACCACTGCCCCCTCCTCCTTCTCGCCCAGCATACAGAATTTCAAATGAAACGGAAAAAGACAAAACTTTAAGTTTTCTCTTGTCCTTACCTTTTTGCAATTTGGCACTGCAGAGTTCAATTTATTCATATTATATTTATTTTGCATATAAACTTTTGGTTTGTTGTATGAAATCGATGTTATACTTTTTTAAGGTATTGGAAAAGGACTTGCATAATCACAGACTCGAGCTTCAGGTAAATGACCTCAATCAACACATCAAGCAAATGATCAGAGTCACTGCTCTTCAGGACCAAGAAAACAAGCGCATGCAAAAGTATGTTGGTAATATAATTGTGTAATAATCTCAATTAATAAAACAATGTCTTTGCTCCTCAATGCAAATCTCATTGTAAATTTCTGTATTGACTTTTAGAATGGTGAACGTGTTGTTACCAGCTTATGGTCGACTCTACACTGCAATACGTGACGCTGGGCTGGTTACGGCCCATGATGAGGAGAAGAACCATGAGCTGGAGCAGCTTGTGCTAAGGGAACGAGGTGTGGTCTGGGCAGACCAGGAAGGAGCGGGCCAGGACGTAAAAAGTTCATCTATTGGAGAAACGACACAGGATTCCAAAGACAAAGGGAACCTTGAGTTTTGCTGCGAATTGGCGCCTGTGCTGTCATTCTCACAGCTGCTCTACCACCAGAGTAGCCCCTGTAGTAAGTCGAAATGTACACTTTATTGATCATTCTTTTACAATTATTGTAATTATTTCTCACCTTTGATGTTTCAAATATTCACGCCGTAAGAATTAACTGACGATAAACCACACTGCAGAACTACATTACACTGCTCAAATATGTATATATCTATATGTATATATATATACATATATATGTATATATATATGTATGTATATATATATACCGGATTTTTCGGACTATAAGTCGCAGTTTTTTTCATAGTTTTCATAGGGTGCTACTTATACTCAGGAGTGACTTATGTGTGAAATTATTAACACATTACCGTAAAATATCAAATATTAGTTAGCTCATTCACGTAAGAGACTAGACATATAAGATTTCATTGGATTTATCGATTAGGAGTGACAGATTGTTTAGTAAACGTATAGCATGTTCTATATGTTATAGTTATTTGAATGACTCTTACCATAATATGTTACGTTAACATACCAGGCACCTTCTCAGTTGGTTATTTATGCGTCATATAACGTACACTTATTCAGCCTGTTGTTCACTATTCTTTATTTATTTTAAATTGCCTTTCAAATGTCTATTCTTGGGTGTTATCGAATAAATTTCTCCGAAAAATGTGACTCATACTCCAGTGCGACTTGTATATGTTTTTTTTTCTTTCTTTATTGTGCATTTTCAGCAGGTGCGACTTATACTCCGGAGTTACTTATACTCCCAAAAATACGGTGTGTGTGTGTGTGTGTATATATATATATATATATATATATATATATATATATCCCCTGCTGGACTTAGCCACGATGTTGTCTCCCTGGCTCATGCTGAGCATTCAGTCAACTGTCCCCATCACTTCTAATCTGCTGATTTATAGCAATGTTAATGACTTTGTGGATTCTAGTGGGTCTTTCTGGTTGTTTTTACTGTGCAAAGTTGTTGCTGTCATTAATTACTTGCATGAGGAGCGATCACAAGAATGACATAAATGGCACATCTTTACTCACGCAGACATAAATGTCGTCGTAGGTGAGTTTGTGCACTAGGGTTTTGACGTTTTGATCATTTTGAGACGTTTTAATGTATTTATTTAGAATAAGGATTGTTTCAGTTATTAGAAAGCTGCCGAACCCTGAACTGCTTCTTTTATAATGAAAAAAGAAAGGGAAGTGTGTTGTGTCTGGGTTCAAATCAGTGCGCTCACACTAGCCAAACGTGCTGTCCTTTAGGTGTAAGGTGGGCATCTTACACCTTCGAGGGGGTACAAACTTGTGCAAACACATGGCTAAGCTGAGTCACAGAATGATGAATGCAGGGGTGTCCGAAGTGTGGCCCGGAGCATTTACGGCCAACAACTAGTATTTATTGGTACTCAACATGTTCTAAAAATGAAATCATTTATTTTATTGGTGAGGTCCAGTGCATCTGGAAAGTATTAACAGCGCTTCACTTTTTCTACATTTTAGTACGCTCTAGCCTTATTCCATAATAGAATAGATTAGTTTTTGTCCTCAACATTTTATAGACAATACCCAATAATGACAATGTGAAAATGTTTTTTCAATAATTGATCATTCATTAAAAATTAAAATCACATGTAAGTAAGTATTCACAACCTTTGCTCAACCTTTGGCAGCAGTTACACCCTTGAATCTTTTTTAATTTGATGTCACAAGCTTGGCACACCTACGCTTTGAGCCGTATCGCCCGTTCCTCTTTCCAGCACATCTCAAGCTCCATTAGGTTGGATGGGAAGTGTTGCTTTTCATCCAGGATGTCTATGTACCTTGTTGCATACACCTTTCCCTCTATGCCGACTAGTCTCCCTGTTCCTGCTACTGAAAAACATCCCCACAGCATGATACGGTCACCACCATGCTTCACAATAGGGATGATATTGGCTTGGTGATAAGCGATGCCTGGCATTCATGCCAAAGAGTTCAATTTTTTCTCATCAGACAAGACAATTTTGTTTATCATAGTCTGAGAGTATTTCAGGTGCATTTTTGCAAACTTTTTTTTGCGAACAAATGACTTTTGTCTGGCCTCTATACCATGCAGGCTCGATTAGTGGAATGCTTCAGAAATGATTGTCTTTCCGGAAGGTCTCTACACAGAAGAATGCTGTAGCTCTGACAGAGGGACCATCAAGATATTGTGAATTGCAGCGTTGTAAAACGACATCCAGGATGGAAGCCAATGCTTACCATCCAACTTGATGGAGCTTGAGAGGTGCTGCAAAGAGGACTGTGCAAAGAAAAATGGGCAAAACTGCCCAAAGATAGGTGTGCCAAGCTTGTGGCATCACATTAAAAAAAACTTGAGGCCGTAATTGCTGCCAAAGGTGCATCAACAAAATATTGAGTAAAGACGAATACCGTATTTTTCGGATTATAAGTCGCAGTTTTTTTCATAGTTTGGCCGGGGGTGAGACATATTCTCCGTAGCGACTTATGTGTGAAATTATAAACACATTACAGTAAAATATCAAATAATAGTA
This sequence comes from Nerophis ophidion, assembly GCF_033978795.1. Lineage (NCBI taxonomy): Eukaryota > Metazoa > Chordata > Actinopteri > Syngnathiformes > Syngnathidae > Nerophis > Nerophis ophidion. The sequence continues at coordinate 21,286,514 of NC_084635.1, forward strand.
TTTATCTCATTCGCGGAAGAGACGAAGAAAATGTCAGCAATCGTCACACACATCAACCAATAATAATTCGGCGGTGACGGATCATGACAGAAGTGCATTGTTGGTCATGGAATGTTAACTGCTATATGCTACTGCCGTAGCTATTAAAATGGATCATTTCAACGTTGGTGGTAACTTATTAAAAACTGAGAAGGGCTGAACAAAAATGGCACCGAAAAGGAAATCATGTACTGCAGATTACAAGCCGGACGTAGTGAAATATGCTGCAGAAAACGACAAGAGGAAGCGGCGCATACCTTTGGAGTTGGCAGAGTTGTTTAGAAGCGACATCGAGGAAGAAGATTTCATGGGGTTTTATCGATTAGGAGTGACAGATTGTTTGGTAAACGTATAGCATGTTCTATATGTTATAGTTATTTGAATGACTCTTACCATAATATGTTACGTTAACATACCAGGCACCTTCTCAGTTGGTTATTTATGCGTCATCTAACTTACACTTAGTCAGCCTGTTGTTCACTATTCTTTATTTATTTTAAATTGCCTTTCAAAAGGCTATTCTTGGTGTTGGGTTTTATCAAATAAATTTCCCCCAAAAATGCGACTTATACTCCAGTGCGACTTATATATGTTTTTTTCCTTCTTTATTATGCATTTTCAGCCGGTGCGACGTATACTCCGGAGCGATTTATAATCCGAAAATACGCTTGCGTAGATGTGATTTTTTTATTTATATGTTTTAAATAAATCTGCCAAAAACATTTTTAAAACTTTTTCACATTGTAATAATTGGGTATTGTGTGTAGAATGTTGAGTACAAAAATGTATGTATTCCGTTTTAAATAAGGCTGTAACATAACAAAATGTGCGCGCAAAAAAAGTGATATTATATACAACACTAGCAACGAGGTTTGTTACAAGGTCTCGTGAGAATAAAATGGACAATATTTCTCGTTTAGGGAATAGCTGTCCCACAGGTGGAAAGTTGTCTGAGGTTTTCTTTTTCTCAAATAGTCAGAAGCAATCTTCGTATGGCTATTCACTGGGGAATGAAACCACACACTAATTGCTGTACGAACACTACACACTGATAGGTAGCAAACAGAGCTAGCCTCGGCATTCCTTGCACCGGGGCTCGACTTGCTCACTCGAGGCAAGCATGGCGGCCGCACTTTTTCATTTGATTTCACAGCCAAAGTGTGTGTATACGTCGTGGTGGCAGAAGCAGCTAATTGTTTTTTTTGTTTGTTTTTATTTGTGGAAACAAGATCAACATTGTTTTCTGAGCCAACCAAGTAAACACAAAAAAACGTTTCCTTGTTCATTCTATCATGTTATAATAGTTTTTCTTAGACGCGAGTTCGCTAACAGTAATTCAAATTTATGGTTTCACTCACCTGTTTAAATTCTGCAAGACAGCAATTGTTTTTAAATCCTTTCATATGTGAAGATCTCTCCTGTGGGTAGTTGCTTACTCATTCTCTGTTGATATAATGATACTTGTAAAAAACATGTAGTTTATTTGCCGCAATGGAGGAGTATTAATTTAGTGGACCAGCTCTGGAGCACCAAAAAAATACAGTGTCAGCCAGAGGGGATCTGCTTTTGTGATCTTCAAGTAAAGTAGGGATGTGCCAATCGATCGGCCGACGATTTTTTAAATTTTTCTTTTTTTAATCCGTCCAACAAAATAATAAAAAATATTAATACAATTCCAATTCTAAACCATACCCGGTCCAGCAACCTTCCGAACAGCAATCAACAGGGTAAATGAGAGGATACACAAACACAAAACAAAATTAATCCAAAGTAATCAAACAAAAATTAGTAATATCAACAACAGTATCAATATTAATAAGAATTCCAGTGATTCAAAATCAATCATTTACATTGTCATCGCAGCCATTTCTAAAAAATAAATTAAAACAAATTTAAAAAATGAACAATAGTGTTACAATGGCTTACACCTGCATATTTCATAAGCTTGACAACACATTATGTCCAATACTTACCACAAGGATAAAAATAAGTATTATTTTAGGTTTATTTAATAGTAAAAACAAATGTATTTATTACTTTATTGAAAAAGTATGTGATCGGCCATTTATGTCTTTTAATTAAATACAAATGCCGGGGCCAGCAACTAATTTTGTGTCTCCATACACTGTGTGGAGCTGTTACCCTAGGCCAGTCCTTCTCAAATAGTGGGGCGGGCACCCTTGAGGGGCATCATAAGCACTCGCTCTCTGGTAACAACATGTGACCTGGGAAAACATGCTTTTTTTCCGTACCAGAATATGACAAAGCATATGTACTTTATCACTTACTTTCACTGGGTGGGAAACGAGGAAAGGCTGGTTAGTTGTTTCCTTTAATATTAATAACATTACAATATTATGCAGAGGTATTGTTGTAACAAGTGTATTGGCAAATTGTACTGTTTATTGTCATGGTAGAGAGTTAGGGGGCGCAAAATATTTTCTTCTTCCTAAGGGAGGCATAACAGAAAATAATTGAGAAGCACTGCCCTAGGCTAATAATAATCACCTCCGTTACAGCAAGTCAAGAGGTTTTTTTCTTAGTTTTTTAAGTATCATTATCAAGTTGCATTATCACTGAAGGAGGAGGAGACTAAACGTGTTAGTCTAAACACACAGAGTGCAAGCCAGTACCAGGAACGCTAATAGCTAAGCTATCCGCTAAGCTAGCTTGAAACAACATCAAGAAATAAGTGCTTTGTAAACTTTAAAAAGTTCAGATGGAGCCGTGTTGAAGCAAAAATTAAGCAGTTATCAGTAATATTACACATAGATTAATAACAGGATGATATATAAGTAAACATTGATTGATTGATGATATAGCAACTACAATTGGTGTATCAGCATTGTCACAGTCCATACACGACATAAAAGAGGAGGATGGATCGATCCATAAATTGGTGGTGCGATACCAAAGATAATGTTAGGATATAATCAATAAAAGAATAATTAGATTTATTGATTTATTTTTAATAACTGTTTTGTTATTTTTATTTATGATTACAAACTCAGGGAATAATTCACTGCACACAAGAGGACTTTGAGGGCAAAACCAAATGATTTAAATGAGTAGAAGATAGTAGTTTTTTAGTTATTCTGTACAGTTGACTGTGCGTTGCTCAAACCATTGTATGTAATAAAAGAGAATAAGGAAGTACTTGAGTTGATATTGTTACATTGTCAATAGCACTCACCAGAAATTAATAGAAAACTGTTACAGTTAACACATGTGATCGGTATTGGTATCTTCCAATCTCACCCGTGGGTATTTGGAATTGGCAGCATAAAACCCTGATCGGAACATTCTTAATTAGGAGGCTATCACCCCAACTGACCGATCACATACTTTGACAGATACTGACAGTGGCTTATTGAACCCGGCATTTCAAACCATATTCTGTGATTCCAAACTATGTTTACCTTTATTCTAAATTAAAACTTTGTTGCCTTATCCAAGAATTCCACAAACTTATGTCAAGTAGTTGCCATACAGGTTTCACTTGATGCCAAAACCTTGTACAAACGTTTAAGTGAAGACATGAAATGTTCATACAGTACCTAAAAAAATGTGTACAATAAGTAATCAAAAACAAAAGATAAACTCATGAATACAGTATTTAAAAAATAAATAACTGAGTGTCTGGCGGCTTCCCTTCCATTTATGTGATTGGATATACTGTACATACTAAATGGTTTTGGTTCATGTTCATGACAGCAGTGAATGTTAGGACACTGCAGTGTGCACCACCTGCTGCTGCCTTGGCATAAGAGGTATACCTTGCTCAAGATGTTGGCCAAAATGGTGTTACAGACCCAGCCAATAGGTTAAGCCTTGTTGGCACAAACGGCTGTTTGTATTTGGCAGTTATCCCGGGGAAAAGTAAAACCAGAGAGCACTCTTTTTAAGCAAGTCTTTTAATAAACAAAACCATTGTTATATTACATTTTGAAGTGTGTTAAAACATATTTAACATGGATTTATATTTTTACAGGTGCACGGATGGGAACTAAAAGATCATCCTCGATCAAAACTGCTCCATCTACAAATGGTAAAGTTTTTTTTCTTTCTTTAATTGTCTAAAATTTCTAAGTTTGTTATGAATTGAGCTATTTACAATAGAATATACTTTATTGTCATTATATTTGCATATAACGAGAATAAAGACTCCAACTTAAGGTGCGGTTGTGGGAACAAATATGGGGTAAAATAAATAACACGGGGTAATAAAGGGAAAAACTAACAATTGAAATAAACAGACTACTGTCCAATAAAAATAACAAGCAATCCTGTATGATATACAAAAGACTGTAGAAATACAAAATACTGTACAATATACAGAACAAGACAAGAGTCCCTATTTACGTATTTAGTAGGGCTATGAATCTTTGGGTGTCCCACGATTCGATTCAATATGGATTCTTGGGTCACGATTTGATTCAAAATCCCTTTTTTTTTTTTTCTGTTCAACACGATTCTCGATTCAAAAAATATTTTTTCCTGATTCAAAAGGATTCTCTATTCATTCAATACATAGGATTTCAGCAGGATCTACCCCAGTCTGCTGACATGCAAGCAGAGTAGTAGATTTTTGTAAAAAGCTTTTATAATTGTAAAGGACAATTTTTATTAACTGATTGCAATAATGTAAATTAGTTTCAACTATTATAAGAACCAAAAATATGACTTATTTTATCTTTAGGAAAACATTGGACGCAGTGTGTTGTCAAGCTTATGAGATGCGATGCAAGTGTAAGCCACTGTGACACTATTGTTCTTATATTTATTTTTTTAATAAAAGTAATGATTATGTCAATGAGGGATTTTTAATCACTGCTCTGTTGAAATTATAATGAATATTGATACTGTTGTTGATATAATTCATTTTTGTTTCACAACATTTGGTTTGTTCTGTGTCGTGTTTGTGTCTCCTCGCAATTGCTCTGTTTATTGCAGTTCTGAGGGTTGCTGGGTCAGGTTTGGTTTTGGAATTGGATTGCATTGCTTGACACTCAGCATCAAGGGTTGGAATTGGGGGTTCGTGGGTGCGGCACCGCTGCTGCCCACTGCTCCCCTCACCTCCCAGTGGGAGATCAAGGGGATAGGTCAAATGCAGAGGACAAATGTCACCCCACCTAGTGTGTGTGTGACAATCATTGGTACTTTAACTTAACTTTAACATTGTTATGGTATTGCTGTGTATTTTGGATTAATTTAAAAAAATAATAATAAAAAATTTTAAAAATGAGAATAGATTCTGAATCGCACAGTGTGAATCGATTTTTTTCCCACACCCCTACTATTTACTGTTCCTCTCTATTTGTCTCTGCGTGTGAGGGGGGGGCCTATTTTTTTTGTAGGTTTAGGAGTGGAATTGATGTGATAAATTAAGCGTCAAATTTGCATAACTGGCTGTCACATTTGAAAAATGTACGTTACAAAACATGACAAGCAAACATGTTAACCAAAAACAAACTTTCTTCTGTCCGTTTTTTTTGTCGCTGCACTTTTCCTCCACCATTGCTCCATTTACATGCCTTGACCTGCATATTAGCTGGGAAATAGCGACTTTGTTATTGTGAGGGCTAATGCCAAGGAACTACTTTTAGCAGCACCTTGCTCACAGAGACACACACGCTGTTCTTCTGCCACCAGCGAAAGTTAAGCTAGTTACAGAGCTGTTGTTGCTGTATCACCTCTGAGTTTGTGAAAGTTAATGCTGGATTACAAACCACCCGACAACATCGCTAGGAAGACGTAACAAGATGCCTGTTTCATCCCACCATTTTGTACCTGAGGAGTGCGGACCATTCTGAATTCATTATCTGAACGGGGGGCACAAGTCTGAAAGATACACCCATCAAAGTTAGAGTGGACATAATGACTGGTTTATAATGTTCATATTTTGTATTTCCTGTTATTTGTGTTTGCCCTGCGATGAGGTAGCGACATGTCCAGGGTGTACTCTGCCTACCGCCCGAATGCAGCTGAGATAGGCTCCAGTACCCCTCGCGGCCCAGAAAGGGACAAGCGGTAGAAAATGGATGGATGTTAAGCACTAGTGCTACAAAGGCCTAGTGTTTCAATATAGCATCCTCTCTAAATTTAGGCTAAAAAAAGATATGTTATGGATCATCACTTCTGCCAAAGTAGTTGTCATATTGCATGTTGTCATTAATGTGCCTGTTATTATATTGCACACATATTTACTGCATGTATTTAAAATGTTTTTGGAGGGTTTTTTAGGTGGAGTAGATCATATTCCCATTACCTGCATTGTTAGCCGCCTCTTGCTAGCAGCTTTTTCACTATTTAGAATGCACAGACAAGAGAAAGAATGTTCAAGAGTGTTCTTGTCTCACATACGGCCATTTATGCACCGAAGGATCTTTCCACATTTACCCCAGTATATTAAAAAAACATTGCATTTTCCACCAAAAACTACCACAGAAACTAATATATTCCCTAGTAGCTTGGTACTTTGTAAAGTTTCTTAAGAACTTTAGAGGTTTGGGCTGTACAGTTGAACGCTGCTTGGTTGAATCAAAAGGTGGAGTGTTTCTAAAACGTGGTATTTGGAATTTCATCCGCCATTACTTGTTTATTTCATATTTATTGTGTATTTCTATTACAACATACTTGACAACAGAGAGAAAGAAGAACAAAATAAACTTCTAGGTATTGTGGGTGGAGGGCAAAATTAAAAAAATAGATTGCAGTTCCCTTTTAATGCCACACGACGGAGGCGCCTGTGAGTGATTTGAGATGGGAGAAGGGCCCACAGCCGCACCTTGTTGTTTTTTTGGGAGAGCTTTCATGTCAGAGTCCTCAAAAATGTTTTGCAGATTTGTCGCAAATCGCTTTTCAGAAAAAGAGTAGCTAGGATCGCTAGGTTATCAATACTCATACCTCTTGCTCGGTCTTCTTACTCTCTGGCAGACCAGGTGCATTGTAATGTGTGTACAAGCGAGGGCGAACAGGTGGTGCTATAACTATTTGTGGCTGCCCATGAAAAATAATTCTATGGGAAACATTGCTATAACCCAATTCGTGTAATACAGTTAGATTTATAGCTCTGCTACAGAAATTGTGTCCTCTCCCAGAGTTGAGTCATATAATGTGGTACACAATTGATTTTATAGAGAAAAGTTATTCTTAAAGACCCTTTGGTGAAATGCAACTCAAAGGCTGTCGTGAAATATTACTTTTCAAGGGGCTGTAATTTAATTTATTGCACATGGTCTACTATGGCTTCAACATAGCACCTTGTGGTTAAAATAAAGATTTCAAGAAAAGGTTTATTGAATGGGAACACAATTTTAAAAGCACCATGGGGCTGTCACTGTTACTTTTGCATTTCTTTATGAAATATGGGTAATACACGATATCTGGTTTGAAAGTTTACTGGTAACATAAGCACAGCCTATATATGTGAAGTTCATTTTGTTGAATACCGGTTCTCCACTGTTTGTTGTGCTTTCATTGGCATTGTTAGAATAAAATATAATTTTGTATGAATAGGGACAATACAGTTCGACATACTTCCAAAACAACAATACAGTTCGACATACTTCCAAAACAACTGATACTATATAAAAACTGAGTGTTTAGCTATTGCTAATTTCCAACAATTTTCCCTCATTGGGCTTTTAAATAAATAAAATACTCTTACACACCATGAAATCAATCAAATGTACTTAAATATCCCCCCAGTGAAACTTCAGTTGAGTTCAGTTCAGTGTATTTAGTACTTTAACTCAATTACCACCGCACAATTAAAACTAAAGTATTTTGTAGAAATCAAAAAAAAAGAAGAATGTCTCTGTTTGGGAATAGCAGCATTAATCTATGAAGTTGTTAATTTTTCAGCATGCATACAAGCCATTCGGGGCCTTCAAAAGAGCATGCCAATGAAAGTATGTGTAATATAATCAGTGTAATATATGCAACCTTTATATAACTGTTGTTAATCACTAAAGTTCCCCTTATTGGTAGCATGCAGCCGCTTTTTTGTCTCTCTAATGAAATCATAACTGCCTGAATCTCAATATTTTATGTACTGACGCTAATCTCCTATTAAATTCCACTGTGCCTATGGTGTTAAAAGTCTGTGTAGTGTTGTTATGTGTATACATTTTAAAATAAGGTCCCTATATGTGGTGAATTCAGCAAATCAAAGCTTTTAGCGTTCGACTAACTGCTCTGAGGTCTGATCTCACTTAGATGTCCGTCCTTTTCCACTTCCTCAGCTCTAATGATAGGCACTGCACCATAATACAGTATGAGAAATAGCTCCACCCTGCAATTTGCTCAGCCAATCAAATAGGACCAGATTTAGAAAGGGAAGGGCTTTAAAGGGGGAATTAACACTTTGCCTGTCTGGTTATTAATAGAAACTAATACAAAAATAGACGCAGAAGGTGGCCTTAGAGGATTAAATCGTGTCCAAGCCTATTTTTTTTTTCCATGAATTTTCTCCCTCTCCTGTTTTTTTTAGTGATTTGTATCGCTATGGTTCCACATTCCTGTACATTCCTATATATTTTACTTTTCATATGTTTCCCTCTGCTTTAGATGTCCCATTGTCTGGCTCAGCCCTCCATTCTGCTTTTTCTTTTTACCCGCAAAGGTTTTTTTGGTTTTTTTCTGTCTCGCCTCAAACCCTCCCAATCCCTCTTGAGCTTCATTCATGAAAATGCAGATCCACAGCAGGGCAGGGAAAAACGTCAGCAGACGTAAACTCCCCGGCTCCACCAACCAGGAGAGGCGCACTATAAAAAACAGGCAGCAGCAACCAAGCGACCCTAATTCTGTGCTGCCTCCACCAGAAATAGCAACTCATGCATGTATTAATCCCCTACAAGCCAAAAATATGTGATTGAAGGAATTCTGCTTCCATTTATTGCTAGAAACATCTCCACCGCCACAGGATTGTACTATTTATTTCTGGCTTCTTACTCTAGAGTGCTGTCTGACGTCTGAATCATAGCTGCTATATATTACTTCAAAAATGTCAAACTGACGTCTCAATCAATTGAGTTGCACACAGTCCCTGTCTCTATGGGGTGATATTCGTGATTTCCTCTTAAACTCTCATCATCCCTGGTTACTTTGCTGCAGGAAAGGCTATGAGTGTAATGGTCTTCATC